>NC_140934.1:82039966-82439966 GCF_014529385.1 Adiantum capillus-veneris
TTTTGGACCAAATGCTTTTGGGACTTGAAGCTTTTCATGTAAACTGCTTTTCATGGCCAAGGGGCCTTTAAATATGTGCCAAGGGCTTACTCTCTGGCATACTTTTGCGTGGAGATGCAGAGTAGTGGTGCCGACATTGAAGCAATATAAAGGAATGCCGAAAGGGGCACCAAGGTTTGGGGCCAGTATCTCGCCATTGTGTCTCCGGTGCCATGCATCTCTTTCAGTTCAAGTGCTTAAAGTTTGTTCAGTTTGCTCTTTTCATTCGGCATGTGGTGCCCTCTTGCTACACCAACTTTATGCTAGAGCATAACCAAGGAGTCTCTGTAGAGAGTGCACTCTGTAGGTAGTGTAGAGAGGGCCGAACTTTGGTTCAGGGTTTAGCGTGGTCTTGGCATAGTTACCCGGAACGGGAACGGGGAACGGGAACAGTAGGGTGCGGAACGGGACGGGAACGGGAGGGAGGAGAGGGGCCGGAACGGGAACGGGGCCGGAACGGTAGACCAAAGAAACTACATATATTATATGTATTGTAGGCTCATATTATAGGCTCATATGTAAGCTAAGCTTTTGAATTCGACCATCCTAATTAGAGCCATATTTACACATGTTGTACGATTACGGAGCTTGAGACAAGGATGGAGTTTGGAGAGAGAGAGAGAGAGAGAGAGAGAGAGAGAGAGAGAGAGAGAGAGAGAGAGAGAGAGAGAGAGAGAGAGAGGAATGGAGCTTGAGACACAAGAGGGAGGGATGGAGCTTGAGAAAGAGAGGTAGAAGCCACATTTGTTCTTTGAGGGTGTTGTGCTTTCCGCCAAAAAGGAACAGAAAGAAGCCAGAGCTCCATGTCCAAGCTTAAAGCTTTAGCAAGGAGAGTAGCTCAGTAGAGATGTTGAGAGCTTGAGGAGGAGGTGAGACGAGCCTCCAGAGTCCAAACAGCCCCAAATCAGCCCTCTAAATAGCCCCCAAACACCCCCAAATCAGCCCTCCAAATAGCCCCAAATCAGCCCTCCAAATAGCCCCAAATCTGACCCCAAATAGCCCCCAATAGCCCCAAACATGCCCCCAAATAGCTAGTGAAAAAAGTTGACTTTTTGGTTTGACCGTTCCGGATTCCCGTTCCGCCGTTCCGCCTTGTTCCCTCCCGTTCTGGGTCGCCGTTCCGGTTACACCCCGTTCCGGAACGGTGTTCCGTTCCCGACTCCGTTTCGAGAGCCAGACCCGTTCGGAACGCCGTTTCGGAACATTTAGGGTCCGTTCCGCCCGTTCCCTGTTACTATGGGTCTTGGCAATGAGCATTGATCAATTGTCACTTTGTGGTATTGAAATTTGATTTCATATTATCATATAGGTCATAGGTATTGTGTTTGAAGTACATGTACATCGTAATAGGTATTGTGTAATTGTCAGCGTACAAGTAGCAAGTGACAAGTCACTTGATTGATGTTCGGGGGTAGGTAGGTCTCTACAATTAGCTATAGAGTGAGTGTAGGTTTCTATTGTAAAATTCTTATTTTTCTCTATTTTTTCAAGGGTTCTTTTACCATGGGTGCGTTTTTTTAAGTGTTTAAACCTCAATTTATACAGGATTGCGTACCTTACGTGCCGTATTTTACATATGGTTCCACCTTGCGTCTTAGTCTCCGAAGGCAAGGTTTGTGTTTCAAAAATTGTTGAATCTGCACATGTTGCATCGAAAACTACAAAGAAGTCCCAACGCCGTTGTTACAATGGTGAAAAGCGTGGCCATTGTCTTGGGATTGTACATCAAAAGGCAAAGACGAGCTTTGAAAACGACAAAGTTAAAGGCAAGCTTGATGAGGACGAGACTGACAATAATTCTACCAAGGACTCGACCGAGCCTACTAGTGTGGTGCAAACTAGTACGGTCCTCAAGTGTTGTCATGTTCTCTAAATTCTCTCTCTTGCAAAAGTATTGTTCATGCCAAGTTAACTAATTGCTATGTTTATGTTGTTATCTTCAACTATGTTCACTTGCTACGCTCACAAAGTAATTTCTCAAAAGTACTCTCATTAATTTATGCTACTCTCAAGTTAATAGGCCAATTCCATTACAAGAGAGGCACGTGAGCGGCAGTGGGCTAAGTGGTACTCACAATTTTTGATATGGACCCATGTCTTGGAGTTGAAGTGCTACAGACAATTCATTGTTATTGGTGGAATTATGTGTAGGGTGTGTTCAGATGTTGATTATCTTGAATAATCTTGGATGTGATGTGTTTACAATTCACGAATGGGGAATTTTGGACGAACTGCGGTCTACAATTTAACTTTTCTATGGGTGCTTGCGAAGCTGGTGGAGGAGGAGAATTTATCAGATACTCCTCAAATTTTGAAACTTTACCTTGAAGCATTCGGTTTAGCATCGTCTACTCCGATAGATCCCCGAGATCAACAAGGTTGAATCCGGTGTAGAGGGATTGCACAGGAGGGGAGTCACTCCGCTTCTTTGTCAACAGATTACCTCGATTGATTAAGGTCATTGATGTCCTTTGGGTTTCAAGAATACTGCTGGGCTGATAGTATTCTGCTGAATGACGTTATGAAATGGAATTCCTGAAATGGAACATGAATGATTTGTGCTCTCTCATTTGACTTGTTTGAGTGCAGGAACTGGAAGACGAAATGACTGCAGCATTTCGGTCTCATAAATCTCTTTAGACATGCAATAAGGATTAGTTAAACCGGCATCAGTGAGGTCCGGGATGGATCTAGATGCTGTTACTAAATACGTTGCTGGTAGTCATGGTATGAGATTTGGAATGAATTTTTCTGTGATTAATTTGTAATTGATGTCCTGTGATGTCATGTGTAGTGATGTGATTGTCGTCTTTGTACAAGCGCTGGATGTGTCGTGTCTAGTGCGTCGTTACTTAGAGTCAGTGTCTACTGAATTTGTTTATGGCCTCTGTTCGTTTTGCAGGCGTAATCGAGGGCGATTACAATTCTTTCAAGAGAGGGGTATGTCACAAATTGATGACTTGGCATGACCATCTGTGGGCATGAACATGCCGACGTGGCAGAGTGCCACGTGGCAGCAGTATGGAACTCCACAATTCGTGTTGACATGTTGGCATGGCAGACAATACGGATTCATGTTGACATACTGACGTGGCAGAATTGTACGGATTTCCTCTTTTTTTTTGCGCTGGATGCTTTTACGGGCAGATTTTGGGAACAATTGCTTTTGGGACTCAATTGCTTTTGAGTTTCCTGCTTTTGGGGCTCTGCTTTTAGCACCCCTTGTAATCTTTATAAGTGACCCAAGGGGGCTCACTTCTCAGAGCATCTGGACACAGAGTCTGAGAGCGAGCACCCGAGGGAATTGTACTTTGCTCAGAGATTAATATAAAAAGAAATACTGAAAGGGACGCCAATCTTTGGGGCCAATACCTCTGGGCACGGAACTCCATCAGGCCGTGTTGACTCTCTCTCTCTCTCTCTCTCTCTCTCTCTCTTTCTATCAAAGTTCAGTGATTATGATGTTTCTGTTCGTGTGTTGCTATTATTTTTGCTCTTGGAGTGTCCAAGCCGGTTTCGGAACACACACACATCCCCGCTTATAATTCAAATGCTTAAGGGCGGTTCACACGTGGCCATGTCCCCTAGCTCGAAGTGTGAGTGCCTTGTGAAGTGCCCCAATATAGGGTACATCACAACACGGTACAACACTTGAGGCTCTGCTCTGCATCTCCCGCTATTAGAATGCCAGAGAGTGAGCTCATGTACATATTTAAAGACCCTTGGCCATCCAAAAGTAGTCTACTTGAAAAGCATCTGGTCCCAAAAGCTAGCTCTAGGAGTTGTCGAGTGCAATTCATGGGTGTTCGTATAGTTGCGTGCCACGTCAGCATGTCAATGCAAATTGCGGGCATCCATACAGTTGCCTGTCACGTCATCAGTTTGCACGCAATTTATCGTGTGAAGTGTCTTCAGTTTGGGCCCGATCGGCCGGGGTTCCATAAGCTATCGGGGGTTAACATTCTAACCCTAATCCTATTTGTAATTTGGGTCACTCGGCAAGAATCTGTAAGTTAGTGAGAACTTCATCTTCTTTTGCTTTTGCTAGGGTTTAGGCTCGGATTTGCATGCTGGCAAGGGTTAGGGCTAGGGAGTCCTAACCCTTTGCTTGACATGTAAGCAGTTTGTGACATTCCCCTTCTTGAAAGAAAAGTAATTGTCCGCGATAATATTTGCAAAACAACTCAAGTTAGTGTGAGAGTGCGCATGTGCAGAAGCATGAGAGAGAGAGAGAGAGAGAGAGAGAGAGAGAGAGAGAGAGAGAGAGAGAGAGAGAGAGAGAGAGAGAGAGAGAGAGTAGACCACAAATGCAAGATATAATGAAGAGGGGGCAATCAGCCCCCATGACTACCATGAGCAGAAGACCCTCAGTACAATCAACATTATCTTTGTGAGATGTGAAAGTGGGTACCCCCTGGCCCTATAAATAGGTGCCCAAGGGGAGGTAGGGCAAGGCCTGGTAAAAAATCCTCACGACCCAACAAAAAAATGATATATGGAAATATATGTGGGCGTCCGGACAAAGTGGGCAGCCGGCCACAAACTCAGGCGGTTGGACTAGGTACAATCTAGACTATGGTTGGCCAGCCCAGAGACATACTAGCCGTACAAGTATGCCCTAGACCTGTGAAGCAGCAAAGGTGTAAGTCTAACACCCCCTCTCAGCACCATAACAAACCGCGTGAAGCCGAAGATGTGAGGAAAATGATGAAGATGTCTGCTGCGATGTACTAAGAGACCGCACGGACCACCACCAGATGGTGTCCTGGCAGGAGGTAACTTTATCCTCTGTGAAAAACTCAAGCCAAGAGGCTGCTGTCCACCCAAAAACGCAACTGCGAGGTGATGAAAACGCTGCTGTCCAGCGATTTTCAGCGTGCTCGTACGCTCCTGGCATGGTCCGGAGCGGTGCAGAGGGTGTAGGTAGGGTTTATCTCTCTCCTCTCACGCTTCTGCACATGCACACTCGCACATGGTATCAGCAACTTCAGGGTCTGCCTGTTCTGAGGCGCTACATCGCATCAGAACAGGCAGAGCCTGAAGCTCTGATACCATGTGAGAGTGCGCGTGCGAGAGAGAGAGAGAGAGAGAGAGAGAGAGAGAGAGAGAGAGAGAGAGAGAGAGAGAGAGAGAGAGAGAGAGAGAGAGAGAGAGAGAGAGAGAGAGAGTGTCATGGATGCTTGAGAGTCAGTCGTTGCTTGCATCATCGCCTACATCATCGCTAGAAGGCTCTAGAAGAATCTAGAAGGATCTAGAAGATTCTAAACTTCTAGAAATATCAAGGAGATTCTAGAAGTTTCTAGAAGCATGGAGAAGATTTCGGAAGAATCTAGAAGTTTCTGGAAAGCTCTAGAAAGTTGAAGAAGGATCTAGAAGGTTCTAGAAGAACTAGAAGGATCAAGAAGTTTCTAGAAGCTTGGAGAAGATTCCGGAAGAATCTAGAAGTTTCCGGAAAGCTCTAGAAAGTTGAAGAAGGATCCAGGAGGTTCGAGAAGAACTAGAAGGATCAAGGAGGTTCTAGAAGATTCTAACCTCCTCAAGAAGAACCTAGAAAGTCGTAATCTCCTCAAGTAACCTCCTCAAGCACTAATATAAATAGGGGTCTTGGGCCACAAGCCCCTCGGTCTTGCCAACACCAATTGTGAGGCTCCTATGAGGAAATCCCTCTTCTAGTTCTTGTCTTATGTTCAAGTCTTGTCCTTGCAATCAAGCTTTGTCTTGTACTCAAGTCATGTAATCCAAGTCTTGTATCTAGCTCTCTTAATAAGGTATCAATTCTTATAATCATTATTAAGTTTATCATCAAGTCCAAGTTCTTGTACATTGTGAGCGCCTCCTCTTGCTCTCTTCTAGCTCTATACGTGCTCATAACAGTTTGGCAAGACTACCATCTCTTAATCTTCTCAAGCCATCATGGAGCCGACGATGGAAGGTGTCATCAATGCATTGCAAAGCATCCAAGCTCAGTTACAAGAACTTCACGAGAGTAACGCTCAACTTCAAGCAGGGCAACCCCTAATCTTGGGACCGGTGTTGCAAAATATTCAACGTCAAATTCAAGAGCTTCAAGAGACAAGCACACATCAAGCACAAGCTGTAAGATCTAGCTATTCTCAACAACATAAGAAGGAGCCGAAGGTCAACATGCCTGAAAAATTTGATGGGACTATGATCAAAGTTTAGAGGTTTTCTCCAACAAGTGCGTCTCTTCATTCGAATGCAACGAGAGCGTTATCCAGATGATGCCTCTCAAGTAGGCCTTATTGGGACCCTCCTCTCGGGTACGGCTCTATCTTGGTTTGCTCCCTTACTTGAAGAATCTCCTCTTCTTCATGACTTTGAATCTTTTGTGCGGGAGTTCTCTGCAACCTTTGGGGATACTGATAGAGCAAGGGTTGCTGAAACCAAAGTTAGAAATCTCCGCCAAGGATCAAGACCTGCATCTGTCTATGCATCTGAATTTCAACAGCTCACTTGTGATTTGACTTGGCATGAGCAATATTTCATTAGCCAATTTCGGTGGGGATTAAAGGATGACGTAAAAGATCTTTTATTGACTATGCCAAAGGTTCACACACTAAGCGAGTTCATCTCTCAAGCAATAGAATGTGATAATTGACTATTTGAGAGGAGACAAGAGAGGCGTCTTGGGGCACCATTGCGACCCCAAACAGAAGTGACACATAATGGCTACACACCCTCAACAGGGCCATGAATCAAGCATTGAGCCCATGCAAATTGATTCAGCACGGTTTCAACCTCTCTCAGCCCAGGAGAAGCAAAGGCGACGCATTAATGGCTTATGTATGTATTGTGGAGAGCAAGGGCACATAGTTCAACAGTGTCCGAGGAAGAGAAGGATGAAGGTTCATGGTGCAATGGCCTCAATGTGTTCGGAAAACATGGACGTCCAACCCCAACAGAGACCGACCGGTTGGACAAAAGACAAGCAAAAAAAGGTCTCTTTCTTCTCGCTGATTCCACTTCAAGTTTTATGCTACCAGTCAAGATCCATATGCCGGGTAGGCACATGGATTGTGAAGCATTACTAGATTTAGGCGCAATAGCGTGCTTCATGGACAGAGAATTTGCAAAAGAACAAGGCATATCACTTGTGGAGAAGTCTAATCCAGCAATTGTAGAAGTCATTGATGGTCGTCCCCTCGCTTCAGGGGATGTCAGGTATGAAACTCGCCCCATAGAAGTAACGTTGCAGGAGCATGTTTCAAGAATAGCGTTCAATATTATACAAAGCCCAAGTAGTCCAAATTGTTATTGGGCTACCGTGGCTTGAATTACATAATCCTGACATCGATTGGAGGGCTCGGAGAATTGATCCACGAAAAGTCCAAAAGAAGAAGGGAAGGCACAATAGGCCTATATATATTGGAGCCAAGGTCTTCATGGGTGCGGCCAAAAAGTATCCAACTTTCCTGATATTTGCAACACCAACCGACACGTCGACAACAAAAATCATGGAGGCATTGCCACGCCAATATCAAGATTACAATGATGTTTTTGAGAAGAAGAATGCAGACTTCTTACCGGAGCATCGACCCTATGATTGTGCTATAGAGCTTCAGGAGGGAACCCAACCCCCTTTTGGCCCAATATACAAGCTATCTCAAGATGAATTGGTAGAATTACGGAAAAATATTGATGAGAATCTTGCTAAGGGGTTCATACGGCATTCAAAGTCCCCAGTAGGAGCTCCAATACTCTTTGTAAAAAATAAGGACGGAACTCTCCGGATGTGCGTGGATTATAGGGGCCTAAACAAGATCACCGTCAAGAATCGCTATCCCCTTCCCTTGATCCTAGAGCTTCTTGAGCGCCTTGGCAAGGCAAGAATATTTACAAAAATAGATCTTCGTGGTACTTACAACCTAGTCAGAATCAAAGAAGGTGATGAATGGAAGACAGCCTTTCGGACAAGGTATGGCCACTTTGAATATACCATCATGCCATTTGGTCTCACAAATGCCCCAGCTGTTTTTCAACATTTAATGAACGATATCTTTCGGGAGTATTTGGATTATTTTGTGGTAAGATATCTTGATGTTTTCCAAGGATCAAGAAGAGTATGAGCACCATGTAAGATTAGTGCTTGAAAAGCTTCGTGCATCAGGGCTATATGCAAAGTTGGAAAAGTGCTCTTTTCATCAATCTAAGGTGGAATTTCTTGGTTATGCAATTTTTGAAAAGGGAATCTCCATGGATCCAAAGAAGGTTCAAACCATCCTTGATTGGGAGACATCCACCTCGGTAAGAGATGTTCAATGTTTCCTCGGATTTGCAAATTTTTATCGTATCTTTATACAGAAGGTGGTTACAGCACTCACAAGGTTGACATGCCACAATAAGTGTGTCTGGGACTCAGAGGCCGCGAAAGCATTTCAGACTCTCAAGCAAGCTTTCATAACCGCACCCATTCTAATTCACGCAGATCCTACAAAGCCTTTCATCCTAGAAACAGACGCTTCAGATTTTGCCCTTGGCGCTATTCTATCCCAAGTAGGAGAGGATGGTCGAGTACATCCAGTGGCTTTTCATTTCCACAAGTTCTCAGCTGCAGAAATCAATTATGAAATCCATGACAAAGAGCTCTTAGCAATCATCGACTCCTTCGACACTTGGCGTCACCTACTTGAAGGAGCTCCTCATAAGATCATTGTCTATACAGATCACAAGAATTTGGAATACTTCATGACATCCCGTGTCTTGAATCGTCGCCAAGCCAGGTGGAGTGGTATCCTATCAAGGTTTGATTTTCTTATCTCTTATAGACCTGACCGTCAACAAGCTAAGCCAGCTGCCAGATTCAAGAAGATCCTACCTTGCACCTAGAGAAGGCGACGCAGCATTTGATCAACAAGAGTCAGTGATTTTGAAACCTGAGCAGCTTAAGCTAAACGCCACCATGAGCCAAGCTCCTGAAGATTCTACCTTTCTCGCTAAGGTGAAGACGCAAATTGCCAAAGACCCACTTGCTCAGAATATTAGACAACAACTATAAGGATAAGAGGTTAATGAGGACTTTCAAGAAATTGATGGACTAATTTACTATAAGGGTCTTCTCTATATTCCGCTAGGACCAACACGCTTGGAGGTACTTCAGCAACGGCATGATCTTCCATCAGCAGGGCATTTTTGGGTTAATAAGACAATTGAGCTTCTCTCCCGTGACTTTTGGTGGCCTCAAATGTGGAAGCTTGTCAAGGAGTATGTAGGTACTTGTGACACTTGCAATAGATCAAAGGCCCCTCGTCATCGTTCTCATCGGTTACTCCATCTCTTGCCCATTCCAACCAAACCATGGTCATCCATCTCCATGGATTTCATTGTAGAGCTTCCCTTGTCACAAGGATTTGACTCCATTTTAGTAGTCGTGGATCGGTTTACAAAAATGTCACACTTCATTCCAACCACTAAAACCATCACCAACGAAGGTACAGTCAAACTCTTTCTACAATATATCTATCGTTATCACGGATTACCGGATGACATAGTTTTTGATCGAGGCCCACAATTCATCTCTAGCTTTTGGAAAAGCTTATTCAAGCTACTCGGAGTACAAATCAACCTCTCCTCATTCACCCCCAAAGTGATGGACAAACAGAGAGAGTAAATCAAGTTTTGGAACAGTATCTTCGCTGAACTATCAATTATTGTCACATGACACATCCCAACCCTATGTGTCCGTGGACAAGCTACACCACAGCAGGGTTCAGTCAGTCCGATCAAGTTTAGATTAGTAGTGATCTGGCACTTTTGTGAGTCTATTCGTAGACTGTGCATGCCCAATCACTTAGCATAGATGCATATCCTCTGGTTGCACACAGCATGATCATGGGAATTCCCATCAGAATCCATTAGCATTAGTTAGGGGAATTTTCCAGTGCATTTAGCCTATTTTCCTATTTATTGGTATTTTCACTTATTATTTTTAAGTGACTTTCCAATAAAAGTAGGTAGGGCAATTTTGCTAAGTTAATATATAAGCAAACCCAAGTTAGCACTTTCTAGCAGAAGAGGCAGCAGGAGCTTCCCGCTCAACAGGCAACTTCTCAGCAGTACCCCCTCCCTCTCAGCATCCCTAGCGTTTTCCAACCCTAGGCCATCCTCTCCCATCACTTGGCAAATGCTTCATCGCCATCAACACAGCAGCGTGGCGTTTTCATTTATGCATCATCGCCATGCACTCCAGACCAGCTGGAACCACTAATGCTACGAAAGGGTATTAGCGTTTTTTGATTCTTAGCTTTACCGCATTAGAACCACAGTGTTTTCAGCCCTTCTGTAGCAGAAGCATCAGCGTTTTGGTATTCAGCCATCAGTAACAGAAGATCAGCAGTAGCGTTTTTGTTAAGCAACAGGCACATCAGCATTTTTGAGATTCAGCCCAAATCTGCAGCAGATACTCGCAGTTTTCAGCCTATGACACGGTAGCAGATCAGCCCCCAAGATGGTTGCAGATGTTCCCCCATTTTCAGCCATAAAAACGCAGCCAAAACAGTCATTTTCAGCCACCGAAACAGTCCCGAAAATCAGCAATTAGACGACCACAGATTTCAGCCATCAAGTCGCCGTCGTCATCACCGTCGTCGTCATCGGCATAGTCAAAGTTGCATCAGTCCATTGTATTTGCAATTTACACCTTTGTGCAATCAAAGTAGACCACTCTCGCCGACGAGAGTGGGGCCTTCGGCGGAGGGTTTTACAACCTCTCGGTGTCGTATCTCTTCTCTCTCCTTCTCTGAGTCTCATTCACTTGCACGCACAATATCCACTCACTTTGTTCGTGATCACAGCACTCTCCATAAGACGGAAAGCTCTCTCTTTCCCTAAGAACTAAAAGGAACCTTGAGCAATAAAGATCACTAATCTTGAGAAAATACAACATTCATTCCGCTGCACCTTACATTGGTATCAGAGCTTTGGAAGTGTTCTGCATTACTCAAGGAAAGAACCACAAGAACCACAAGAATTTTTTTGCTTGTTGCGATCGCACAAACCCAAGTTTACTTGGGCGTGGTGATTCCTAATCGTGTTTTGTTGAAGAGTGACAGGAATCCCAAGAAAGAAGGGCTTGTTCAGCCTCCCCTTGTGTCTCTTTTCACTCATTGAGAACGGACTGTGCACTTAGCGGCCGGCCAATCAACGTGAGGTGGGGAAAAGCAACCTTGGTGTGAGCGCAAGGCCGCCAAGGGGTGCGCCCGCAGAAAGGAGGAGAACTCAGGTGAAGAGAAGATCCTTCTCCAACGCGGTTTGCAAGTGAGAAAACCTCAAGAACCTCAAGAACCCAAGACCCCCAAGAACCCAAGTTCCTCGTGAACTTCAGAACCCAAGACCCTCAAGAGCCCAAGTTCCTCGTGAACTTAAGAACCCAAGACCCCCAAGAACCCACGACTTCAGAATGATCATCACTCGAAGCGGAATGGATACTTCGCTTGGAGGTGATGAGCATGAGAGAGGCGAAGAAGAATTTTCCCCACCAGGAGGTTTTTCTGACCCTTCCCCATCTACGACACTGATTGCACTAACTCCAATGGAGGAGTTGGAATTGTTGTTTATGGAACATAATTTACAACGCATAGCAAGAAATGCCGCAAGAATGGCAGCCATAGCGCGTGAGCGTGAGCAAGCACGCTTGGAAGCCAAAGAACGACAAGCCACATTGGATCGTGAATTCAAAGAAAGAAAAGCAGAAATGGAACGCAGACACGCAAAGAACCAAGCAAGACAAGCAGAATTTTATCGCGAGAACAAAGCACGATTGCAAGAGATGTTGCGACTCTTTTCTCAAGTGCAGACACCGATGCAAGAGATTCGGGAAAAGGAGACTCCCTCAGTCTCTTCTTCTCCATCGCATGATACACAGGATTTGCAGAAGCATGATGATATTTTGAACGACAATGATAAGCACAATGATTTGCATGATGATGAGAAGAATTGAATGATAATGATTTGCATGATGATTTGATTGACAATGATAAGCATGATGATTTGGATGCCAATGATTTGCATAATGATTTGGATGACAATGACAAGCATGATGATTTGCATGATCAAGATGTGATTTCTCACAAGCATGATGAGCTGCATGAAGATGATGTGATTGTTCACAAGGATGATATGTTAGTTGATGCTTTTTCTAGTGAAGCTAACCTTGTTGTAGATTCGATCAATCACCAAGAATCGATCTTGACTTTCGAGTCGAGGTCCACAGATCCCCCACCAGAAGATTCGATATATCCCAAAGAACCGATCTTGGCTCTCGAGCCTTGGTCCAAAGAACCCTCACAGGAAGTATTATGTGTTCGCATGATTGATACGCACGCATTGTTCGAGTGTTTCATTCGTGACGGTTTCCTGTGTTTTAGTCAACATCGTTATGTGATCCCTTCTTCTAGGCATGACATACTGTATGTTGAGCACGTTTCTCTCATGGATGAGCACGAATGTATGCGGATTGTTCATAAAAAGCCGAAAAGTTTGTATGTCAGGAAGTCACATTCCATGTCTCTTCCGTGGCATGACACTGTTTCCGAAAGAGCACATGATTGTATGAGCACCAAGCATGGGCATTTCCATTGTGATTTGCCACAGTTGATTGATTTCGATCACATAGAAAAGATTCGATCTCATAGTTTGCATGTGTTTGATGAACGGGTTGTCACTCCATCTCTATGTTCATCTACATTGCATACACAGTCTTTAGAGAAGACAAGATTTTTTTCCTTCACTTTACATGGAATGGGTATGTTTATGGTTTTGTGTTGGAGATGGTTTCAGGAATTTTCAGCCATGGAGATTCTTGAAGACGAAAGAAGCATGACTCTCGACGAAGTTGAAGCAAGAAAGGAGATTCAGAAGACTTTGTGTCACTTTCGGCGCGGCCCAAAGAAGCAAGCGTTGCAGACCTTTATGAAGTTCAAGTACCGCACGACCCACACAGCAGAGTGGGCCGGCGAAGAGTCCCTTCCAGGATTCCGGATGCTGTTGGCTATCTCCCTCGACGCCATACAGTTTGGTACCAGTACCTCACTTTGAAAAGGAGGGGATATCACGTGACATATCCTAACCCTATGTGTCCGTGGACAAGCTACACCACAGTAGGGTTGAGTCAGTCCGATCAAGTTAAATTAGCAGTGATCTGGCACTTTTGTGAGTCTATTCGTAGACCGTGCATGCCCAGTCGCGTAGCATAGATGCATATCCTCCGGTTGCACACAGCATGATCATCGGAATTCCCATCCGAATCCATTAGCATCAGTTAGGGTAATTTTCCAGTGCATTTAGCCTATTTTCCTATTTATTGGTATTTTCACTTATTATTTTTAAGTGACTTTCCAACAAAAGTAGGTAGGGCAATTTTGCTAAGTTAATATATAAGCAAACCCAAGTTAGCACTTTCTGGCAGAAGAGGCAGCAGGAGCTTCCCGCTCAACTGGCAACTTCTCAGCAGTACCCCCCCTCTCAGCATCCCTAGCGTTTTCCAACCCTAGGCCATCCTCCCCCATCACTTGGCGTTCAGCAAATGCTTCATCGCCATCAACACAGCAGCCTGGCGTTTTCATTTATGCATCATCGCCATGCACTCCAGACCAGCAGGAACCACTAATGCTAGGAAAGGGTATTAGCGTTTTTTGATTCTCAGCTTTACCGCATTAGAACCACAGTGTTTTCAGCCCTTCTGTAGCAGAAGCATCATCGTTTTGGTATTCAGCCATCAGTAACAGAAGATCAGCAGTAGCGTTTTTGCTAAGCAACAGGCACATCAGCGTTTTTGAGATTCAGCCCAAATCTGCAGCAGATACTTCAGTTTTCAGCCTATGACACAGTAGCAGATCAGCCCCCAAGATGGTTGCAGATGTTCCCCCATTTTCAGCCATAAAAACGCAGCCAAAACAGTCATTTTTAGCCACCGAAACAGTCCCGAAAATCAGCAGTTAGAAGACCACAGATTTCAGCCATCGAGTCGCCGTCGTCGTCATCGGCATAGTCCAAACGCTCACGGCATAGAGGCCTTTTACAACCAAACGCTCTCCACGCTGCAGCTTGCGTCGCTTGGAGGCTCCAAGAGTAAATACTTCTTAGACTGTATCCTACTTTCTTTTCAATACTCCTCGTTGATAACCAAGAAGGTCCGGGCCATGAGTAAAAAACACCACTTTTCAATAATTGAATATACCCCCCCCCCCCCCCACACACACACACACACACACACACACACACACACACACACACACCGGGCCATGAGTAAAAAACACCACTTTTCAATCATTGAATATACCCCCCCCCCCCCCCCCCCCCCCCCCCCCCCCCCCCCCCACACACACACACACACACACACACACACATACACACACAAAACAAATAACCAACTAGGTCTAGGCCATGAGTAAAGTACCGCTTTTCAATCATTGAATACTCCTCCCGCAAATAACCAACAAGGTCCGGGCCATGAGTAAAGTACCACTTTTCAATCATTGAATACTCCTCTCGAGAAAGCCCAAGCCATGAGATATTCAGACATTATCAAGCATCAATTCTTCTCTTCAGTACTTGGAATGCCCAAGCCATGAGTAAAACACAATGTTGCAATCACAATTTCCTCTTGAATACTCCTCCCAAAGAAAACCTAAGTCATGAGTATCCAGAAGTGCTCCCACAAACATATCAAAACCAGAACAAAGCAATCTCAAATTGGCACCAAAACAAGTTCAAAATAGATAAAATCCATTTAAACAAATTCTAGACGACATTCTCAAAATGGTTCTTCTTGTCGCAAAAGAGTGGATCTCTAGCTCCATGCTCCCAATTCTTCCAATATTACCCGTTGTTTGCAAAAAGCACCTAAAATTGCGACAATTTGACGCAACCCGCAAGATCTCTTTTGACACTTTGCCAACGAGAAACTCTATAGCAAGAAGGTAGATGCTTTGAATATTTCCAGATGGGGCATACCTCAACCCGCAAGACCTTGTTTGACACTCCGCCAACGAGAAACTCTACAGCAAGAAGGTAGATACTTTGAATATTTCCAGACGAGACACGTCTCCTATGCTTGTCCTAATAAAGGGGATAAGCCTCCAAAGCAACCTCCTACCGAGAAAAGCACAAATGCAGTAGTTCTTGTTTTCGACATTTATGGCATCTTTATTGATGGTTCCAAAGAATTGTGTAGTGTTACAGGCTTGGGCACCCCAAGTCGGGAATCCGACACGGCACACAAGAGAATCACTTAAAATACTTCACAACTTAAAAAACTTCAGTCAACACGGCTTTGCCCCTTTCTGTATTTCTTTATTATATTAATGCTTGAGCAAAGTACAACTCCCGAAGGGGCATAGTAATAGGGAATGGCCATTTTCAGGTCTCCGTTCCTCGTTCCCATTCTGAATCCCCGTTCCGTGTTTCAAACGTGAGTCCCTGTAAAGGGAATGGCATTTTGTGGCAGTTGCCGTTCCACGTTCCCCGTTCCGGTTTCCCGTTCTTGGTAACTATGCGAAGGGGTTCTTTGCTCTCAGACTCTGCGTCCAGATGCTCTTAAGAGTGAGGCCCCAAAGGGTCCTTTTATTCTTACAAGAGATACCAAAAGCAGAGCCTCGAAACTTAAAAAGCTTAAACTCAAAAACAAACTATCCCAAAAGCATCTGGTCCAAAAAATCTGCCCCCAAAAAGCATCAACACAATTTGCGGAATTCCGTACAATCTGCCACGTGAGCAGCCTGTCAGCGCGTTATACGGAGGTCTGTACTGCCACATCAATAGCTTGTCAGTGCGATATGGGGGCAGTCTGTCCGTACAGTCAGTGTGTCAACGCGTGTCAGGGGTAGTCTGTACAGCTGTCCGTACAATCTTTGCCACATCATCACACCCGCCCCACGGGTGGTGTAAGGTGCAACAGAAGTGAATGTTGAACTTTGCTCAAGATGAGTGCTCCGAACAGTGCTCAAGGTTCCTTTTTCTAGTGCAATGGACACAAACAAAGTGAATAGACATTGTGCATGAAGGTGCATGAGATTGAGAGACAGAGAGAGAAGAGAATATGACACCGGAATGTTGTAGAGGCCAGGGAGCTATAAAAGCACCACATGCCCTCACTCAAAGGGGTACCAACGTCAGCAAGAGAAGACTCTGCCGCAAGAGATCGCGAGACTACGAAGCACGGAAGTCGCTTTTCCCGCGCAAGAGCGACATGTATCTATTGTGGATTCGCCATATGAATTGTTGTCGCGTGTTTGTGTGGTTTGTTTTGCAGGAATCTCCCGTCTTACGGGAAGGCCCTTCACGGGAAGTACGGCTTCACGCCTAAGTCCCTTACGGGAAAGTACGGCTTCGCGCCTAAGTCCCTTACGGGAAGGAACGGCCTTGTGCCCAAGCCCTTTACGGGAAAGCACGACCTTCGGGTCTAAGATTACAGAACGGAGGGGTTTCCTTGGGTTCTCGTGCTTGTATAAGAATTCTCCCTGAATAAAAGAATACTCTTAACGGGGGGGGGACCAACCCATCTTCTGGTCCCCAGTACTGTGTCGATCTTCTCTCTCTTTCTCTGTCTCTCTCTCTCTCTCTCTCTCTCTCTCTATTTATTTCTCTCTATATCCTCTGGCTTCAGTATTTAGTGATAAATTCTATTTATCGGAGTATATTTTATATTGTTATGCGCTCCCGTTTGTGACACGATGTCGATGACGACGATGCGACGACGACATGCTGGAAACGCAGATGCTGAAATCTGCGTTTTCCGGGCTGAATCTGCAAACTGTGCTGGATCTGACTGTGCTGCGAGGAACTGCTGTGGGAAGGTGAGATCTGCAAGGTTTGGGGGTCTACTGCAAGATTTGACTGCTGAAAACTGAAAATGCTGGTCTACTTGTTGATCTTGTCGTGAAGATCTGCAAAAAACGCTGAGGTGCCAGGCTGATGTAAAAACGCTAGGGCTGATTTGGGCTGTGTTGTGGAAACACTGGAAATGTGCTGGTGCAAACTACTAACTCTAGGGCTGATCTGTCCTCTGCTGTCGCCAAGCTGCTGCAAATGCAAAAACGCTGGCTGATCTGGGTGCCAAACGTTAGGCCTTCTTGTAGATGCAAAAACGCTAGGCCTGCTGGGGGTCCTGCTGAGAAGGTGCCTGTTGAACCGATTCCTGTTGCCTCTTTTGCCCAAAAGTGCTAGCGCTAGGTTTCTGTATATGCTTGCTTAGCAAAATTGCCCTACCTAGTTTCCAACAAAAGTCACTGCACTGTAAAAATGCTCCTGATGAAAATCTGATGATCATGCTGTGTGCAACCAGAGGATATGCATTTACTCAAGTGACTAGGCATGCACGGTCTGCGAACAGACTCACAAAAGTGCCAGATCACTTCCTAATCTAACTGAAGTGAAGTAGCTTGTCCGCGTGCACATAGGGTTAGATGTGTCCCGTGACAGGTGGTCATGCCACGTCACCATTTTGTGACATACCCCCCTCTAGAAAGAATTGTAATCGCCCTTGATTACGCCTACAAAACCAGACATAAGCCATAAACCAATTGAGTATACACTGACTCTAAGTACCGAAGCACTAGACGACACAAATCCAGCACTTGTACAAAGACAACAGTCACATAAGATCACAGCTAGATCACATTCACATAGAATCTAGGACCGTGATTCCTAGCGACGTATTTAGCAATGCCATCTAGATCCGCATCGGACCTCACTGATGTCCATTCAACTAATCCCATATCGCAATCACGTCCATCGATTTGGTTTTGATCTAGGACTATGATTCCTTAACATATTTAGCAATCGCATCTAGATCTATCCCAGATCTCACTGACGTTGGATCGACTAATCTCATATTGCGATCATATGAGTCCATAGATTTCTGCACTCAAGCACTATCGTGTGCGAGTGATCATTCCATCTGCACTCTAGCACTATCGTGTGCGAGTAATCATTTCCGGGGATCCCAATCCATCACTAAGTTCATACTGAACAGAGTGGTCCAATCATTTAGTTCTAGTTGTGTGACCATCTCATCCCGCATGAACTCTTGATGCGCTCATGACTGTTCCATTGAATCAGTCGTGATTCAAACTTCATGATTCGATATCAGGTTCATTCGGGAGCTGTCACTGCTCCAAAATCATCATCATCTCTCTCATTCTTAATCCTGTTATTTGTTCACAAATAGCAGGTTCTTCCATAAAACATTAGTTTTATACGTAATCAAAATCATCTTCAAAAAGTCCTATTTCATAAATTCATCGAGCTAGAAGAGGATGAGTTGTCCAGCTGTCAGAAGAAGATGAGGACGAATTGGACACTCCTTCGAAGCATACACACTTCTTTTGTTTTCTTGCATTCTCAAAAGAGGATTTTCGGCCCAAATAACGAGGGAAGTTAGTTCCCTTGTGACGTTTCTTCAGTTGCTTCTCCTTTGACCCCCAACTACGTCCTCCAGTTCATCTTTTGTAAACCTGGCGCCCCTTTCGGTTTTTCTTTATTATATTAATGCTTGAGCAAAGTACAACTCCCAAGAGCCATCGAGGATTTCATCCATCCAGAGTTTCTCAAGTAGATGGACTTTGAATATGCTTCAATTTGCTGTTGCAGAAGAATATATATATATGTACACACACACACATTATATATGTGTATTATGATATCAAGGGTAGAGAGAAGCAAGGCGACAACACCTTGACTACTTTTTGATCTGTTTGACTAGCGTTGACCAAGGGTTGACCGACTTGGAAGTGCATTGAGAAGTGTGTGCAAACCTCAAAAACCATCTTTAAAAAGTTTCCATGGCTTTATAAGCTCGTTCTCCTTTGAAAAGCCCAAAAAGCACACTTTGTGATGCATTTTTTTGTTTGAGAGAACGCAACGGTTGAGAATTTAGAGATACCCAGACTTCCTTTCGACAAGCTCTACGCATCGACGCGAACTACCTCAAACAGTTAGGGCTTTCAGCAACAAAATAAAAAAATCAAGTGAGCGAGCTCACAACACGATTGTATGCAGTATTGAACCATAATATAATAAACATTTACTGACCAAAGCGCTTGTGCTTTTGAGAGGGGATCTCTGGGGCTAGAAACATGGAACACAAAGGGGATATACTTGTGGAAATCGCCAAAGGTGGGAACTTGAAGGGGAACCCAGATAGTCTTTAGGAGATTGAGGGCCTTCCACATTCAGAATGATACTGGAACGCATTCCGGAACAGAACCAACATGTGTTCCCAATTTGAAACGCAATTTGAAACGATGTAGGGGACGACATTTTCGGAACGGCCCCTGGCCAGAATGCATTCTGAGCACGGCAAGGGCCCGGTACAGGTGTTTCTTGTTTCTACGGAACATCACCGTGAGAAAGCTTTCATTGGTGGCGAAAGTGGGCGAACTTGAAGAAGTCTAACCTTGCTAGCCTTGCGAAGAAATGCCTCACTATTCCATGGCATTTTCTCCCTAATTTTATCTTGGGGCTTTTTTACATGTATGCGCTATGTGGGACATTGGTTTTTGGGTAATGCGTAGGTCGTATTGGTTGTATGCCGTAGCTCTGTTAGGTTGTAATGCTTGGTTGCATCGACTTGCTATGCTTGCAGCGTATGCACATTTTTATGGTATGATTAATGAATCCCTGTTTCTGTTGACAGGTAACGAGTTTTGCCTGCAAGCTTGCAAAGCATCGCAAATCAAATGTATTGGAGGCAAAAGATGTTCTTCTCCATTTAAGTAAATTAACTCGATCTATCAGCTATGCCTGTAATTCCTTATTGAATGAACAGAAACTAATTGTGATTATTTATGACACAGGATTCTAGTTTTTACCGAAGTTTGCAAACTTCATTCATTTAAATTTTTTGTCAATTATGGAGAAAAATACTGACCTGTTGTTCATACAATTGATGGATAATAGCAAAGGTGGTAATCAGATAGAAGAGGAAAGCAAAGGTGGTAATCAGATAGAAGAGGAAATGTAGTTACTCAGAAAGGGTGATTGTGATGACTATAGTGTTACCTGGTTCAGAAGTCTCGAACAAGATGATCAACCAGTTTCAGCATGTTGAGCACATAGTTGAGGGGGAATTCCAAACAAAAACGGAACCAAAGGTGGGAAATACAAAGGAGGGGGAAAATTGGGTTGGTGTACCAACATATGCGTGATGGTTATATAGAGTTTGTATCAAGGAATGATAATGAAGAAAGGTTCTCTCCATCCATCTTGAATGTAGTTCAGGGAAACTCTTTTATAGAAACAGAAAAGAAGGCAAATTTCAAGGAAGAATTGACTCGTTAGCCAATGATGGGTTAGTTTTTGTCGTAGTACCATTTGAGGGACAACAGGGTCTGAGGTGAAGTAGTTTATATGTGCACATGCTGGTGTGCAAGGCCGGGCGTGCGCACACGTTTTCACGAATATATTTTCTGCCTATGTTGTGCTTTTAAATAAGGATAGAGGGAGGCACCACAGAGTCCGAGGTGAAATTGTGGTTCATGTGTGCACATGAAGGTGTGCAGGAATATATTTTTCTTGCATATGTTGTGATTTTAAATAAGGGTTGCTATGGGCTAAGACAGTAAACTCTATGCACCCTTGGAGCTTCATTTCAAGGTTTGAAATGTAACCTGGTCTGTATTTTGTAATTGAAATATTCAGGAGGCTGAGGCTCATGGCATTGATATCAGTGCCTCTGATGAGGCTGCTTTCTCTGGCTCTTGCTCATTTACAGAGGCTTTGCTTTTCAAGATTTGAGAAACTGCTATTTATACAAGCTGATGATCCTGAATGTACATCAGGTTCGAATTGGGATTTGAGCATTCCTGGGTTCAATGTAGATGAGTACCACACCTATAAGAAAACGGTATGGGCCAACTTTTTAAGCTCGTTTGTATGCGTGCGCATTGCATGCATGCATGTTTGTACGAAATTTGTTCATTTATCACGCAGAAAATAAAGGCGATTTGATGTCACTGCTGTCTTCACTTTTCAGTTTTATGTATGTATGCGTCTATCATGCATTTTGTTGCTTGTACAATTTGACTTCTACTTAGCGATTTGGTTTGGTATACCTTGTGCTGACATTGATGAGCTGGATACAGGCTATGAATGAAATTCACAAGCAACGCCTTGCTTTGGTAAGTAATCTTATTCATGAGCCTGCTACGATGTTTACTTTCGGGAGGTTTCTAAAGAGAAAAGTTGTTTACAGGTTAAGAAGTCACTCGCAACCCAACAATCGGGACAAGATACAGTTACTGCAAAGGCATCTGGTGCTGGCCAACCTGTGAATGCAACTACTCCAGGAACCCAAGCTCCTACAACGGCTTAATGGGCGTTTTCAAGCACACATTACACCATACAGATTTTGTTGTACAAAAAAAAAAGGTATACTATACCTCACAATTGTGCCCCTTTCAGGAAAGTGGTGTGTTCCAACTGGGAAGTAGCTGTAGCGGAGTATTGTTGAAAGACAATTCTGTTCTCGAGCATTTGTGCAGTTGTTTTTAGATCACAGCTTTAATAATCAGTAAGAGCTTTAATCGCACAGGAAAGTACGCCTTCTAGTTATATAGGAGGGCCAAAGCCTAAAGGGTATTTAGTCATGTGACGATGAGTGGAAGACTTGCATGTTGGGTCAACCTTTTTTTGTAAAAGATGAGCGCGTGACTCGTTCTCTAAGGTCATGGATGCCAACGACAGGGTTTGATGTCCATCTTCCCTTCTCATGGCAATCAACATCTTCCACCTGTGCCTAGAAGTCTTGCACAATTGGCTGAGAGAGAGTGCCAGGGGGGTTTTGGGGGGGGGGGGGGGGATTTCCCTCCAATGCTTTTGCAAAATTGCGGTTGAATACTAGATACATCCAAAGCATAACAATCGATGCAAAAGAGGTATGCAGGGACCCTCAACCAGTAGGACTAGACAAAGGTGTGCCCATTTACCATCACACAAAGTCTACATTAGCCAATTTGGCATACCTCTAGCTTGCTCAATTTGAGCCTTATTCACACATCTTATACATCTCCATCAAAGATTGGCTGATCTATAACATCATTTTAAAACTGTATGGTTGCAAATGTGCCTCGTTGGGACTTCCAAATATACTCCCACCGTTAATAGAGCGACAACATATCGGAAACATTTTGTGAGCTCACATCTGTCGCCTTGGTGCATGCTAGCAAAGGTTGGATTGCATCTTCCACAAAACAACTATTGTGACTAATCAAATATACTTCGTTCGTAGATTCTTTCTATAATATATAAATACATTTTAGAGCATAATTTTTAATTTTTTGAGTTGTTGCTCAGGCCCAAAGCATAAGCCAAGCAACCAAAGACAACAAAGTAGCCAATATATGGCTTCTTGCTATGATAAGAAATTGCTATACTTGCAGCAAGGAAGGCCACTTTGCGTGCATGACCAACTCATGCACCTTAGCAACCAGGTTTCTTCCCTACACCACCCACTAGCCAATTTGCCAGCGCTATGGTTACTAGGGCTATGCCAAACTTCAAGCTCCAAAGCAAGCAGCACATCGTAAAGCTCAAGATCTATGTCTAGCAATGCATGGCATAAGCAAAGCAAGTTGGCCTAGAAGATAGTGAGACAGGTAGCCCAACAACCATCACTTGTACAATAGAAATTTAACTTCAAGCGTTCACAAGTGGAAGTAAGCCTTGGCATGAGATTTGTAAAGAAGCATCTAGGGAGTCAAGGGTCTAGATGAGCAAAGGGGGTTAGCAACAGCTAGAGGAAGAGAGTGAGAGCAACCCCAAGGGAGATGGCATCAAATGGAGTCAAACAAGACTTAGATAACCAATATATATAGAAGCAAAGGGGAGTTTACATAGCAAAGTTGCTAGTTAGAACAAAAGGAGGTCACGAAGTAGCAGGTGGTTAGTCTAAAGAAGAGGGATTCTAGAAGCCCACAACAAAGGGAGAAAACACCAAAGCTCTTGAAGAAAAAGGAGCAATCAGAGGCCAAGTAGGGATGAACAATAATCTGAGTGCATGGTGACAATAGAAGAAACAATGGATGACAAAACCCCTAAGATCCTAGCCAAATGAACCAAGAAAAAAGGGTAATAAGTAATACCCATTGAGCCATGGATTCAACTATTTGGATGCCCCTAAGGGGAGGGTCAAGAAGTAGAAGTAGCCATTGTCACAAAGACATCGTCGAAAGAAAATTGGAAACCCAAGCTGCAAATTAGTACAAAGTGAGTACTAATGGACTGTGAGGATTTGAAAGAAGAGCTCAACTCATCAAAGGCTCTAGTTGAGGTACCTTTCTCTAAGATTTCTGGGGAAGTCAATAAATTAAGTGTTGAATTAAGAAAATTGGCTCAAAAGCCTACCATATGATTGGTTGTTGAGAGATGAGCACAATATCGATGACCATTTTGTCATCTATGGATGAAGGATGGCCACATAGAAAACTGTATAGACAAGCATAGCCTAGTGTACTGATAACACTGAGAAATGATGACATACATGTCCATAAAGATAGCCACATAAGATCTTCCATATAGATTACCAAAGACTTGTGATTGCATAGAGGAGAATAGTGCCACCTATGGCCTTTTAGGATGTAGAGAGGAAAGTGGGAAGGGGAGGAAAGGGAGAAATTCACCAATTCAATTACTTGTACTCGGTCACAAATACACAAAACCCCAGTTTTTTGCAAACATTTGATGCATTTACTGATTTTTACTCTAGACAAGATTTTACAAGTTTAGCGAATTAAAGATACACTAAAAGACCAATTTTCACACTAAACGCCTCCAACTTTCAATTTCCTTGAAGACAAGCCAAGATTTTATACTTTTTTGCTGATTAAAAATACGCTAACACCAAATTTTCTTAATGATGCAACAGAGATGTGGTGTAGATATGTGCCTGGAGTGTAGGTGTACGGATGGAGAGTTGTGGGATTGTGTGTGACTGGCTAAGAAGTGAGCTCACTCTATAAACGGGGAAGAAGGGGGTGGTGGTGGCAACAGATTTGATTGGGTTGCAAGGATTAATGAGACCTAAAGAGTTATACCCCAACAAATCCACATAATAGGTGCTAAGAGAGATGAGAGCATTGAACATCATTCCAATAGCCATCTTGGATTTAAATCAGTCGTGTTGATGATTTTTACCTGGAGAATCAGTAGCAAAGGTCCATATGAGATTTGAGAAGATAGAGCTAGTCATGGAGGAGAATCCATAGACAATGAAGGTGAATAAGCAATTTCTAGGAGAGTTCATATGACCTATTCAAAGAATACAAGGATGTATTTGCATGGCATCATAAGGACATGAAAGGAATAGACAATACTCTTTGTCAGCATAGGATTTTGTTGAAGATTGATGGCAAGTCCATTAAGATGCAAAGGTAAAGGATGAATCCAAATTATACACTAAAGATGAAGTAAGAAATTGATAGTTTACTAAAGGCAAGCTTCATAGCCGAGATCGAGAGTAGCGATTGGTTATTCCCTATTGTGGTGGTTCCAAAGAAGAATGGGAAACTAAGGATTCGTGAGGACTTTAGGAAGTTGAATGATCAAACTATCAAGAATCGGTTCTATCGCCCTTCACAGACATGATGTTGGATCATGTAGCATGGCATAAAATGTAAAACTTCATGGATTGGTACAACCGACACAATCAAATTGCATGGGCACTTGAAGAGCAAATACGACCTTTTCACATGATTGGAAGCATTTATGTATCTAGTGATGTAGTTTCACCTTTGCAATGCTCAACCACATTTTAGCATGCCATGATGCAAATTTTTCAAGGATGATCTCCATAAATTCACGGCAATATTTGTTGATGATTTACTATGTATTCAGTGATGGTCAAACACTGGATTATTTAACGTTGGTAATCAAGAGGTGTAGGGATAAGAGGGTGAGCTTGAACCCCTATGTGTTTTCATAGTCTTCAAGGGATTGTTGTTGGGACCTATTGTCTAGTATGGGTACATAGATGACTAAGGATAAGATAAAAAAATTCATAAAGGCTGAAACATCCAACTCTGCCAATGATGTGAGCATATGTTTTGTCCTTGTACATTTTAACAAATGCTTTATGGAAAAGTTTATAGAGAAAGATAATGCACTGCATGCGCTTACAAAGAAACATACCGAGTTTCAATGGTCTAGTGAATCCTAGGATGCCTTTTAGGCTTTGAAGCAGCTAGTCATTTTGCAATGAGCATTGAGGTAGCTAGGATGGGATAATATTTTCCACGTGCATGTGGATGCTTTAAGAATTGCCTTGGGAGCCATTTTTGCACAACCTTTCCAATCTATTATGATAGTCAATGCCTCTCCAATATTGAGAAAGGTTATGTTACCATTGAACATGAAGTGCTAGGGATGGTCTACTCTATATGAAAGCTTTGCCATTATTTGCTAGATAATGAGTTTATTTTCTTTCTATATCATCAAGCATTGCTCTTCTTGATCAATAAGGTTCAATCAAAGGGAGGTTGTTGTGTTGGATGCTTCTTCTTCAAGTCTCTGACTTTTAGCTTAGTCACAAGCTAGGGAAGAAACATCTTGGTGTAGACTTTTTGTTACAAGCAATCCCAATTCTAGAAGGCAAGTTACTAGGCATTTAGGATCTATTTGTTTTATCAGGCAAACAACCTAGGACAATATTGTGTATAACCTGTGTATAACCTGAAGACATTCAAATGTCCCACGAGGTGAATGTTAGCAAAAGGAAGGCCCTAGTCATCTAGTTATTAAAGCTTTTATTGACATATGATTTGTTGTATTGACTAGGAAAGGATGGGATGTTGAGGAGGTGTGTATTAGCGCCAGAAAGGGTAGAGATTTTATGAGGGAGATGCAAGAGGCCATTCTTCAGGGAAAGTTATAGGCTTTAAGATTTTACAAGCTAGCTTATGGTGGAAGTCGATGTTCAAGGATGCCAGAAAGGTGGGTAAACTTTGTAATGCATGCCAAAGGCTGGGAAGACCAACAAATAAGGATGTGACGTCTCTTATTCTATTAGCACTGTTGAAGCCCTTCATAAATTGGACATTGAACTTTATGGGTTCTTTCAAGACTACAAGGGGTTAAAATAGATACATTGTGTTGGCCTTGGATTATATCACCAATTGGATGGAAGCTTAGGCACTGTTAGATAAGATGGCCTGATAGACAACCAACTTCATCCATGAACACTATATCTACATACAAATGTCCCTTGGAATTAGTACTTGATAATGGCACATAACTCATGAATGATGTAGTGGAGCAATTAACGGATGAGTTTTCTACTAAAGCATTGGAGAGCCACTACTTATTATCCCAAAAGCAATGCTCACATTGAGAATTCCAACGAAATGCTAAAGCACATTCTCACAACCATAGTGAGTACCAAAGGGACTTAAACATGTATGCCAGGTACAATATAATAAGCAAAAAATTCTATTTAGGTTAGGGACTTATACATGTATGCCAGATACAATATAAAAATGCTATTTAGGTTAGTATATATCTAGGTAGCTATTTTGCCTTTTGAAATTTACGTTCTCAATCTAAGGGTAGCCATGGAGTACGACTTAGAAGACACCCACACCATTTGGGAGAGGCTAGAGTGCTTAGCTCAAGAGGAGAAGGTACACCAATCTACTTTGTGGTATCATGAAGTGAAGCAAAGCAGAGTAAAGAAGTATTATGATTATGGTCTCAACAAATGATTTGAGAGGGAAATTTAGTGTTGTCGAGCTAGGGAAAGATGAAGTATAAAAATCCCAACTTTTCAATTGAATGAGCAACATCGTGTCAAGTTCATCAAGTCTTCAATAACGGTTCAATTTAAGTCCAGGATACCCTAGTGCATGTTTAAAGTTGATGATCTATGAGCCACTTGCCGACGTTAAAGAAACGAGTCCAACTCAGGAAGCATCACATCAGTAGCAAGGCATGCCATCGTTGCATCGCCACACAGATTAGTGTAACAAATAGGCGATAGCTTTTACACCAAAAATAGAAGATTCCTTAACAAACATAAAAAATAAGGATCACATCAATGATCACATTGCCAGTGAGAAGTGTGCTAATAAGCACTTTCAATAGCCACTCCTTTCTATCATTATCATTTCACTCTTGCTGCTTTTGACTGTAACATTATCCTATTCTTTTCCTTATGCTTGCTTGCTACCATTGTATTGTGCACGCTCATCGCCTTTTTCATCATTGGACACATAGACCATATCTTTGCCTATTCCCTTGAGATAGTTGGGCTTATAATGTATTTATTGTTACTATTTTTCTTTTAATAGAATAGTGAGTTGATGCTATGTATATTGGAACATGAGTAATTGAGGAGAAGATTTTAGCAAATTCAAGAAATAAAAATAATAAAGCCATCTTAGACACTTATTTCTAGCACAAGCGGTTCTTAGATATTTTGTTTCTGCCCAAGAAGCCTACATGGTTCAATTTGTATATAAGGGTTGAGAACCAGCCCCATTATGATTCTTGCAATAAGTAGTGAGAACCACCAATAAACTCTAGTGTAAAATAGGGGCCTCTAAATTTTTTCACTACTCTAGTTCAATAAAATGTCAAATACCCAACTCCAAAAGGGTACAACAGAGTTGGGGGGCTAAGATTTTAAGCCACTCTTGTGCAAGATTCTCTTTTTCCCTCTCTTATGCTATGTTGTGTGTTGCAACCTTGTCACCATCTCTCGGCTCTTACTTATATATGTATGTGCATGTATGTTTTTGTGTGTAAATTGAGTTAGTCTTTGTCTACTTATATAAATACTTGAGAAACGGAGAGAGGTGTGACAAGTGTGTGTGTGTCTCTTTGTTTATTATTTAAAATATCTACAATCAAACAGAACAATTGTTACACATAACAAATGAAGAAGGAGAATAAATATTTTTTGTATTATAATCCAAAAAATTCTAGCTTAAGTACAAAAGGGTTAGACCAAAGTTTTGAATTTTTTTTGAATATCTATGTTTAAAGATCTTCAATCTTCCTTTGAACAACACGAAACTAGGAGAGAGAGAGAGAGAGAGAGAGAGAGAGAGAGAGAGAGAGAGAGAGAGAGAGAGAGAGAGAGAGAGAGAGAGAGAGAGAGAGAGAGAGAGAGAGATCCTCACCTGCATCCGTACAAGAAAAGACAATTGTTCGTTAGTCCTTTATGCATTTTGTGAGCCTCAATAGTCTCTCTACTTGTTAGTGATGTCACTCACTTCCTAGGTTTATGTTGTTCAATTTATGTTTATGAGATGTAATAATATGCTTTAAAAAAGCACCAATTTTGTTTATCAAGCTTTTCATTTCTCAAAAACCCTTTAATCCAAGTTCAAACCACTTTTGTATTGTTGTCATGTTCACTCTTATTTATGTCAGTTCCTCCTTTACTTTCTTTTCCTTGTTCTTAGTCATGTTGACAGTAATCACTCCTTATGTAGCAATAATAAACACATAGAAGGACTAAGTTAGCTCCAAAGGGGTCTCACCTCTCGTGCTTATATGGAAAGCCAGAAAGTTCATCAGCATCACCACGACGTGAGGCAGTGTGCACATCTATTTCAAGTGTGTGGGCGGGGGGGGGGGGGGGAGGAGAGAGAGAGATCTCAGCATGAAGAAGGATAGGCAGTTAATGAACTTGACTTGAGTGTCTAGTAAAAGGGCCCATTCCTACCATGCTAACTTTCCTTATAGGACCTTCTTGTCAGGTTGGGATATATAAGTCATAAGCACCTTGTGTGTTCTGAGGGCTTGAGGATTTGGCAATTGTTCTCTCCTTCTCCCAACAAACCTACATCCATGCGTTCCAAGAAAAATTCTATCAACATCTCTACCATCTCACCTTGCTTGATTGCCACAATCCCATTAACACAGGAGGAGAAGTAGCACTTTGCTAAAGCCAACCTCACTCAATTCTACAAAGCTCTACAACAACCCCTTAATGTCGACATTGGAAATGAATCTTTGAAAACCTACATCTCATGGAGCATGCAACAGTCATCAAGGGAGCAAAGGTGCTAGCAACAAAAGACAGACTTGTAAGTGCTCTATCTCTTCCCCATCAAAGTAAAAGTCTGGCATGGAAGAAGGACCAGGTTGAGAACTTCTTTGGGGAGACTAAGGAAGAGCTTGTAGCTAGGAATAAATTAGCTCAAGGACTTCCTGTTCATATGTTGAAATAATGGAATCATATAGGAGCCTTTAAACCCATGTTGTTGCATTGAAAAAGGATGAAAAACACAATTCAAAGAATCAGTTGCAAGAGATGGCTAGGTTTATGGAAGAAAATCAATGGGATGTTGTCCACACCCTCAGTGAGCCCTTGCAAAACTTAACAAATTTTATATAATCTTCAAGGCATCGGACCGGGCCTTTGAGAAGTCCACAAACACCAAAAAGAAGCAGGAGACCTCCACCAAGTCTGCCAAGAGGCCCACCACCAGCCAATTAGATTGTCCAAAAAAAAAAGCAAAAGGTTGTGTGGACAAGTACAATTTGCACTTCAAAGGCTGTTGAGGCAATGGCTAACATCAAGTCTAAGCTAGAGGCTCATCCTAAGGCCTCGGTCAATTGCTGGGAAAACTCAAAGCCCAAAAAACAGAGGGTTCAAGTTCAAAGGGTATTTGACAAATTGTGTAAGGTTATGATATAATACTTGGTTCTATTTAAAAATATTATGTGGATAACAGAGCATGTTCCAGCAGTTCTATTACTACATTTAATTTGCCTACTACTAAGGAGGCATGTTGAGATCAGGCTCTTGTGTTGATTATGCTTTTTGTTAACCGTTTCATTACTCCACACATTTGTTCAATAAAACAAAAAAAAACATGGGATAGAGTAGCTTCTTCATATGAAGGTCCTAAATTGGCAAAAATTGCTTAGTAATCAATGGCCATTATTTAGGCCATTCCTAATGGTTCTTTTGTGCAGAAAATTCTTGATGCTTCTCTAAATTCTTATTAAACTTTTGGATGGGAATTTTGATAGTCTTGTCTTTGTATTGCTGTAAGAGGCCCAGTCTAAAAAAACAATGCTAAGAAGCTTTGTTGTTCAAAGGTATTTGTGGCTTCATAGCAAAAGAAGAAGACCTCTGTTGCCACCCCTAATGCTTCTACAAGTAGGAGGCCTGCCCCTGCAATAGTACTAGTTCTTCAAACATCAATTCAGTTAAGAGGTCTAGGGATAAAGGCAAGAAGAGGATTAATGTACAACAAAGATTTTCTCATCAAGTAATTTTCTATGCTTAAGGCTAAAGAGGAAAACACAGTTATTTGTAGATACTTCTTTCAATGCAGATTTGGCAAATGTTGTGTAGAATGCACAATGGACTTTTGCTGCATAGTGTCAATATGACCCCTCTATTCATGATGCAGAATTATATAATCTATGAATCATGTACTTTGATTGTGCTGCAATTAAGCACATTACATCTCATCATGATTTGTTCACTTCTCTTGAGACTGTGTCTAACGGAAATACACTCCATGTGCCAACAACACCTCTTATCTAGTTAAGGGAGTTTAAAAGATTGTGCTTATTGATACAAGTGTCAATTCTTTCACACTTTTTGATGCTTTCTATGTACTTGGGATCAAGAAGAAGCTTTTGTCTCTATTTGCACTTGCAAAACATGGTCTTGTAGTCAAGTTTATGGATGATAGATGTACTATGCATGATCTCAATTTTGGTGATATTATTGTGGCATCTGGCACTTTGTTTGTAGTTTGGGTTTTATAAGCTCAATGATTACAATAAATGTGTGGAACATTCAACATGTGCATCTTCTAATTCAAAGGCTATTCAGATACAAAATTTTGGCATGTATGTTATCTTTATCTCAATTTTGTCACTTGGTGCATTTGTAAAAAACTGATATGGTTGCTTTATTGACCCTTGATGAGGCACCATTAATACATGTACCTGAAAGCTGCATTTTGGGCAAAATTCAATGTTCTTTCCTAAAAATGGTTTTTTATGAATTGCTTGCAAATTGCTACTTGCATATTTGTGGTTTGATGCATACTCCATGTTTTGGGAATCATTTGTACTTTGTGACTTTCATTGATGTTTACTCTTAGTCATGCATGGGTGTATCTGCTTAATGCAAAGTCTAATGTTTATGTGCTTCAAGAATTTTCTACTTATGGACGAAAAGATATCCAGTTATACTATGGGCACCCTCTATTATCATCACGCAAAAGTATATATGTCTAAAGAAATTAATGCATTTCTAGTGAGTCATGGGATAAACCACCAATGGACATTGCCACATACTCCTTAGGAAAATGGCATCGTTGAGAGGAAAAATGGGACACTTTTGAAGATGTCGTGATGTATAGTACAAAGGCAAGCTTTGCCACATGCGTTTTGCTTTGACATGGTCGTGTGTGTTGTGCATGTACTAAACAAATGTCCCATTAAAGCATTGCAGTCTATTACTCCATATGAGGATTACATGGCAGGAACCCATCTATTGGTCTCTTGCATGGCTTTGATTGCTTGGATCTTGCTTGGTGCCTCAGCAAAAATGCAAAAAACTGAATTATTAGGGTAAGATTATATTTGTCTTGGTTATAGTCTAGAAAGAAAAGAGTACAAGTTGTATTATCTGCAAATGAAGTGTATCTTGATTGGCAAGATCTTGTCGTCATGAAAGATGCAAGTCAAATCTTGTTATCTTTTACCAAGGAGACATATATGATGCCACATAACGTATATGATATGTTCTTGCCTCTATTTAATGGTGGGCATACAAATGTAAGTACAAATGAGGCACGTGCGCAACCTATGCAGGTTTGGAATGATATTACAAATCAACTATAACTTGATGCACATTTCCAAGATGTAATTGATGAAAATGACGAAAGAGGTATACCGAAATGGATAGTGAAAACCTTGTATGGTTACAACATTGGGCCTTTGGTCATACTCATTCAGGTTTCCAACATGCCTCTTATGTATCAAGTTGTCAATGTTATGGTTGTGTCTTGCATATATGATGAGGAAGAATCTTTGTCATTTGATGAAGCACAAAATTCAAAAAAGTGGTGGGTTGCAATGTAACATGAGTATGATGCTATTGCAAAGAATGACACACGGTCCTTGTGTGACTTGCCTTTTAGAAAATAGGCCATTCGTACCAAAGGGCTCTGCAAGTTGAAACGTAAGCATGATGGTAGTGTTGATCATTATAAGGCTAGATTTGTGGCATAAGGATATGCTCAAGAGAAGAGCATTGATGTTGATGAGACTTTTGCTCCCGCTTGTTGTATGACTACCATTTGGAGTATTGTGCCTTGCTAGCTCTCATAATGCATGGAATGTATATCAGTCAAACATAGCTTAGAAATCAAAGGTTACTCAACGTTGGGGATTGGAATGGAGCGAGATTTGGAGTGAGCTTTTTTCAAATATTGTTCGATTAACCAAATCTAGAAAAAAAGTTCGCTACAAAAGAGTTTTCGGGGTGAGCTTCTGGAGCGAGATTTTTCTCTCTCTCTCTCTCTCTCTCTCTCTCTCTCTCTCTCTCTCTCTATATATATATATATATATATATATATATATATATATATATATATATATATATATATATATATATATATATTATATATATATATATATATATATATATATATATCCTCTCTCACTCCACTTATGTCTCCCTCTACCTCTCTATCTCTCTCTCTATTTTCACTCTCTCTCTCTCTCTCTCTCTCTCTCTCTCTCTCTCTCTCTCTCTCTCTCTCTCTCTCTCTTCCCTACCCCCCTACCCCTTTTTATATATGTCCCCCTCCCCCCCCCCCCCCCCTCTCTCTCTTCCCCTCTTCCCTACCCCCTTCCCCTTTTTATAGACATCCCCCCCCCCCCCCCCCCCCCCCCCCCCCCCCCCCCCCCCCCCCTCTCTCTCTCTCTCTCTCTCTCTCTCTCTCTCTCTAGGGGAAGAGAGAGAGAGAGAGAGAGAGAGAGAGAGAGAGAGAGAGATTGAAGGAGTGAAAATAGAGAGCAATAGAGATAGGGAGAGGTAGCGGTATATATATATATATATATATATATATATATATATATATATATATATATATATATATATATATATATATATATATATATATATATATATATATATATATATAGGCATGATGGAGATCACTGGCGAAAAAGACAAGTCTTGTCTCTTGCTCAAAGCATGCTAGCAACAAAATCGAGACTACACCGTCACGAACCTCAGACACATGCATAGGATATACCAGGCCGTTGCGGGCTCCTCTGACAATCACTAGTGAGCCGCAATGCATCTAGAAAGACTGCTCTCTAAGCAGTATCTCACAACCAAAAGCTGCCAATTGTCTCACTGAGATCAAGCTCTATCTCAGCTGAGGAATGTAACGCACATGTCGTAGCATGTATGACACACCACTGGGCAATGACAAACAAACATCTCCTGCAACCTCTATGTCAAACGCCAAACCATCGGCCAAGTGCACACAGCCAAGTCTCCCACTAGAAAATGTGCTAAACCCCTCACGGCACGGTGTGACGTGGAAAACTGCATCGCTATCTAGTAACCACTGTGGAGAAAGTGTGCTAACCATAGACAAATCCGCAAGAGGTACACTGGAGGCAAGCGTGACATCATCGTCACTGGCATAGACTGCCACTTGAACTGTCAAAGCCGTATCTGCATCTCGCATACATCTCCGTTGTTGTCTCATGCTTCTGAAACAACCGCGTCTAATGTACCTTGTGTGATCGCAATGCCAACAACGAAAGTATCGACAAGTATGAGACCGCCGTCTCTCAATGTCACACATGTCTACTGCCATAAGTAATGCCAAAATGGCAACAAAGTGGGAGATCACTCGACCACTACGCTAATCAAGCATAAACCAACCAATAGCTCAATAGTAAAAACCTGTAACCTGCATGCTGTAGTCTCACGCTCGGAATATGCGTCAATGTGAGAACATGAAGCAAATTCAAAGGAAACCTGTAACCATTATGAGCATACCATAAATGTATGGCTAAGAACCAAAATATGGCAAGAAATCTACGAAAAAGCTGACATAATCTCCCCTGTAAACTGAGAAAAACCTCAAGTCCTATCTCAACCATAATCCATGCCAAACTAGCAACAAGGTGGGAGGTAACTCGACCACGAACACAATGCTCAAAAGCATGATCAATTGCATCAAAATTGACGTTCGTATATGCCTAAAAGCAGCTGCACAATCTGCAAACTCTGCAAGCATAAATTGGGACAAACTACTCAACCGAGCGTAAAGCGCATAACCATATACGCGAGTAGAGAGCAGACTAGCTCAAAACGCATCCCACGAGAGAAACTGCTTGCAAAATACCTAGAAAACTTGTGAAACCTGTGACCGTCTATCTGTAGCCACACAAGCATACACAATCACAATCCTCACTCCTGCGAGAGTGGGTACAAGAACACCAAAGTGTGTCCAAACTGACAAAACCTGTCAAAATCTGTCAAAGTGAGAGTAAGCACTCGATCGTTGTCAAAGTGGGAATATATCGACCACTGTAGAAGATGGCATAACACCACAAACTTTTATGGTGAGAAGATGGGGAAAAACAAAGAGAATTTCCTTTGCAAAATGAGTCAAAACTCAACGCAAACCACAAGGCAAAAAACTACAAATAACTGCCAAAGTGGGAGTAAACTCGACCACTAAACCATCAGAGAGCAAACTGCAAATAAGCATAAACCATGGCGAGAAATCTTGGGGAAAATCCAGCAGAGTTTCCCCTAGAAATTGAGAAAAAACTCAAAAAATGTCACCAAATCACACAGTGTCTCAGTAGCAAAATCCACAAATGGCATACATAGCACTGCCAAAATCCCGGCAAAGCTACTCACTCCTGACCGAGTGGCTCTATGGACGTGTACATGTCCAAAAACACTTGTAAACCTGCTACTTGCGAGCTATGTCTAGCTCAAACTACATTCACATAAGCATACACAGTATGAAACTGCACCAAACTGTGCAAAAACTGCTCTATAGTGCATCGCACAAGCTGCATTGCAACCTGTGAGCAAAAAACGCTAGAAAAATGGCAACGACTACCTCATCGGTCGATAAACACTTCGATTGAAAAAACCTGCCAAGAGTTGTCGCGATCGAGGGAGAAATCCGCTCTGGAATGGTCCGTCAGAGCTGTATCTGTCAGTATGTGCCGTCGATGCCAAAACTGGAGATGAACGTCGAAGTCGGAAAGCCAAGGATGGCCGTCGGAGCCATCTTCCACTGCCAGGCAGGAGTGCCAATGCTATGGCTGCCTGTGCTCGAATCAGGAAAACGCTCGATGTCGGCTTCTGCCACCATCGGGCAAAAGCACGCTAGTCGAATAGCTGCCTGATTGATGTCGAAACCGATGCGTCGGGATGGCTAATCGCCAAGCTCAAGGCCGATGCCGAGCCAATGCAAAACGCCAAGAAGAAATGCCAAAGTCAAGCCGCTAAATCAGTGTCGTAAATTGATGCCAACAGTTGGTGCTCGAAGCCGTGGAGGAGAAACGCTAGGAAATCATCGAATTAGTGTCAAAAACTAATGCCAATGTTGCCTCCCGCCTCCGTGTGAGAGTCTTCGATGCCGAGAAATGTCGAGGAAATGGGACGATGCTCGGTGATGTCCGGGCTTACTCGTCATCTGTAGCCGAGCACAATGTGTCCACTATCTCTCAAGCTCTCTCTCTCACACACACACACACAGACACAACTCTCTCACTCTCTCTCACAACTGTCACTCGCTCTCTCACACTGCTGTCTATCTCTCAGAGCTTAGTGGAGAGTCGGGGTTTGGGGAGTCGGGGTGTGGTAGGAGAGGGGAGTCGGAGAGTCAGGGCTGTCGGGGTATCGAGGCCCCCCCATGGGAGCAAGCCTTTGACTGAAGTCGGAGAGGGGGGGTGAACCTACTCTTGCACACACAAAATGTGTGCGTCAAAAGTTTTATTAAAAAAACTTAATTTTATTTATTTTTTGGTTCTCTTCTCTTCTGCACTGCCAGACTGTCAAAAAACGACGAGCTTGGATGGGGGGTGTGTGCCCGATTTTCTGCTCATGACTGCCTTGCTTGGCCTCGCTTGGCTGCACACTACTCGATTGCCTTGTGCAATCCCCCAATTGAAGCTTTCTCTTTGCTGCAGATGCTCTCGCTCTCTGAATTCGCCTGCACATTACCCGATTGCTTTGTGCAATCCTCTCCCTCAATTGCCAGGGAGTCTCTACTTGCTTGGCTCACAATCATTCAATTGCCCCATGTACTGCTCAGGGCCCTGCTTCACCCGGTACAGGCTGCCTCCCCCATGCCTGCTGTTCGGCTGCGAGCTTTCAAAGCTCTTGAAGCGAGAGAGAGAGAGAGAGAGAGAGAGAGAGAGGACACCCGAATGGAGACTCCTTCGCAATTGCTCCAATCGCACACAGGCTTCAAGAGTTCCCTTTGCTGTGGCCTGCTCTCCCTCTCCCCTGCTCCCACCTTGCAGAACTCCAAGCTCTTTTTCTCTCTCGAATTATGTCTGCAGATCTCTTTTATAAAGAGATGCCAGGCATCTCTAAGATCTTCCTCCCCCCGAGAGGGGCTGGGCACGTCTGATAGCCGAAAATCATCGACCTCGCCCTATCTCTCTAATCCGTGCTGGATCCGCCCCGAATCAGCCCGATCCAGTGCCATTAAGCACCGAGCTCTACCGCCGTCGAAAGATCGCTGCCGCCACCTAGCGGTAGCTCTGATACCAATTGATGAATGCGCGTGCGCGCGGTATGGTGCATGCGGGGAAGGAGAGAAGCACAAGCCAGTGTGGGTGGAGCAGCCTCACAAGACTAAAAATGAGGAGCTCCTTATTCTCATATGTAATGAAGAATAAAGGTACGTACACACGTGAGCGAGTGGTCGGACATTAAACGTCCGGACGAGCAAAAGGCGAAACGCCTTTACCCCAACAGAGTGGCCTCTCTCTCTCTCTCTCTCTCACCCTTAGCTCAAGTGGGCGCTAAGAAGGAAGCAGAGAGAAAGAGAGAGTGCTTGAGAGTGATAAGCTTGTGTGTGTGAGTGGAGTAATGGCAGCCACACAGGCTACATTGGTTGTTTCCTACCCTTCTTTGTCTCTCTGCAAGTCATCATTCTTGGGGAGCGTCTGCTTCTTTCTCGTGTGGCCTCTGTTGTTGCCCCTTCCCTTGCCTGCACCTTCAAGGTTGAGGCAAAGAAAGGAAAATGGCTTCCTAGTTTGGCATCCCATGCTGATCTTGATGGAAGCCTTGCCGGTGACAACAACTTCGATCCCCTTAGCTTCGCTGAGGATCCTACCAACCTCAAATGGTATGTGCAAGTAGAGCTCCAAAATGGAAGATGGGCAATGCTTGGAGTAGCCGACATGTTGATCCCCAACTTCTTGATGTATCCATGGCATATTAAATTATTTAGACCTTGCAAGGCTTGTAAATGTAGCTATGTATTGTCCTTTGATCAATGTGCTTCGTATGACCAATCTCTTGAAGTTGTAGATTATACTGTTTTGATTTTTTGAGAGAGAGAGAGAGAGAGAGCTCACCTTCAGCTCAAGTGGGCACTTAGCATCCACTTGAGCCAAGGGTTAGTGAGAGAGAGAGACACACACACAAGTCTAATGAGGACCCAAAGTTAGTGAAGGGTAATCAGGTAAAGCATGTGGACATAACAACAACTACTACTGAAGGAATTAATGAAGACACCACCTTTGTTGGTGTAAGCCCAACCACCCACTGCCAGAAAGAAAAGGTTATCGAAGGTAATGAAAATAAAAATTCAGGGTCCGCTGATCACAACGAAGACAAAGTCGGCAAACACTAATGGGTCTTTACAGATTTTACTAAAGATATTACTCTTTGTCTTGACCTTGTACTTGCAGAGTTTGAACTAGTCTGTGTCTCTAAATAAAAAATATGCTATAACTTTTTACAAATACAATATAGCCCCTTTTGGATAACAAAAAACTCTATAGAAGTTTCTCTTAACCTCCTTAAACATATTTTTCACCTCTTTTGGTAACTAAAAGGAGTTTGAAGCTTACAACACAAAGCAACAATGAAGCGGAGTATGCTACTTTGGAGAAAGGTCTCAACCTTTTCCTTGAGCTTGGCATACGTCATGTGAGGGTAAGAGGTGATGCTCTTTTGGTGGTTAAGCAAGTATTTAGGGTGTGGCAAAGTAAGAATCCAAGGCTGAAAAATATGTGTTTTCAAGTGAAGAATCTACTTAAGCATTTTGAAGCTCGGAGCTTAAGGCATGTGGACAGGTCTCAAAATGAAGAAGCACATGGTGCAGCGCAAGCTTCAATTGGGCAATTGTATGTGATAAGGGTTGACCAGAAATTAGAGAGAGAGAGAGAGAGAGAGAGAGAGAGAGAGAGAGAGAGAGAGAGAGAGGGTGAGGGTGTCATAAAATCTAATATCTACCTACTCCAAAAGATTTTCTCATATCGAACCGATCATTTAATGTGGGAAAATGAATGGGAACAAGAGTTAGAATATAGATATGTGCTTTTAGACTTATCTCAGCATGGGACCAAAGGGAGGGAAAGCTACATCTCATTGAGGATCCAAAAAGGACATGATCTACCAAAGAGCAATGAGCAAATAATGGAGCTTAAAATGCCTTAGGGTTAGCTTCATTAAAGACCTCCAAAGATTAGTGTTAAAAGTCCTAGACCTAGAACCTTAAGGTACTTTAGACCTTAGGCAAGCTAGGCTTGTGCTTGAGGTGTTCAAGTCAAAGATGATCCCTAAATGTAGGGACATGAGAGAGAACACTCACACACACACACACTCAAGGAAAGCCCAAGACTCAAGAGGCATTAAGGCCACATGTCAGGCCCTAGAAATATTGCCCTCATAATGTGCATGAACCCTATTGGATGACCTATAGGAAGGTCCAATGAGAATTTAGATTCAATTAAACAATTAAGGTCTTTCTCTTAAAAGGGAAAAATGAGGACATTTGTCTAAATGCTACAATTTAAGAAATTAAGGTGTTTCTCTTAAGAAGGGAAAAGGAGGATATTTTTCCAAATGCTACGATTAAGTAATTAAGGTCTTTCTCTTAAAGGGGGAAAGGAGGGCGCTTGTCCAAATGCTACAATTTTAAAAATGAAGATCTTTCTCTCAAAAGGGGAAAGGAGGACACTTTACCAAATGCTACACCGCTTGCTTGTTATGACTAGAGCCATTCGTTGGCTAGCCCAAAAGCTTGAGCCAATAGTCTTGTAGCAAGAGTAAAGTAGCAACATCGAATTATCTCTCTCTCATATACTCCACAAGCCACACAACACTCCCGCATTGTGTGTTGTGCACACAAGTCATCTCCTTCTCCAGCTTGAGAAGTGGAGAGCCTACACCAACACACTTGGCTATGGAATGCAAATCCAACCAAGAGTTATGCTCAAAGCAATGCTTATCAATATCTCCATCTTCATTCTCACTATACTACGCTATGCTCTAAGAGTGATCTTTTTGGAGCGATCTTTTCTTCTAGATTTAGTTAGTTAAGCAAAGCTTGCTCCAAACCTCAACTCTTACATGTTGCATCATCCATAAATGAAGCATATCTTGATTAGTCATGATCTTTCTCTTGTGAAAGATGCAATTCACTTCTTGTTAGCATGTACCAAGTAGACAAATATGAGCTCACAGAATGTATATGATACCTTGTTGCCCCTATTTATTGGTGGAAGTACAAATGTAAGTCAAGATGAGTCACATGTATAGCCTATGCAGGTTGCAAATGATGTTAAAAGTTAGCCATTTTTTAATTTAGATTTTCAAGTTATAATTAAAGGAGTACATGTATGGAAATAATAAGGAAAGAGGTATGCCAAAATGGCTAGTGCAAACCTTACATGAAACAAAATTGAGTGCACCTTTGTCTAGTTGTACCTATTTAGGTTCTCAACATGCCTCTTATGCATCAAATTGTCAACATTTTTTGGGTTGTGTCTCATATGTATGATGAGGTGTAATGGAGTTGGCCTACTAACTTGAGAGTAATGGAAATTAGAGAAAGTACTTTTGTGAAATTACTTTGTGAGCATAGCGGGTGAACATAATTGATGGTAGCAACATAAACATAGCATTTAGTTAACTTGGCATGACAACAATTGAGGACTGGATTTATGTGGATCCGTTCTCCCCTCCAATAGGCATTTGTATTATGATTTCTCCCATCAAGAGAGATTTGTTACAATACAATCTTTGTGTTCCTTGTGACCAAGGTGATGCAATGAAGATGGTCCCAAATGTTGGGGGTTCCATCGTTGCATAGCTCCAATGATTAACAAAATTATCAATCCGGAGGGATGGGCTACCCGGCTAGGGCATGGAAACACTCACACGATTAGTGAGCTAATCATGGCAACACGAATGGTTAACTCTATGAGGTGAGCTTCTCGGCCTATGGAGGAGTTAAGCCACAATGAAGGGCAATCTCCATATCCACTTGTGTTCACCTCCAATCAACCCAATCACACACACTAACGATTGCAAGACGCACACAACACTAATCCTGTCATGCAACACACTAATCACAAGCACACACATATAGATATATCAAGCACCACACTCCAATCAAACTTACATGCACACACAAGCAAAAGAGGGCAATCACACAAGATTAGAGAGGGATTAACCATTAATTAGTTAAGATCTAGCTAATCTAAGTATCATAGGCAATCATAAGAAACATGAGAGGCATAGTGAAAGAGAATTAAGCATTGATTAGTGTTAACCAAGTCTCATGAGCAAGGAGAAGCTCAAGGACTCCATAGCCACACACCTCAAGAGCTCTCACCAAAGAGTGCTCTCAAAAAATGACCTTGAGAACCCTAATTTCTTTTACACACTGCCTTATATACCTATGGTAAAAATATGCAATGTCCGGGTGCCAAGGCCTTTAGGGCTCCACCACTTACTGAATATGCAACCTAGGCACACTAACTGACCTGTTCTTTACGGCTTAGAACTCCCATTGAGCCCGCAACACATTAAAATATTACAATGGCTTGAAATAAATCAAAAATTTACAATACGTGACCATTTTGGGAAAATGTGAAAAATGTGTAACTCCAATCTTTACTGCTTCTTCATGTTGATCTTCGATGTGCATCCGTAAGGCTTGGCCTTTAGCAGCTTCTGTTAACTGACGTCGAATCAGTTAACATTCCCCCCTTCCGATTTTAGTGCCCGTCCCCGAGCACTGTTGAAAAGTGTCCATTGGAGCCTGTGGAAGGTTTTGATTGGTTGTTGATGGGCTGATTGTCTTCAATTGTCGTTGAAATTTTTGATGAGGTTCAATTTGCTACAGCATCTTCATTGGTCCAAATATGTTTGATGTGAGAGATGATGTTGCATTTGTCCATTGTAATAGCATAATGATGAGGCTACTGTTTATTTATGAAAAGTATGTACAAGAGAAGTAGAATGATGAGGTTCTAATACCTGGATGACCAAAGGGAAAAAACCCAGTGGGAAAAAAGTGCCTTTGGGATACGTGCATTATTGGAGTACTTATTAGCATGGAAAATATTAATAAAGCACTCAAGGGATTATTTGCTGATAGATTTGGAATTAAAAAGGCGGCAAATATGAGAGGGTATCATGATGGAACATTGGTTTGCCTTTTGTATGAAGGGGATCGGGGAGCACCACAGACGGAGAGTGAGAGAGGGAGAGAGAAGGAGACACACACGATGTGGGTGGGGAGACTCAAAGAGTGAGCAGCCCCCTATACACTTATGCTATGTATAAGGTATACAAGTCAGTGGGCGCCCAGAAGGGGATCGGGGAGCACCACAGACGGAGAGTGAGAGAGAGAGAGAAGGAGACACACACGATGTGGGTGGGGAGACTCAAAGAGTAAGCAGCCCCCTATACACTTATGCTATGTATAAGGTATACAAGTCAGTGGGCGCCCAGACTGTGGGCGGTCGGGCAAGGCACAGGCGTCTATACCCCAACAACCTCCCACTTAAAGGTGATTGTGCCTTTAAGCAAGGGAACCTAGTCTAAAGACTACAAAAGGTGAGAGAAAACCGCTCTCAACCGATGCCCACTGGCTGGCTGTGATCGTGTGCATCCGGCTGTCCTGCTCCCGTGTAAGTCCATACACCACCAGACATACCGCACACGTACTGCAAGTATGTACGCAATACTTGCATATCTCCCTCGTGCACTATGCCATCATCAGTCAACAAACGACTGACAACCCCAACTGCAAATGCTCCCACTGCAGCTGCAAATTCTGGTCTCAAGATCAGCATCTCATACATGAGACCACCAAATGCCGATGCAATGCTAGCGGGCCCTGCTAGCTCTACAGAGCATGCATCAATATATATATCCCTGGCAATAGGCATCTCTGACTGACAAGGCGTGTCAGCCACATGCATCTCCTGACTGTCCACAAAAGACGCATCAACCTGTCGTGCAACCTCAGAGCAAACCAGCTGCTCTAGGTGTCTGCTGGAAGACATATCCTGCACAACTATATCCCCATGCTCACTGTCGAGCATAGAAAGGAATGACTGCATAATCGCTGACATCTCAGCCTCCTCTGCAATCATCCACTGTAAACATGACCACTCAATCTGCTGTGACTCACTAGAGCTCTCATGCTCTAACTCCGTATGCATAGACTCTTGCACAACGTCCTCCTGTCGTGACTCACTAGAGCAAGACCGCTCTACCTGTCTATCCTGCATAGAAGTCTCTCGCACAACTGACTCTCTGCTTTGCTCAGTCACTAGCAAAGCATGCATGTCTGACTCTCCCACCCGAGAGCAAACCACTGTCTCAAGCAAAGAAAGATACACAACTCACTCTTGCGAGAGTGGATACAAAAACACAAAACTGTGTCCAAACTGACAAAATCTGTCAAAGTGAGAGTAAACACTCGATCACAAACTATGGCGAGAATCTGGGAAAAATCGGACAGAATTTCCCCTGAAAACTGAGCAAAAACTCAAGTACAATCTCTACCATAAACCATAACACTACTCAATGCCAATGAGTAGAAATGCTAAAATGGCTCCACATTTTCACATACAATGGCAATCCGCACTCAACGTACATCAATGGAGTGACTGCGCATAAGCAAACGCCAAAAGATTTGCAATCCGGAAACTTGATCAATGCAAAAACAATGCTCTCAAGAGAGCTTACCGGCACTTGAAAGTGCTCGCCAAAATGCATATATAATGGGCATCAACCATGTGCCATAACCATATGCAAACCATCCGCAAAGACCATGAATCCAAGCACAAAATCACTGCCAAAGTATCCTGTGAAAACCAGTGAAAGAAGCTCCACCTGTGTGCTCCAAAAACCTGCGTCTCTCAAGAGACCGCTTCGGTGGTGTGTAAACGCCTCCGTACTTCGTTGCCCAAGTCTACCAAAAAACCCTCAAACCACAAGCTTAACACAAGCTGCAATTGCATCTTCAGCTCAGCATTTATGCACTCAACTTCAAGCATCTCCCGTGCTTCCAAAAGTGCATCAAACTCGCACACAATGCGACAACAGAAAATCTGGAATTTTTGTATACAGTCAGTCTGAGCTGAATATCAGCAAAACGGTGAGGAATTTGCAAAAAGTTTCTTCTGCAAAGTTGTAGACCACGTCGAAACGGATGGGCATGAGGAACATTATACTCAGATTTGCATTCTACAAGGATAAAAATGAATCTGAAAACTGTGCTGCTGTGCACATAGTTTTAGGGCAGCACCTTCACTTACACGCAATCTTCCACACTCCTTTCTGAGCTTCCACAAGAGCATACATCACTCTCAACTGAGCTCACAAGCTCCCATTGCATTCTCACAAAGCTTCCAAGCTTTCTTAATCTCTCTACCGTCGAGAGCGAGCGAGCTATCGCCTCGAAGCTCTCAAAGCCGTCGTGCTCTCCGCGGTCAGCATAGCTCTGATACCAATTAAAGGGGATCGGGGAGCACCACAGACGGAGAGTGAGAGAGAGAGAGATAAGGAGACACACACGATGTGGGTGGGGAGACTCAAAGAGTGAGCAGTCCCCTATACACTTATGCTATGTATAAGGTATACAAGTCAGTGGGCGCCCAGACTCTGGGCGGCCGGGCAAGGCACAGGCGCCTATACCCCAACATTGTAGTCCACTCAAGGTGCATAGGTGGAAGCAAAAAGAGTGTCTAATGCATGTATCTAATGGTGGGACATCCTATTTATGCATACACAGAAATGCATGGAAAACAAACACTATGATGTGCAAGAAATATTTTGAAGGGTTATTCAGAAAGATGGTGTAGCTATAAAAGCATATGACATGGCTTTGCAAGCTGGCACCCCTTTAAGAATGGTTTTTGTTGACGAGGATATGTGCTCTCATCTTATTGTGCATTGTGCGTGAGTGTTGGACTCTACGATACTCCACCATTTGTAAGTTAATAGACTTCGAATTTTATGCTCATCTCATCCAGCGTGAGCGACATGAATTTAGATATGTCCAACTCTTCCAGCTTGAGCGTAAGCCTAATAGCTAAGACTCTTAGCACAAAGTTTAATATGACATGAAGCTTTGGGACTAATGCTTTGCTCATTTTATGGCTTAGTAGCCCGACTCTGACTATGCCACATAGTGTTTTTTGCACCCTGGCGACTTGACTTTTTACATTCTTGTGCTTACTACAAACATTTCTTCAGGCAAAAGTAAGTTTGAATCCTCAAAAAGAGGATTAGTGAAGAACCAAGTTGGCATTGAAGGTTTCTTTTGCCATACCAGGTTTATCATCTTCGAATCTGCATTCACGGTTGGTTGGGTTGTCCTTCTTTGACTGTGAAGACTCCATTACATTAGGAAAAGTTTGGACTAAAAAATGGGCCTTGTAAGAAATGCCAGGTCAGCTTAGAGAGAGATAATAAAAAGTCCCTAATTTCATTTTTGATATTCACTTTCAAAAAAACTCGGATATTAGATTTGGGGGGTACGTTTATTAAAACTCTCAAAAACTGTTTAGACAATGATAACATACGACGACTCCGAATTGAACGCCGATTATCTCAATCTTTTGGATTTTTCAAAACTAAGATTTGGCGCTCAACGAGGTGCATTGAATGTTATTCTTCTCCTCACTTTCGCGTCTCTCTTGCTTTCCGTCTGCGCACAGTCTCTTCCCTTGAGCTCTCTTCCATTTGCTCCACTCTTGCGCTCTTCTCTGTTTTGAGCTTTCTCATTCACCAAGTCGTCTCAATGTCATTATCATCTTCACACAGAACTCAGACGAGGAGTCAAAATGATGTGTATCATATGCATATCAAACTGTCCAGAGAATACGAGCCCCTCCTCCATAAGAAGAATAAGGGAGGCATCCTTTCCGAAGCTTCAAAAGAGAACTTCAGATTTCAAGGTAAAAAAAGAGTTGATCTTTGGGTGGATGGCAGGATGTATCCTAAGCATCCTATCACCAACTCAACTCCACCGTTCAGAAACATAACGTCATTGTTGAACTACGTAGGAGACGGTTATTCTGGTTTATATGGCTACACCAACCATTTGGTGGCCAGAAGTGATATTCTTAAGCTTGAGAGAGACCTTGCACACAAAGAAAACTTTTGCTTGAAGCAAACTGTGACAGAGTGCGCTTAGCAACTGAAAGGCAAGGAAGAAAGCATCACGCATCTCACGCAGGATCTCAGAGAAAAAAATATTGTCTTGGGTCCTCGGTTAAGAGAACGACGCTTACGAGACATTGAACAACTGAAGGTTGGTTCTGGGGGTTTGAAGAAGAGGGTTAAAGCAATCAAGTAGGATTATCATTCAAGCAGGTTTAATTCATCTTTACATTTGTAGTTTTATATCTTACTTTTCATATTTATGCTTAGATCATTGCTACATCCTCAGTCAAATATTGACAGCAACACACCAACTTCTTCAATTCCTTATGGTCTCAGACTAAAACGCAAAGATGTCGCCGGACTTTTGGACGATAAGTGCTACTGCAAGATTGTTGCTAAACAACTTGACACTCTTTTGAAACAGAATCAACTCCAAACACGTGATGTTCAGTCAATTCTGGATGAATCCGGAATATCCAACAAAGATTATTCTATAATTTTTAGGTATGTCTGGTGTTTGAATCAATTGTCTTCACCTGTCAAATCAAATGTCTGCAATTTTTAGGTATATTGGATATGTGTAGCATTTGAAAACTTGGAAATAGTCCATTTACTTAATTTTCTATTTACAGAACTATGCAGCAACAAAGTAAGAAGTTCAATCTCAAGCACACATTGCTGCCAAATCCTTTCTCCATTCGAAAGACAAGACTGGAGGTCAACCAGGAAGTGCTTCGGACATTGGGCACTCCTTTTTACATTGAAGCAATGTACAGATCGCCATCAACAGAGGAAGTGGTCTATGACAAATATAATAACATATTTTATGATTTAGTAGCTTTGTAGACATATATTGTTCAATTGTTCGAGGTTTCTCAAGAGGAATGCAATGGAGTTTTGAAGTTTGTGCTTAAACTGGATGAGTGCGAGCTAGTGAAAGAGACAAAGGTTGAGCGTGTCACAATAACACTTATGAATAGAGCATTAGATGAAAGAATTGCTTTAGACGACCCTAGAAACTTTAGCGTGCAATTGGAAAACAATATTTTCTTATTAGTTACATTGAAGGTTTGATATCAACAAGTTTTTGCTTTAAAAAATGGTTAGACATGTTTCATTTGATTGGTTTGGTTTTCCCATTTCAGGTGCCTGCAGAGAATTTCGATATTCTTAACTGGGTTTTCCATCAAACAAGTATTCCTGAAGTCATAAGCGAACAGAGAAATGGAAAGACACTCGATGTATTAGGCATGGGTTCATACATAGTAGAGTGGCATATGGCTGGAGATCTCAAAACCCTAAAGTGTATGTACAACATCTCAAAAGGAGAAACAAGTAAAAGCCCTTGTTTGTATTGCATGGGAGGAGTCATTGGTCTTGACAAAAGAAATTGGATGAGAGCACCGAACAGGCACTTGCAGGACCTTAACTTCCGCCCAGTGTTGGATATTCCACTATCCAGAGTACATATTTGCACGATGCATGCACTCTGCAGAATCATTGAGAAACTTATGTTTCTGTACATTTGTTTTACTTGGACCACTCGGCTAGCATCAACAAAACAAAGGGCTATATTATCATTGGAAACAATTTTCTCAGATATGGGCTTGCATGGAGTACATGTGAAAATAGAGCAGGACGAGAAGAGGTCTAAGAATGGTTGAGATGTGCCAAAGAAGTTGTCTATTGGCGGTGTGAAAGCCCATCTCTTCTTGTCAATGCCAACAAGTGGCAGACAACGGAAAAGCCAAAGTGCTCAGGAAAGGTTGACATTGAGATACAACTGGTGGAGAAACCTGCACAATGCAGTGGTTGACCACGCAGACAATGGTGCAGCAAGGACTCGCAAAGCGAATGTGTGGAAAAGTTTGGATTCCATATTCAAGTTTTGTGAGCTCAATACTTGGAGAGATACTGACTATACATTGTTTCAAGATGCTCTGGAGACCTTCCACAGGTCTTTCATAGCTGCCTGGACAAATCAACACATAACTCATTACATGGGATATTACTTTATTTGATAAAATTGTGATTATATATTTACATATAAACAATAGGCTAGTCTTTTTTGCAGCATATCATATGCAACCACATGCCTTGGTTTGCTAGGCAGTATGGTAGCTTGGCTATATGGTCTACACAAGGTATGGAGAAAACTCACTACCAAGCCCGTACTGGCTATTTCATCCACACTCATCACGGAGGTGGTGCAAACAAAGCCAACAGTTTGGAGGAACTACATCAATGGACTTATCAAAAACTTATGCATAGAATACACCGAAAGCAATGTGTCAAAGACAGTCAGATTGGCCAAGCAATGAGATTAGCAAGCAAACAACGGAAGAAGGAAATATGGGAGGCATCTTTTGCAGCATCGCGACATGCAGAGTGGAGACTTCAAAAAGAACGCATTGGAAAAACTTGGACAACTCCGACCCAAGTTGTTTGAGACTTCCTAAAGATAGCGCATTATAACACAATATAATTTTTTGTGCCAAGAGAAGACAACCAGTCACAAAAGTGAGAAACATAATGTACTCATTGTTTTGATAGAAAATGTACTATTTTTTGGCATCGACAATATACATTGGAGCTTCTCTATTCTTCATCTTCGTCAGGAAAAGTTACAAAATATTCTGGCCTTTTTGCCTGCTGTGTGTTATCGTCTTCTTCTTGCCTTGGTCTTTTGCAACCTAGTCCTGCAGGTTTGTTTGTCGGCAATACATTTGTCTCCACCTCCACAGCCACAAGAGACATTTCTTCAGTAGGTAGATGCGCAATTGGTTGTATTGCGAAACATAGCATGCTTGTCATACTCTAGTAATTGCACAGGGTCAGTGATTCCGCATGCCAAACCATATGATGCTTGGGTCAAAAAATAGCGACTACACAAACCATACATTCCTGGCCCTTGGCCAAACATATACAATGCGGCCTTTTTTTCTAAAAGCATTATTTTATCTGCGTTCCACCTAATGACGGCCCCTCCTAAATATCTTGAAAGTGTCTTCAACGTCATCAAGGGTAGCTCTGCGTTGTCATTGGAGAAGAACGAATGGAAGACCAAAAAACTCGGATACTTAAGATTCTTTAAGTATTGGCCGAGAGAGGAATTCTTCCCTAAATCTCCCATGCCTCGCCCACGAGGGCGAGGAATGAAGGTATCATCATAGACCACCAACTACAACAAATTAAAGTTATGAAATGAGATAAGTAGAAACCAAAAAGGTAAGGCAAATAAAAAAAGATTACCTTCTGGTTTTCATCTTCCTCAAGTAAGTCCTCATTCCATAGGTTGATGCCGCCCTGACCTCCAGTGGGCGCATTGGAGGTTGAGGCCAAAGATGATGAAGAAGTGTTTGCCTTACCCATTTCTTCAATCCCTAGCTTTTTTTGCACTTCCATGAACTCCTTTTCTGTTGGAAGCGTGCGCTCATACCTAGCAACATCATTGTAAATCATCACAAGTGCACTTGCGGGGTCAACGAACTCATCGTCATTTACATGGGCATCTATAACAGAATACTTATCGTGCTCAAGGTCAATGACAACATCATCCTCTTCGAGATTCTGTGCCACAATGGCAAGGCAATAGTCCTCTCGAAGGTCAAAAAGCTCCATAATGTCGTTAAGCATGACATACGGCAAATCACCAATAGGTATGGTAGGTAGAACACTAGTAGGCAAAGCACCCTCCTGAAGCTGGACTCCCTCTGAAACCTGCAAGGCAAGGCTTCCCCAAGACTTGAGCTCTTGACCCTCCCCAGTCTGATCCTCTAGCGAGGCATCTGCAGCATCAACATGCTCATCCAAAATTAAATGCAAATATAAAATAAAACTTGCATAATATTTAGCCACTCGACACTTGCGGTTATGAAGTGTACACTTGTAATTTGTTATCCGCAAGTGCACTGGCAGCTTAAGGCAACTCCTAGAAAATATGTGTTTCTTGGAGGAGTCCGAATTGATATCCTTCATGTGAACAAAACGAACTCCTTGTATCTCGACAGTGCCACCGGACGTTTGTTGCTGGTAGGTCTGCTCAAAACCTGATAAGTAATGTTGCACGGAGACAATCCACTCATGCAAAGAAAAATATGGATTGAACATCGGCCTGATCTTTGTCTCGCGCTGCTGAAGCCCATTGCGGTATAGAAAATGAGATAGTTTGTCTTGGGGGGCATCCTGAGAGCAAGGCACTTCCTCCTCTGCTTCAACATTGAAGGGGTCCATAACGAAAATTCAAAAGCGAAGATAGATGAGAGAGCACAACATCCAAACAAAGAGCAAATGGGGGAGCAAGTCATATTTATAGGACTCCCGAGGACATTGATGACATCGATTGATGTGCATCATGGGGACGTCGTGCATCATGTAGTCGCCGTGATGATTATGCCATGTGTCAGCCGTCGTGGAACGGTCATGCCACAACGCGAAACTAGTGCCGCCACTCCAAAAAAGCACCGCTATCGCGTTTTGGCGCGACAACTTGTTGTCGCGTCATAACGAGATACGGCCAATCGAGAGTACTCAGGAACGCCCCGTATCGCGTTGTGACGCGATGCCTTTTTGTCGCATCACCCGTGCATCATGCAGTCGCCGTGATGATTACGCCATGTGTCAGCCGCCGTGGAACGGTCGCGCCACAATGCGAAACTGGTGCTGCCGCTCCACAAAAGCACCACTATCGCATTTTGGTGCGACAGATTGTTGTCGCGTCATAACGCGATACGGCCACTCCAGAGTACTTAGGAACTCCCCGTATCGTGTTGTGACGCGACACCTTTTTGTCGCGCCATAGCGCGATACTTGTGGTCAAACTAACCGGGACTTTACTTATAGCGTTTTGACGCGACAACATTTTGTCTTGCCACAATGCGAACACTGCAATTCGGAACCATCAGTGTTCGCCTCCTCGCGTTGTGCCGCGACATACCGTTGTTGCTAGGGCAACCCGTTGGGGCGCTTCTTTCCTCATCGTGCCACACCGCGATTAGGCAGTGCCACTAATTTCGGCACCACCAATATCGTGTTGAGTCCCGATGTGCCACGTGGCGCGTAATCATTATGCTCGCACGCTTCCCTTCATACCTCGCAATGTCATGATTAATGGAGCCGCCTCTTCTCATTATACTTATTCCGCTAATATAAACAACCCCCCCCCCCCCCCTTTTTTCTCATCATTTTTTCCGAAGTGTCTCTAGTCACTCTGCGGTTTTACCCACATCCAGATTTCCATATTTCCTCGCATTCTCCTTGTTCAGGTCATGGCCCGCACAAAGCAAATAGCAAGGAAGGTTTATCCTCGCTAGTCTGGTCCGCAGGGCCAGGCTAGTCGTCTGCAGTTCAACCGTCAACACCGCAGGTGATTCCGGGCAAGACCATGCCGCAGTTATGGGCAACAATGTGAAGAAGAAGATACGAGCGGAATAGGAGCGTTCTACTCGAACTTTGTAAGCTCCAAAAGCACATTTCATTGGCAATACCTAAACTGCCATTCTAGAGAGTTGTTCGCAAGATTTGCGAGCAACAGAACCTGAATTTTCGGTGGTCTCGAAGTGCAATGGGGTGCTTGCACGAGGCCGTCGAGGATTTTTTTGTAGAGCTTTTCTAGGAAAGCTACATTCTCTTGGCCCACGCCCATAGGGAAACATTGATGCCGAGAGACATCAACACAGTTCGCCTTCTCATGTTCAGGTATGACAAAACAATACCGCTTACCGGTATTTCAGACTGAAGGATGGACAATATTCTTAGAATACCACCTATTGACAAGGTCAAAGTTCATGAAGTGTCTACACAAATGCATCGATATAGCACCCGTCTCAACACCGAGCGGGACACAACAGAAGACGATAGTGAAAGATTGGAGCAATTACGCCTTGAGATGATGGAGGAACAAATGGCAGATACCATCAACGATGCCAACGTTGATGATTTGTCATTGCTGTTTCCCTATTTCCATGTTGGCCTTCCTCTGTGGGGACGCTGTCAAAAAGTAGGCGGTCTTGCCAGGAAGACACCGGGCCTCTTGCTGTGAGAGTTTGTGAGGAAGCTCAAGGGTATGAAAAAGAGCTAAGATGTAGATAACATAGCTTCTAGAGCTAAAGAAGAAATGTAGCCAAAGAAGCCGCTCACTTTTCCTTACAAACACACATGTGATGGAGAGAACTCATGAAAGATAGTCAGAACAAAACAAAAATGAAAACATCAAGATTACGATCATATCGTATCATGGGTAGGATAAAAGGGTTAATGGATGAGTTAATGATATTTAATCTTTGTTGTCCAAATAAGCTGCGGATTGCTCTTTGGAACTGTAGCTTTGTGCTTACTATAATGTATATGTTTTGTCTAGCGATTGGGATTAGTTGTGAGTACAAATCCTCTTGATTCATAATAAAATAACCACATTCACATAAAAGAAAAGTTATAGTCAATAAAAGGTAGTATGATGGGATCTGGTGAGAGAAGTATTTCGTTGAGCCTTTCAGGACCAAATAGAAACACTATGCGTTGCTGAAAGTGAATCTTTCGACTAATCCAAATGTTGACCCTAATAGATTGCACTGAATGGAATTGAAAGAAATTACCTCTATGTGGATTATGGTTATTCATCAATGATATACCTAGTATGTTCAAAGATAAAGGTGTGAAAGAAGTGAAAGGAGAAGAAGAAGAGAGTTTCTCTCCCAAGCCCTATTGTTGCCCTTAGGCAATAAGGATACTGCGGGGAGAGAAGTACCTGTAGCAAGGAGATTCTAGAGTTTGTGAAAGAGAATGAGAACCTTAAGAGAGAGAGATGCTTGTGGAAGATGAAGATATGGTTACTAACCTTGTGCTCATAATTGTTTCCCGCAAGAATGTTGTACTCATTACATTGACAAGGTTGCTGCTTGAATACCTTCCAATGAAACAATTAGGACACAACAAGAGAGATCAAAGGGGAAGTAAGATAGAATTAGAGATAGATCTAAGTGTGGTGGTGGTATTAAAGATAGATAATGAGAGATAGAGATAGAGTTAGAGACAAGTATTGGACTAGATATGCAAATGAAAGTAAAACTAGCAACATATATCTTACATGAAAGCAATCGCCACCACCTTAATGGAGAGAGAAGATGAGGCAAGACTTCAGCCTTTCTTCAAGAGAAAGTGTGGCACTAAGATGAGTGTGTCACTATGGAATTGAGCTATTCTCACTCACTCATAACTTTCTCCAATGAAAAGAAGGTTGCCCTTTTTATAGGTGAGGGATCCATGTTTTACATAATCACTTGATTAGGCTAAAGAGTTAGCCCAAATCAAATGTTCTTTGGATATTTATTAAAATGGGCTATATTAGGACTCAAAATATCATGAAATTCAGCATTTTTGTTCATTGAGGCTCCATGTGGGTGCATGATGTATATGGGCCCCACCTAGGCATCTTCTGTGTGGCTCCAGCAGGGGGTCCCAACTTGTGTGTCTTGTCCTTCAAGGCATCTTTGAGGTGTCACATTCACATGCTTATGTCTTTTATCCTCCAAATATCTTATTTTATGAAAAAAGACCAATATTACCTCTTTTCACTTGATTCACCTGTTTACCATCTCTTCTTGCAGTGTAGTTGTGAGAGGGTTTTTCACTGGTTTCCCTGTAACTTTTGACCTGTAACTCGGATTGACATGCTTCAAAAAGAAAAATTGGCCTACTAAAAGAGCTTGACTTGGTTTTGGCCTTTTCTCCATGCCGTTAGGTTGGGATTTTCAAATTGGGATGGTCCAAGAAGCTTTGGATCTTCCTTTTCATAAAGTCTTCTAGTAGGCCCTTCCCTCTTGTATGTATCCAAGAAGGTATGCATTATTGAAGGGTTATATTATTAAATAAATGTGAAAATAATAAAATAATTTATATATGGTAGGGTATAGCTGAGATATTAGAAGAAATATACAAATGATTTTCCCCCAGACAAAAAGAGGCACAATCTTTGATACTTTTGTTGCAATACTTTCTAATAGTAATGTACATTTATATTACTTCAAAGGTAATACTAAGGTATGGTAGAAAGCTTTTATTTATGCATATGAGTATTATATTAATTATGTGTCAAAAAGTCACAAGATAAATCGTTTAATGCCCGTTCCCACTATATACGCGCCACAGCACAACATCCACCCCCTCTAAACCTGCACATCCTCCGGTATGTGCCACATTGTCTCTTTGTAAGATCAGACCTCTTGTACATCTTCCTTGCTTTCTTCTTCACTGGATGATTCCAGAGCTTCATGTTCACTTTGATCTTCACCTGTGTTTTGCTCTTCTTCCTCATCAACATCTTCTAGATCATTGTCTCCTCTTCTTCTAAACATTTTAATCCTTTTTCCTGCAATGGGAACCTTTACTTCTGTACCATCTAGTTCAGAAAAGCTGTAAGTAGCATTTTCATGCACATGCTTTACAACATACGGTCCAAACCATCTTTTTGAGAACTTACGCATGACTGTGTGCTGGTTATCAAGGCTACTATCATACACTAAAACCCAGTCACCTTTGTCAATTGCTTTGCTCCTGAGTCGATGTCGCTTATCAAAGTAGTCCTTGTTTTTCAGCCTTGCATTTTTGAGTCGTTCTTTTGCAGCTTCAATGTCTCCAGGTCTTCTCTCTAGTTGCCTTATACGCACTGCAAGGAGATCTTCCCTGCTAAGCCCCTCTTGCCAAGGTAGTACATTCCATGTGGGAATTGTATCTTCAATCGGCATCACTGGCTTTTGAACATACATTAGCTCCGCAGGCATGTAGCCAGTTACTGAGCTATGTGTTGTACGATCAACCCATAAAGCATATGGTAACAATTTTGGCCACTCACCAACTCTTCCTTCACAAGCCTTGGCCAAAGCTTTGATGATAGGAGGATGCCCTCTTTCACTCTTTCCATTGCCTTCAGGGTTGTAAGCTGTGGTAAGAGAAATCTTGATTCCTAATCTAGTAAAGAACTCCCTTGCTTCCTCAGCATCCAGCTCACCTCTATTTGCAGTGATCTTTCCCACACAACCATAACGGCAAATCACCTCATCAAGAAGGAATTTGCACACAGCTTCTGTGGTTTTAGCTCTTAATGCTCTTCCTTCAACCTGATTAGTTAGGTCCTCTCGTGCAAGAACCAAGTATCTCATCTGCCAGAGTCCTAAAGGCATTGTGACTAGATCCACAACCCATTTATAGTGCATGGCTAGTGGATATGTAGGGTGCAATCCATCACGATGTCGGACATTTGAATACATTTGACAAGTTACACATGACTCTACAAATTGAGATACATCTTTATACATATCCTTCCACCAGTATTTTTCTTTCAACTTGGAGAAGGTTGCCCACACACCCCTGTGTCTAGCCCATAGACTCTCATGAAACTCTTGCATGAGCTTTACTTGAGTCTCTTTTTTACATATAACCCGTTGTGGTGTAGCACCCTTTTGTTTAGGATGCTTCCACAAGTAACCATCCCTCAAAAAGTACCCATATGCTTTCCTGCGCATCCTCCTGAATTCTTGTTCAGACCAATCATCCTGTTTTGCTAGAGTACTCAAATAGCTTCCAATAAGAAGTCAATCACCTTCATAAAGATCTTTCAAGAACAATTCAAGTGTATTAGTCATGCAGACATAGTTACCTTTGACATGAGAGATGGAATAGAACTTTGTGCCCACATCATCTCCCTCATCAATCATTTGTGACTCATCTTCATACCTTGCCCTTGATAGCATATCTGCCACTGTATTGTCTTTACCTGCAATGTGCTTGAACTCGGGATTTAAGGACTTAATGTAGGCAATACACCGTAACATAGCAATGTCTGGCGTTGAGCAACTTGTAATCATCCCAAGAAGTGGTAGACAATCTGTTTCTACAACCACGCATGCACCAATTAGGTACTCTTTCCCACTTTTCAAGGCTGTAACCATACCCCATAACTCTCTCTTTATCTGTGGATAGTTTCTTTGGCGAGCACTCAGTACCTTTGCTCCAAATCTTACCACATACATGTGTCCTTCTTTGTCATCTTGCCCTATTGCCCATCCAATCTCTGTAGGACTGGTGTCTACTGTCACAATTACTGGCCTTTGACACTCATAGTCTACCTTTCTCAAAGTCGTTGCTGTTTGGAGCAACTCCTTTAGCTTTTTCATGGATTTTACATGTGCTTTTGTCCATTTAAACTTTTGATTCTTTCTAAGCAGCTGATAAAGAGGATCAGCTACATGTGCATAATGTGGAATCCAAATAACATAGAAGACACATGCTCCCAGAAACCTTCTAACCTCAGTGATGCTAGTGCATGTTTCTTTCATTCTTTGGATGCCATCTACCTTTGTTGGACAAGGTTTCCTACCAGCCCCACAATGAGCACTTCATTGACACCAAACATAGACTTTTTCCCTGACAATGTAAGATTCACTTCTTCCAGCCTAGACAAATCTTTATCACAATCATTTATGCGATTTACCACAAACCTACGACATCCCTCGAGATCCAAAGCTTCATCTTTGTCACTTTCTTCACATCCTTTGATAGGCAAATCATCAATGAAAGGCATTGTGATTTGAGGAATAAAGTCACGTAAGACCTTATTCATCCCATTCATCATATGTGCAACCGAGTTGGTTGCTCCCTGTGGCAAGGTACACATCCTTACCAAACCCAAAGGTGTCCTCATGGTTGTCAAGTCTCTACTTTCGATTGCAAGCTGAAATTGATCATACCCTGAGTAGAAATCCCCCATTGAGTAGATTGGCCTCCCTGTAAACGCCTCTGCAAACTCATCCACAATTGGACCTGTACCTACATTTCTAATTGTCACCTTGTTCATTGGTTGCATATCTTGGATGAAGCGTAGAGAACCATTCTTCTTTGGAACTGTGAACCACCTGTTTGAGTATGGAGCACAAGAAGGCTCCTAGATTCCCATTTTGATTTTCTCATTCAGTAGCTATACTAACTTTGGCAAATGAGCCTTTGGAACTGGAATAGGTTGCAGATTCCAAGGCACATGAGGTATTGTGAAAATTACCATTGGAGCTACAATAGAAGGATCAACACATCCTATCTCATGTGGCTCAAATACAAAAGCCTTACCATGCTTTGAAAGCATTTCTTTGAAGCACTTTGTCTCCTCCTGTGTTAGAAACTCCTCACAACCAATTTGCAACTCTTGAAAAGACTCCTTTGTCAAGGTATGCTCAATCTTTTTAGGATTCCTCAAACTTGGTTGTAAAGAAGCCTGCTCAATTTTTTCCCCGTTGTTGGGTGGTAAGGGTGAAGCTACTGGTTTCACCTTCTTTGCTACACTCTTGTATTTAGTTTCAACATGGACTTCTGGGCCAACTGTTTGGCTTTCTTTAAAGGCTTCTATTACTTGATACATTTCCATAGAGAAAACTTCCACAACTTCATTTTCAAGATGCAAATTAGACCCCATTATAGCATCAAGCTCACCCATAGTATCTACAAAAGAAACTTGTTCACACAAACCCAAAACATTTTCAGTAGGCTCTAGCAACCCACTCTTTTTCATGCCTATTTGTACATTATGCACATATTGCCTCTCACATCTCTTCAAATCTTCAAGTTTTGTAAAACATACTGATCCATTCCTTGTTACCAAGGAGCCCGTTGAAAAAGTTTCACCTATTTTTGGATCATGCGAGACCCTTTTTCTTTCTGTACCACTGCAATCTCGCTTTACAATGGTACTTGGCCAAAACCCATCATTTCTCTATGATCATGAAACTCTTTGCTCACCTTTGGTAGAGGATGTTCTCTGAGGTTGTCACGATTTCTTTCATGGTTTACACAAACTGTGAGAAATTGGACAACTCGTTTACCATCTTTGCTACGTATCCTAGCATATGCTGAACCATCATCCATTACCTTTATTTCCATTCGAACTCCCACAATGTAGGGTTGTCCAAGGATGAGATGATATGAAGATGTATCCTGTACAAAGAAGTTTTGGTCAATCTTTACATCACCTATTGTTACCTTCACACCTGGCCATGCTGCATACAATTCACCGGATGAATTGTTTGCCACTTTTACCATCCAGCCATGATCTGTGTCCGTCGGCCATCTGCACTTGTTGTAGAGAGTCTTTGACATTATGTTTATTTCTGAACCATGGTCTATCAAGGAAACAAATGGCTCTTTAAGATCACCTACCTTGACCAAAGTTTCTGTAGTAGCCCTTGTCCAATGACTTCGTGAATAGTAACTCCTAGGAATATCTTCAACCTCTTCATCATCATTTGAGAAATGCACTTGCTTCACTCTCCCACTAGATTGGTAGCATCCTACCATAGCTCCATCATCCTCCTTATTTTGCAGCTGCATCCCTTGTGTCTTCGAGGTTTCCCCTTCAACCTGTGGACGAGAAACTTCAGCAAGGGTTTGCCTCTTCCTCTTGATGATGTCAATGATCTCCTCATGGAATTCACGCTTTGCAATGCCAAGAACTTCTCCCAGAGTAAACTCAATCTTGCTATTCAAGATCCTTTCCTCCAAGACTTTCTTTAAATCTGTAGCAACCTCAATATCAGATTGTAGTTTATAAGTTGGACCTTTTGTCTTACTTTTTGTTGGCTCTTTCTTCTTTCCTGTTGTAGACTCCTCCATGAGTACTTCAGGTGGAGACACTCCTTGTGTTGAGGGTGTTTGGAAAGGCATTGAGTCGCTTCTTCCCCCACTTCTGGAAGCTCTTTTTGATGGTCCTTCATCAGCATTCTCATGTCTGCGCTTCTCTTCTACAATCGCCTCATTTTGTTGGCATTTTGTAATGTAGGCATGCACTGACAATGAGTCCACTGGATCATTCCATCCTGTTTCTAGACGTATGCAATCATCTGCTTCATGTAGAATCTCTTTTGTAAGCTTTCCCTTTTAGCTAATTGCATGACATTTGGCTAAATTTGACCATGATGGTCACTCGCCTCTTCATCATTAAGGTGCTCAATTTTTACTCCATAAGTAGTTGCCTCAACTGAAGAGCGGGCACGGTTAGTTGCCATGTCTTCAACTAAGGTTTGCATTCCCCCCTTCCCAAAGTTAGTTCTCAAGGGTAGACCTGTCTCTCTTAAGTGGATTTTACCATCCTTAAAAAAGACAACATCTTTTGACAAAGCATCACTAAAATCATCACAATCCCTTCTTACATGGTCTGTACTATCACACCAAATACATCTATTAACAAACCCTTCTTTGGGCTGTTGTCTTTGCCTAGGAAGTGGCCCTGATGGTTGGCCTTTTTCTTCAAGCTTTGCACGCTTCACCTTCAAGTCACGCATTCCCTTCACAAGCTCATCTAGCATGGACTCATAAAACTTAGGAGTGATAAAAGTAGGCTTTACCATTTTGTCATAAGTTGAGGTGGAAGGACTTGTAGTGTTTACTACCATCTTGTCCCTTCTTCTTTGTCGTTTGGCAAGCAGTGAGACAGCGCCTTCAACCTCATTCCAGTCGGTCTTTAGTCCTTGCTCAGCATCTTTATCTTCAAGAAGAAGCTCCAAATTTTCTTGAAACTCTTTACCTGCAACTTGTAAGAAAAGATCTGTCTTCTCTACATCTAGTGTGGCCCTTTCTGTCCTTGTGAGTTGTGTATAGCATCGCTCAAATTCCCTAAGTAGCTCTGTTATTGATAGTCCTTGCTTTGGCTTGACTACCCATTCTAAGAATGTCCTTTTGGTCACTCTCTCTGAGTCCTCCATGAAATATTCCTCCTTTAAAGCTACTTTGAGTTCTTCCCAATTTCTCCCATGCCCATCTTTAATTGCCCTAACATGCTCCCTAATTTCTGGAGCAACAACTAGCTCAAAGCTTTAAATCATCTAACCTTCTGACATGCGATGCAGCTCCATCTCCTTCACATACTCGCGTAAGTACTTGGTTACATCTTTGCCATTGAATTGATCCATTCTGTTGACGACCGCTTGTATGGCCTTTGTTGCTCAAATCTCCCTTCTTTCAGTGGCATCTTGTTGTTGCATGAACATTGCAAATGCTTGAAACATTTTCATTGTTGATGGGTCAAAATGCATACCCTCTTGCTCAACATGATCACCCATGGTTACTCACAAATTCTCACCCTGGCAGGTTCATGTCGGGTTCACCAAAAATATGTCAAAAAGTAGGCGGTGTTGTCGGGAAGGCACCGGGCCTCTTGCCGTGAGAGTTTGTGAGGAAGATCAAGGGTTATGAGAAAGAGCTAAGATGTAGATAACATAGCTTCTAGAGCTAAAGAAGAAATGTAGCCAAAGAAGCCGCTCACTTTTCCTTACAAACACACACGTGATGGAGAGAACTCATGAAAGATAGTCAGAACAAAACAAAAATGAAAACATCGAAATTACGATCATATCATATCATGGGTAGGATAAAAGGGTTAATGGATGAGTTAATGATATTTAATCTTTGTTGTCCAAATAAGCTGCGGATTGCTCTTTGGAACTGTAGCTTTGTGCTTACTTTAATGTATATGTTTTGTCTAGCGATTGGGATTAGTTGTGAGTACAAATCCTCTTGATTCATAATAAAATAACCACATTCACACCAAAAGAGAAGTCATAGTCAATAAAAGGTAGTATGATGGGATCTGGTGAGAGAAGTATTTCGTTGAGCCTTTCAGGACCAAATAGAAACACTATGCGTTGCTGAAAGTGAATCTTTCGACTAATCCAAATGTTGACCCTAATAGATTGCACTGAATGGAATTGAAAGAAATTACCTCTATGTGGATTATGGTTATTCATCAATGATATACCTAGCATGTTCAAAGATAAAGGTGTGAAAGAAGTGAAAGGAGAAGAAGAAGAGAGTTTCTCTCCCAAGCCCTATTGTAGCCCTTAGGCAATTTGGATACTACGGGGAGAGAAGTACCTATAGCAAGGAGATTCTAGAGTTTGTGGAAGAGAATGAGAACCTTAAGAGACAGAGATGCTTGTGGAAGATGAAGATATGGTTACTAACCTTGTGCTCATAATTTTTTCTCGCAAGAAGGTTGTACTCATTACATTGACAAGGTTGCTGCTTGAATACCTTCCAATGAAACAATTAGGACACAACAAGAGATATCAAAGGGGAAGTAAGATAGAATTAGAGATAGATCTAAGTGTGGTGGTGGTATTAAAGATATATAATGAGAGATAGAGATAGAGTTAGAGACAAGTATTGGACTAGATATGCAAATGAAAGTAAAACTAGCAACATATATCTTACATGAGAGCAATCGCCACCACCTTAATGGAGAGAGAAGATGAGGCAAGACTTCAGCCTTTCTTCAAGAGAAAGTGTGGCACTAAGATGAGTGTGTCACTATGGAATTGAGCTATTCTCACTCACACATAACTTCCCCCAATGAAGAGAAGGTTGCCCTTTTTATAGGTGAGGGAGCCATGTTTTACATAATCACTTAATTAGGCTAAAGAGTTAGCCCAAATCAACTGTTCTTTGGATATTTCTTAAAATGAGCTATATTAGGACTCAAAATATCATGAAATTCAGCATTTTTGGTCATTGAGGCTCCATGTGGATGCATGATGTATATGGGCCCCACCTAGGCATCTTCTGTGTGGCTCCAGCAGGGGGTCCCAACTTGTGTGTCTTGTCCTTCAAGGTATCTTTGAGGTGTCACATTCACATGCTTATGTCTTTTATCCCCCAAATATCTTATTTTATGGAAAAAGACCAAGATTACCTCTTTTCACTTGATTCACCTGTTTACCATCTCTTCTTGCAATGTAGTTGTGAGAGGGTTTTTCACTGGTTTCCCTGTAACTTTTGACCTGTAACTCGGATTGACATGCTTCAAAAGGCAAAATTGGCCTACTAAAAGATCTTGACATGGTTTTGGCCTTTTCTCCACACCCTTAGGTCGGGATTTTCAAATTGGGATGGTCAAAGAAGCTTTGGATCTTCCTTTTCATAAAGTCTTCTAGTAGGCCCTTCCCTCTTGTATGTATCCAAGAAGGTATGCATTTTTAAAGGGTTATATTATTAAATAAATGTGAAAAGAAGAAAATAATTTATATATGGTTGGGTATAGCTGAGATATTAGAAGAAATATACAAATGCTTTTCCCCCAGACAAAAAGAGGCACAATCATTGATACTTCTCTTGCAGTACTTTCTAATAGTAATATACATTTATATTACTTCAAAGGTAATACTAAGGTATGGTAGAAAGCTTTTATTTATGCATATGAGTATTATATGAAGTATACTTATGCGTCAAAAAGTCATAAGATAAATCGTTTAATGCCCATTCCCACTATATACGTGCCACAGCACGACAACGCATTCTGTATTTTCCCTATCACCCCCACGAGATTGCAATTTTACAGAACCGGATGAGGGAACTCACACACTCAATCATCAATTGCTTGCTTTGGTGGGTGCTATTCTTTTTTCACAATAAATTCTTTTAATATATTCAATTTTGTATGACACGAATTTCTTTACAGTTTTGTAGTTTCAAATTTGCCTTGGAATATGCAAGATGATGTCGTCGTCCTTGACTCGAACCTCTCGGTCGTTTTGACGGCCGAGGATACATCTTTAGTGGAAGTAGTTGACTGGTTCCAGTCAATGAACATGGAGACGGCAAAAAAATTTGTTCTGGCTTATCATGAAGGGTACGCAATGTTTTCAATAGTGAAATTATTTTATCTTGAACTCTAATTTGTTGTGATGACATATGTTTTGCTTATGTTTATTTGTAACAGCGCTCATTGGACTCTTGTTCTCTTACATCTTGAATGAAACCGGTGCTACCTCGCTAATTCATCCCATGGATTTCATGGTGAAGTACGTAGGTAAGAGGTTTTGTATTTTGTTCGACATCGCATAGAATTTTGTTAAAAGTCGCTTATGAAATTTAATTGTATTTTGCGCAGATCTGTTCGAAAGCTTGTGTCTGCTCTTGAAGCTTTAACGCAAGAGCAAATATATGAGAATCTTAAGATTATTAGTTGCAAAGTTCCTAAGTAGGACGATGCCTACTCTTGTGGATGGAGGGTCTTAATTAATGCAGAAATTTTGTTAGGGGTCATGCTTGATGGAAGTTGTAGAAGTGTAAGCATTTGACACTCGTTTACAGATTTGTATCTTAATAAGTTAGTAGCTATGTTAATAAACATGATGTTCTTAACGCAGGTAAGAAATTTGGTAGATTATTCAAAGGCTGATGTTTCTTCTTTAGAAATAGAATGATTGAAAACTTGATCAATTGCGTGACCATGCGTCCAGACGCAGCACGTGATGCTTTTATCCCGCCAGCACCAAGGCCCACGCCTAGGTCTCCGCCGACAAGATACCCCTTGTCTGCCATACCAACACAAGCACATATCAATATCTCCCCAGATGCCTCCCCAACTCAAGCTCCCACCATCTCTCATCCTCAAGAAACAGCTCCAGAACCCTCAAACCCCCCACCCAGCACCTCTCCTGCTCATGAAGCAGCTCCAGAGCCCCCAAACCCCCCACCCAGCACCTGTCCTACTCATGAAGCAGCTCCAGAGCCCCCAAACCCCCAAGCCACCACCTCTCCTCAACCTCAACCAACAACCCCCACATCACCGCATACACAAGATTAGAAAGAGATTATGAAATGTACTTTGACAAATTGATTACAAGAAATGGATCCAAATTTGACTTTTGTTTTGATTATGGTTCAAAGTTTACAAAATGTTGTGTACAGCTTTCCAAAAAAATGGGAGAGTGAGGATCCAATGGTGTTTGGTAATGTAGAGAGATGCCTTTGTCGAGTAATCTTTGAAAATAGTATTTGAATCATTGTGTACAGTTAGTTCACTATTTCAAGTCTGTCGCTGGTAATTTGTGCACAAAGAGTTGTATTTTCTTGTCTGTGAGGTACCTGCAATGCAACGTACGCGATAAGACATTGGGATACATGAGCACGATAGAAACATCAACGTATAAAAGTAATACATGTAGCTTAGTTTCTTTCGCATGTTACACTTGAAAACAAATTTTGAAGGCAAATTGAGATCGGACTCATTTGACATATCCTCTCGAACCTGTCTTAAAGTGACATTTGATCTGACCACAACAACTGTAAGTAAATAATTTGAAAACATATCTCAATGGACATCAAGGGATTAAAAGCATTGTCACTTAAATCTTGATCCATAGCTACCAACTGACCATTCACTAGATGCCACCTCATGTAGTAGAAAGAAACTATAAAATTTTGTGATGCTATCATACACTTACACACAACTGAGCGCTTGTCAACTTTGCACAAAATGCCTTCAGAATCATTGACATCCCAATTATCATCCAAAAAATCAAGGCAAGTTTGGGATTTGCAGATGAACATGGTTTCTGTTTTTCTAACCTCCTCATCGTGGAAGAAATCTATAAAGACATGTAATGGCATAAATAGACTGATTCGTACTTGCCTGCTTGCAATGTTTGGTCGCAAACACTTCAAAATTTCCTGATGAAGCTTGAGTTTAAAACACCCAGAGGTTTCTGAAGTTGGAACTGGCCACTTTGGGAAATCTTGTTGGGGAAGAGGGAAAGGTTTCAAAGTGCCAAATCCATGGACAGAGCAAGGGGCGTTGTAAAAGTGGTCGTAAAAGAAAACTCCCCTCTCTGCGAGAGCTCTTCTCGCACTAGTTCTGTACATAAGTTCTCCCAACGAAGCATGAAAAGCATCAAAAATACCAATTATGCACTCAACTGGTTGCCAATCTTCTTTGTTAGAATATCTGCAAAAACAAAAGATAAGAGAATGGTCACAAGAAATAGTCAACAAAATAACTTGAAGGATCTTTAAAGACTTTTTAGCAATATAGTAGTCACATAGTTTGGTCTATGAGCTGGAAACCCCAAAGGTGACTGTTGTAGTCGTAGTTCGGAGTGCATATATGCATGCTCAATGAGCACCTCTTTCACTGTCTTTCCCATTTGAGACAAGCCATTTGAGACAAGCGAAAATCTTTCACACGTCCTTTGTAGTTGTTGATGAATTCATTTGACATCCGTTTTCTTCTTCTTGTTTGAAGCAGAACCCAACTACCAATGGTGACTGTGGTAGACATCCAGCGACCATGGTCTAAGTCAAAGCTGTTGAATAGTTCCACAGATTTAACAGAGGTGGATGGTCGTCGTGGTCATCTTCCTTCCATCTCTGCTTCTATTAGCTGTGAAGTGACACTACCCAAAAACGATAGAAGAAAAGAGACTCACTAGTTTACACAAGAAGTAGTAGCTTGAAAAATGTTCATCAAAAGGTGTGCCTCATTGAATGTGAGTTATGGCACATTCGGAGTTCGTCGCCCATGGCAGGGGAATAATTTGCACAAATCGCGTCGTATCTTCTTATTCAGATCTTTTTAACAGAAAAAACTCTTTTTTGAAAACGTGAAAATTTGAGATAAAAATCAAATAAATTGGAGCTACCGTTGTGGTGACTCAAACTCTATTGGTCGAACAGCATTCTCTCTCTAACGCCAAAAAGTCCTTTTTTGAGTCTAAACTTTTCCTAATGATCGGTTTGATTCTCCAATTAGGCCTGTTGTAAGAAGTCTTTGATGTTGTTATAGGCCTCTGTTCACTGTCGGCATTTTGCTTTTGACTAGGAGCATCGGAAGACTTAGGAATCCAAATCTCTTGATGAGCTTTGTATCTCCATTGTTGACCTTGCTTCACTCTAGGTCTTGTTGATTTCTTGATATCTTCATGCAGGTCTGGTGTAGTTGCAGTTGGCTTGTGGTTGACTAGTAGCCAGATCTTTGTATATCCTGTATAGAATCCTTGTCCAAGAGGAAGATTTTTTGAGATCCATCTTTGTTCTATATCCTCTTGAGAGTTATGGTAGACTTTAGCATCTTTCGATGTTGTTATGTTGTATACCTGCTTCTTAGGTATCCTGGAATATTGTCGAGGTTGATACCTAGTGGGCCTTCTTTCTTGGGAGGGTCTTGTTGTTACTTCGTATGCTCTTACTACCTGAGGTTTTGGTATCCATATCTTTCTGTTAACTCTATATACTCCTATTCTTTTAAGCTCCATTCTGATGCTATCCATCCCATGTGTTTGTCTTTCTATGTTGATTTCTCGTCTTTAACCCAAATCGGATGATTGACTTTGACTAAACTTCTCGGAACAAACACTTGCTTGACTATCTTTTGCTTTCTTGAGTGCTTGAGTTGATATATCTTTGCTTTTCTAGGTGTCTCCTTAGAGGTTTCAGTTAGGTGAGCGATTGACTTGAAGATTTGAAAGCCTGACTTGCTAGAAGCATCTGATCCATGTAGGTTCTTTGATGTAGAGGCATATTCTGTCACACCTCCTTTGCTAGTCGGTGGAAGGTCCACTTTGGCTTTACCTTTGTGTGCAATATTTTGTCTTTAATTCTTGTGAATTTTGCAACTCTGAATCTAGCATTAATGGTACCTGCAAATGTTGTGGGCTCCCTCTTGGAAAAGAGAGTATTAGCATTGTATCATATTGTATGCCTTGTGTTTGTCTAACCATTGATGTCCAAGGATAACATCTCCAAGCATTTCCTTTAAAGGCTTCATTTGAAACTTTACTTGCTCTTCATGTTGTTGGATGCTAAGGGTAGCAACCATTTCTTCTTGACTTGTAGCCTTACCCATGATTTCCCTGTTACCTGGCTTTGCCCTGAGTAATCTCTAGAATGCTCTGAATGTTGTGTGCAACCATATTGCACTTTGCTTCTTTATCAAGTAGAGCATTGCATCTGGCACTTGCTCCTTTTGTACTGCTGAGAACTAGAGCTATTCTCATTGCTGGCTCTATTGAATATTTTTGTCTTGATTTTGTCACGGTCTCATCTTGATCTAATTGTGTCTCTATGGAGGGTGACTTGAGACTTTGTTTTCTAATCTGACTTACATTGGATTTAGCTGGCAATGTCTGTTTGATCTTTGGACTTCCTATTGTTTCATGACTTTTTGCAATTTTGGTCTTCTTTACCTCTTGTCTTGGTGGAATTCTCTGCTCAATAGCTATCGTGGTTTCTCTTTGCTCTGTTTGACCTGCATTTGCTATTGCCTTATTTGCCTTAAGCTCTTCTGAAGTTCTATTTGATGGAGATGAATCATCTTTAATAAGATCTGCTTTTATATAGGTCTCCATTTTAACTGTGCTTGAGGACTTTGTGCTGTCGTCCATAGGTGATCGGTCTTGGTCTTCATTATTGGTTGTCTCTGAAGACTTCGTCATGTTTGAATTCTGTATGTTTGACATCTTTTAGGCCATTGGCATTCCCGTTGTGATGTTATCTGGCATATCCTTTGTTGTGATCACATGGAATTGATGATCTGTGAACTTACTTCAATGGTGGTGAAGATGATTCCCCAACATTCTGCTCGTTTGCTTCCAAATATGTTCACAAGTTCAGGAGCATCTTCCAATTGTGGTTGGCCGCATATTTTCCAAGTGCGAAAGGACATGAGGTTCTTGTCTAGCTGAAAATCTAGCTTTAGTTCACTTGAGAGTTTTTCTTCATTCTCACCAGCAATGTTGCACTTGATCGTCTTAGGATTCGTGATTGAATTGACTGCTTTTACTATGGCAGTGTCCTTGAATTGACCTTTTTCTTTAACTTCTTTGCTTTGATCACCTGCTTCAATCGATGTTGACTCCATTGACTGTATAAGTGCACCTTTTTAAAAGTGATGAGCATTATCCGCCTGCATTTAAGTAACCTTTGATCTTAAAAGATCCACTGTACTTTCTGACAGAATCTGTCTCTTTGGAGGAGATTTGGTGACAGAATTTGTCTCTTCGGAGGAGATTTTGGTGGTGACTTTTGTGTAGCTTTTTGGACTTCAGCTCCCATTGACTTTGACTTTTCTGTCACCTGTTCTGGTAGCTTGAGGCTTTGCATCATCTTCAGATCGTCTTTGACTTCAGGCGGGCCATCCATAGGGGTTTGTACAAGTTCTTGATCTTGCTGATATTCATTACCATGTGCATCTTGATATGCATATGTGAGCTTGATCACATGTAACTGTTTGAACACTATTGGATTTGTCGGTTTTTTACTCTGATTTGTGGAGATGAGTTGAAACTTTTGTCCCTGATGATCTTCATAGAAGCATTTATCTGTAGACTTTGAGGGAACCTGGGTCAATTGAAAACTTCCAACAACCATATGATCTTTCAATGGTTTTTGCTTTGAAGGGGTTTGTTGACTAGAAGCTCTAGGGCTTCTAACTGGTGTAGCATTTCCTGGTACATAAGCTGAGCTAGATGGATTTACAGCTCCCCCCTTCCTAGGGTGATCACTATAGCCTGCTTCATTGTAAGAGTTCAAAATTGTTTGGCTTTGATTTAGTCTCACCTTTTGGGACTGTGAAGGCACACTTTGGGTAGCACTATTGATGTTTGGCATCTATAAACCTTCTGCAAACATGACAAATTATTTTCCAAGTCAATCTGTAGATAGCATTATCTTTGCCCTGATATTGTCTATCCCATGGGTCTCCTATGATATGAGCTTCTATGGTTTCAGGACCCAAGGCATCATAGATGATAGACTCTCGTTTATATCTACGACTATTATGGTCAAAGTATGTACTTGTTTGGTTACAACATCGAAGTTTGATTTTCGATAGAGGAGAGTTTTGCTCTGAACAGATTTCTGGGTTCACTCGGGTAATATCCTTCAGCTCTAGAGAGGACGGCCTATAATAGATTCTTTCCTTTGAAATGAACCATCCTTTCTGATCTATCACTGGACGCACTTCTATGAGTTGGTATGTGGGCCGTTCAAACATTTGTTGATCCTTTTTGTACAATTGCCCTTTTTGGTCTACATAGTGTGCATATGAATTATGTGTACCATACAAAGCTAACATCATTCTATTTGATGTGTCCCTTAGACTTGTAAATGATTGCACACTTGTGACAATGGATGCAAAATCATTTGCAAACCAAACAGTCTTTTCAACATTCGGTGATATCTGGACACCTTGACCAATTTCATGCAAGAATTTGTTGTTCAAAGAATCAATTTTAAGATTTTCAGGTGCCTGAGCATCTTTTAGCTGATTTAGAACTTGTAGTTCTTTTACTAGTGCTTCTAATGGTAATGCAAAATCATCCGATTGCATTAAAAGTGACGAGTTAAATGCACTTACATTGAGATTCGCATTTTCAATTTTCTCTATACCTTTCTTGGTGGTTGTTGATGTATCCCTGTTGTTTGGATTTCTTGGACAATCTTCAAGAACATGTCCACCTTTTCTTCCACAATTTGAGCAATACGCCATGACTGATGGTATTTCATTTGGTTCTGTCATGTCAAGCTCTTGTTGAGGAGCTTCTGTTTTTCTTCTTGCCAAATTGTCAGCATCTTCTTTTAAAACACTAAGCATCAAGATGTAGATTGCTCCATCTTGACCTTTGTACCGTCTTTGGCTTGGTTGTCCAATTAGACTGGCTCCTATTGGCTGATCTGTTGGATGTTGCAATTCTGGTTCTCGATTATAGATCTGACAACTGTAATCCATGTACAATGACCCTGATTGCATATGCACCAACTGTATGTTTTGCTGGCTTGTGCAAATTTCTAAATAACCACTTCGGTTGACTTTCTGAACTTCTATCTGTACTTCATTTTTGAGTTTGCAATACCTGGCTCCACTGAAGTCTATGAATATTTGGGAGTTTTTTGAATCTGACTTCACTCTTATCAATAGGATCTTGGCTCCTGTGTTGCTTTTACTACTCATAAGATATATATGGCCTTCCGAATCTACATATAAGACTTTATCTCCATTGTAGCTATATAGCTGTAAAATCTGCTATGTTGTTGCAGTTGTGCATGTGTTGTCACTACTATTGGTTTGCTTTGTTGTACTTGAAACCTCGGCTCGATTTGAGCCCATGTCGACTGGTTTTGTAAAAACTGTCTCCTAACAGATTTTGGTATTGATTAGCAGAATTTTTCTTTCTCGATTTTGATTAAACTGCTTTAACCAAAGCACTTTAATATTTTTATGAATTTTTATCATTTTTTTTGAAAAAGTTTTGATTTTTTAAGGAATTCTTTGTGAATTTTCTAAAATTTTTGTGAGTTCTAAAATTGTGGATTTGTTTTGAGTTTATGAATCTGTTATGATTTATTGGGATTTTTTTGGACGATTCACTTTTTTTGTAAAATTTTTGTGACCTTTTTGAGTTTTTCTATTGTTTTTGTGATTTATTTGTGGAATTTTTGATGAATTTTCTAAGAGGTTTTTATTTTTTGTGGATTTTTTCTTTTAATTTTTCAATAAGGTTTCTAATTTTTATTTTTATTTTTAAATTTTCTAATGAGTATTATACATCCTTCTACCATTATTGTAGATGGACTGAGCTTAGCATAGGGTGTAACAGGCACTAGTGCTTGTTCATCTATGACTCCCTCTGAATGCATGTACTTTACAGGCACTACATTATGCACAAAGATATGGAGGTTATTGACCCAACACAGGTTAAGGTCTTTCCATACCCATAGGTGGTCTTTGAGCTGGGGCCATATTAGGCTGATATCTGTACATGGGTTGTCCTTGTGGCCTCATAGGCACATATTGAACCTTCCCATCATACTTTGGTCGGTATTAGCATTCATTGGTCTCATGGTTGGTCCATTTACCCTCGATTGCACACCATTTCTGTGGCCTAATTGGTTGTCCTTGTTGAGGTATTCCTTGCCATGGTCCCCTTATAGGTACTTTTTGCATGTTATTCATCATTTCATTCATCCTTTTGAGCATGTCTTCTATGGCCGTAAGCGGAGCTGCAACAGCCGTTCCCACTTGTGCTGGTTTGGTGGATGTCGTTTTCTCGCTTTGGTTATCCTTAGGAACATCTTATTTATTGAATATATCACAATTGTCTCCTAAGTCAATAGCATCTGACACACACTCTTTTAGGGTCATATGCTTCTTGCTATACAATATAGCAAGAAGTTCTTTGTTTAGCAGTCCCTCTAGAAACAATGATACTAGTCTTTCTTCTGTAGGTATCTCTAGCTCTGGGCATCTTGCAATGTATTGCTTCATTCTAGTTGCACAGTCCCTAACAAACTCACCTTGTTTCTGTTTGAAGTTATAGATTTGAGCTACCGTATTGTGTTTAATCCCCATTTTAGAACATGCAGCTACAAATCCTTGAGCTAATGTATTCAAGTCCATGATCGACCTTGGTGGAATGTTTTGGAACCATGTCAATGCTTTTCCTTCTAATGTCATTCCAAATCCCTCGAATTGAGTATGGAAATCAAACATGCGTTCTACTCTTAGCACTTGTTTAAAGCTTGCTAAGTGGTCATATGGATCCTCAGATCCACTGTATTTTCTGACCCATTTATGAAAATCGACTGGTCTGACAAGTCTATTTGGTTCAACTCCCGATCTCCTAGTCCTGTTCCGAGTCCTTCAAACCAGTCTGTTGGAAAAAGTGACTCATGTAGCCTGGACTGGCTTTAGTGTCACCCTGTTTTCTTCGTGATGAGGTGGTTTCTAGTTTTTTAACATTACTCTCAAAAGATCTCTCGCGGAGTTCTTCTCTGGGAATAGTTTTCTGGTCCTTGGCCCAATATCCAATCCCTTATGGAGTACCCTTGATATTAGATATGTTCTACCTCCTCATGAGTCATCATAACAAAGTTATTGTTATAACAATCCCTAAACAGATAGGCTGGCAGATAGACCCAAAATCACCTCATTTCCACTAGTTGCCCTTGGAGAGAGAGAGCTTTCGACCTTCTTCGCGTGCGATTTTCGGAGTCCACAGTCGGCCGTTTACAGCGCTGTCTCACATGAGACATGAGGGGTAAGTTCTATACTTATCAATGATCAACTCTGTATGGCCGGTAGCTAGTCTAAGCTCAAGGAAAAAACCCTAGAATCCGAGCAGTGCATGAAGTCCTATGAACAAAAATTGACCATAGCAGCCTGTCAATCAACCAAATCGGATGAAACTTAAACTGTAGCATCCCCCTATATAATAGAACACTTCTATATCACTAGATGAACATTCGGCAGGGGTCGAGGGGGGGGTCCCAAGTAGAAAAGCTAGGTTTTTGGCAGATGCCAGAATTGGATTCCGACTCCAAAGACAGCTTATAGACTGGGTCTATACACAATGTATATGGTTGGTATAATAAAAAAACTCAAGGCAAGCTCTCGAAAAGCTGAGAACAGCTCGAAGGCTACAAAGCGCCAAATCTAACATTTGAAGTCAAATTGACTCCAAATGGGCCAAAATTGGATGGGTAGCTTCAGGACTATGTAGCGGACAAGTCCATGGCTTTAATCAACTCCACATGCCATGTAGTCACAAAAATCGGTGATTTCAGAGTCGACAAAGCACGAAGTGATGCCGACAAGACAAAACTTTACCAAATTCAATTTAGGACTTGTTTCAGGTGTATTGAATGTGTTTAGGTCAAAACTTGTCAAGTTTAGCAAAAAAAGTTGACTGCTGTAAATAATCGTGATTAATTACTTTTACACTTTTTTGACTTGAAAATGGTACTTTCACTTCACCTATCATTTGTACACACCTATGACATGCCAAATTTCAAGTATGGACCAAAATGATCAATGATGACTTGGAAAATTGTCAAAAAACGCAAAGAAGTCCTTCCAATCCAAATTTTGAGTTATCAGTCACATTTTTTGATCCAGATCACCTCATATCTCATACACTAGAACCAAGTTGCACCAAAAAATGTCCATTTTGATGAAAAATTAATAATTGCGATTATTTACTTTCTTGCCTTTGACCTTATGGGACCAAAGCAAATGATGTCCCAAGCGCACTGACCAAGTTTGAGCAAATTTGGATACCAAAATCTCAAAATCCCTTTATATCTATTGTTTCAGGGACGAAAAGCCTAAATCTGGCACCATTTCCACCCTGTGCACTCAAATGAGCCCACACTTCACTCAAAGAATCTAATTGTTATATATTTCAAGCCTATCATATCAAAAATGCAAAAAGTTGGAAAAAATCTCCAACTGTAAATAATCGCAATTATTTACGTTTGTTGCAATTTTTTGCTTGGACTATATGATTTTGATTTTTACACGTTTTTATGCATCTATGCATGTTCCAAAATTGATTTGAAGCAAATTGGACTCAATTTGTCAGCAATTCAGTCTCAAGGACATTTTATAGTGAAAATTTCATAAATTTTCTAATTTTGGCATTGCATTCACTTAAAAGGAGCAATGCAAGCTGCAGAGAAGGCCAAGAAGAGGGTGTCCCAAAAAGAGAAGTTGCAAGAGCTACTACCCTACCAACTGGACCCAAGTTCGGTAAAGATGGCCAAAGCAACATATTTGTCCAGAGAATAGCTTGAGGAAAACAACACCACGGTTTTCACAAGCAGGTTCAAAAGTGAAGGACACCAGGTAGAGCTACAGATGCTACCAAAAGAGATCTATGATGTATCTGCCAAGCCAGACACAAAGGAAGCTAACAGAAGGCTGGGCCTCAGGGACTTCTACGACCAAGAACCATGTGGCATAGATTTCCAGAAAGCCTATGAGTTGTTGTCTACAATTAAAGAAGATGGGTCAGCCCAAATTACGGACCAACAAGGACAGAAAGTAGAAGTGGTGATCACGAAATTGTGGCCGAGGCACTGAAGTTGCCTACTGAAGGGATGACAATGAGGGCTCGAGACAGGAAAACAGCAGGCACCTTCACCAAGGAGACTGCTGCTGTAACTTTTGCCGACCTCATCCAAAGGCAAGTGGAAGAACCAGCACGTCTGTATCATCAGCATTTCCACTTTCTAGCAAAGAGACCGCCATTGTACACAACACCAAATCACGCAGTTGCGACTACATTCATCCAAGTGTTGAAATCTACAACCAGGCAACCGATTGATCACGCGCAGTATGTGCTAACTACACTGAAGGGCACCAAGAAAGAAGGAAAAATCACTTATCTAGATGCCCCTGAAGTATTGACAAGAATAGCATATCATGCTATTGGCAGGGTAGACAATTTGCCGCCTGTCCCAAATCAGAACACATGGATTGTGTCTGCACAGCCTTCTCCCAGAACCACATGGTCGTCAGAGAGTTTACAAGTCACATGAAGAATCTGTTGAAAGCTCCCACGAAGCTCATAGTAGCAGTGAGAGCTCAGACAACAAGGAAAGGCGGGTGAAGGTTGAAGAGATGAAATGAAGAAGAGAGCAGTGGATGCACATCAAGAGGAACCTCAGTAGAAAAAGGCGAGGTTTGAAAGAGAAAAACAAACTTACGAAAGAAGCTGCCAAGCTGTGGGTGAGGACCCGGCAAAGTGGGTCCCCAAAGAGATAAGGGGTCCCAAAACTAAGAACCCTGCAAGGAAAGAATCAGAGGACCCCATAGACTTTCTTGAATGGATGTATGCAGAGGCAGAAGCCCTCAAGTTAAAAGAAGCTCAAGATGCTGAGAGAAAAGCAAGAGAAGATGCAGTAGAGCAACAGCAGGCGGAGGCTACTGCACAAAGCGAGATGCAGCATGACCAAGAAGAAATGTTTCCAAAGCCTACCTCACCCACTACAAAATAGGCAGACCACCCGATGCCAAGCCCTCCACCTTCACCAACAGTTAGACCAACTGAGGGCAAGGAAGCCAAAGAAAAGGAGAGCAAGTTTTGAGCAACCCAAGGCAACAGAAACAGAGGCCACCCCTTCCACAACCACCCAACAAGAAACAGCAGAGGCATCCACGAAGCCTCAATAAGTAAAGGCATCCAAGGCAACTGCAACGCCTCAAGGAGAGGTAGAAACCCCAACACAACCACAAGTAGCCACCACAACACCACCCGAGGAGCCACACACAGAAACTGCTAAAACATCTAGGCAGCCTATAGAGCCTAAAGATTGGCAGACAAACGATGAAGTCATCATATAGGTTAATGAATATGCCAAGCATATGCAGGAGATGACTAAAAATTTGAGAGAAGCAGCACTTAGCCGTAGTGCTAAGGCTAGAGAGCTAGAAATGGTCATGGACGCTCTACAAGGAGAGCTAGAGGACAGGATGAATGTCATTACAGATCTGCAAAGACAAGTCCAAGAGCTGAAAGCTGAAGCCAAACAACACCAGCTAGCCAAAGAGAAGCAGCAAAAGAAAATGGAGGAGCTTGGAGAACTTCTCACTAAGTTAACAGATGCCTGCAAGATCAAAGACCAACAGTTGACAGAGGTAACAAATGAACTCCTAACCACAACTCCATTAGTACAGAAGATCCAAGTGCAGCTCAACGTAGCAAATGCATCTCTGCAATATTTAGAGCAAAGAATCAATGATCAGGCAACCTTTTTGCGACAGATAAGGGAAAATCCTGCAGTTTGCCTCGATCAAAGGTACAGTTGAATCTACAAGGCTTTGGAAAACAAGAACAAGGATCTCGAGCTAGAGCTAAAGCTAGAGCAATCCCAAAGAAGAGACCTTGCACTGATGCGGGCACAACGTGAAGAGCAACTGCTCAAGGAGAGAGCAGAGCTAAAAAGAGTCAATCTGCTGCTATGAGAGGGACAACCGGAGACACAAGAAGAAGCTGCTACTTTAGAGAAACCAAATGTTGAAATTCCATCAGTATGAAAACGCAGCCGACAGAAGGACAAGGAGGAGAAGAAGACTTTCAGGTACCACTCATAGATGTTGAGCAAAGTGCCCATGGTCCAGCTTTCCAAAGCTAAGGAAGATGCACTCAAAGAACACGTTGCTCAGGAGACAAATGAACAATGGAAGGCAGTGATGGATTGGGAGTTGAGAGTTCTCCATTCAGTTAATGTCACTCAACTCACTCCCAACCAAATCAATGCCCAATGGCATCAACAATCATTGCCATATCCTTTGATCAAGTTAGATATGTTACATGTAAAAGAAAGACTAAATAAAGATATGCAGGAAGAAGACGCAGAGGATGTCCACCCTAAGTAGAGAAAGAGCTGGTTGAACAAGAATCCCAGATATTTGGTTATTTTCACAAGAGCACCTGCAGCCCTTCAGAAAAACCCAACCTTTTGTCCTGTACGGGTAAGGACATGGCAAGCACATGAAGCACTGACTAAGAAGCGGGCCTACACAGTTGAACTATCCAAGATTGCCAACTCCAGAACAGGGAACACCGATAGAGGAATACATGGTGAAAACCCTAACGGGCACCATGACATTCTTCAAAAGCCTTCCTGACCTTTCATGTGCTATGCTATACAAGATCTACCGAATACTGCTCACATGTATTGAAGCTTTTCACGAGCCAGAGCAAGCAGGGGCACCATGGATGTCATTCCTCGAAGGCAATAAGGGCCTCTGTTACTACTTAAGTGGCTAGCCTTTTGAAGAAGTTCTTTACGGCTTCTACTCCATATGCATGTTTTTGCCCTCCAATAATATGCTGCCATTTAAGGAATCGTTCTATACAGGGTTCTTTACTTAGTGAACAAAGATATTTGGGCCAATGATAAGCAACCTAGCCTCCAAATTTATTGGCTACTCAGCCATTGAGCTTAAAAACAGAGTCACCATGCAATTCTTGCAAGTACCTGACAAAGAGAGAAGACTCGATATGAAAAAGCACTCCATGCGCTTAGAGACCGCCTCTCGAGTCGTCAACCCGAAGATTACTTCAACCCATAAAGTTGTGTCAAGGGACGACATACGCAAGGAGGGGAGGAATGTTAGCAGCGAGCTAACTCGAAGACCAATTTTAAGCTTTCATTGTAAAAAACAGTTATTATTTTGATGAATTGGGAATATTGTAACTCCTACTTTCTAGATAAAGAATGTAATTGATGAGCTGGGGCTACAAGCTTCCAGATTGTATCAACTTGTCTTTAGTTAGAGCTCCCAGATTATTAGTTTTGACCACAAAAACCTTGGCTAAGGTATAAAAGCCAATTTTTGTAAGTATTTTACAAGTTTTGGATAATGAAACATAGTGTGAGCTAGCGGCGCTCACTTCTCTTCTTCTCACGCTTCCTACTTCCTCCCCGGTTGTCACATTGTAATCACGTCTATTGCGTTGCAACCACAGGTAAGAGCTCTACGCATTGACGTAAGCATTTTATGATATTTTGTAGATTTTGGCGTCGTCGACCCACGACCTAATTTCATCATAAGTATAGGATCTGTTAGGGTGCTCTCTCGTTGCTAGTCGCTCTTGCTCTTTTACTATTTTTTATTTTTTTATTTTGTTTGTTTGCTAGAACTAGTATAAGGCTATGTATATGCATTCCCTAAGATTGGTGATTGAGAGGTCGGGGAGGAAGGTTGAGAGGGAAGCAAGTGAATGATGGATGTCAGCAAACACTCCCCCCTTCCTTGGGTAAATCATACCTTTTGGAATGATGTCGTCACCTTTTGAAAACAATTGCTCCAAGTTGTTATGGGGGCTTTACCCAATAGTTTTTGACCTCCCTGTGTGTTTCATCTAGTTGCAAGCGTGGTAAGGTACTCTCCCATTATTTTATTTGCAACGTTGTTGTAGGTGGCGAACTTACAACGGGAGGTGCAAACTCTTTCTTGTTTGTATGGATATGTACAATGGTAGGTGGAGGTTGTGTCAAAGCTTCTATTTTCGTATAGGAACTACATGAAGAGCAAGAAGCTTCATTTGACTTCCCTATTCCTGAGCTAGGTGGAACAAATCGTTCTTTCTTCGGTACCCAAACTAGCTCTAGAGTGGGTGTGTATCATTCCGTGATTTTTTCCTTTCCACGATCTTCAATTTGTCTTGGATCTATGGGATTGGGCTCACATGGGTCAGGTGACAGATAAGAGCACAATTTACGTTTTGGAACCCATATTTGATCATTTCCTTTATAGTAGCCTTTGGCTTCCAATAGTTTTTTAAGAATCCAACGCAACGTTTCTTTACATAATGAGTGGGACGTCTCTTACCAGTCTCCTTCCTTTTAGCACTAGCTATGGTCGCTAAAGAAGATTTAGGGACCCACTTGGATGTTTTCTTTGTTATATTCGGATGGGTCTTGTGTGTATCAAGCTTTATTTCAACTACAGCACTTGAAGCTCTAGAGAGTTGGGCTATAGGGACATATGGTTCAACCTCTTGGACATGCAATGTTTTGGGTTTTATTTCCTTAAGAGGCAATATCTTAGGGACTATGGCTTGAGTGGCAGGGCTAAGAGTTGGTTTCTGTGTTGTGACACCCCCAATCCCCCAATCAATAGTGTATTTGGTGGCTATCATCCACGTGCATCCTAGGTTTATATTACCCTCCATAGTTCCAGCAGGCGCATGACCAAAAAGTCTTGAGCTACAATCCCATTGTCATAACTGACGGAAGTGTGTCAGATACCAAAAATCATAGTTTTTTTCTTGTTGAAACCCTTGACTAGGATAATACTCTCAGATAGAGGTGGCTTTCCCAATTGACACCATACTCCATATGAAAACAAATTATACTTAGCACCCATGTCCAATAAGGCGTTATATAGCACTTTTCCATAGACGCTATTTAGCTCAATGGGGTATCGTAGAGGTGTGTCAGATTCCGACCAATCATCCTCTGTTTCAACGTGGAATGCATGTGTAACTCCAAGGTTGGCCTCTCGTTGGCGTCTTATGCATTGTTATCGCTCCTTAGCCTCAACTTGAGCTTGTATCTTCTTTAATTCTGTTTGTGCCTTGGCTGCCTTTTTTTTATGGATGGCACGTAGCTCTTCTTGGCTTAGAGAATCATAGTACCTTTTGAATTTACTCCCATTGAGGAATCCAATGGTTTCCACTCCATCTAGAGTCTCTACAGGAATGGTTTCTTGTGGGGTGATTTCACATACTCTATATGGTCCTTTTCCCGCATATTTCAACTTTTTCTTTTTGTTACGCACTCCATACATAAGGACTTTATCACCAACATTGATATCCTTGTTCTTTAGATGATGGTCAAACCATTTATTCCTCCTATCTTTCTCCACAAGTGCGTCTTGCACAGCCAATTGCCTTTCTTCATCTAACCTTTCAAGGATATATAAGCACTCAACTAAAGGGTTACCATCCCAACCTTCTTGTGAAGCTACACGCAGACTAGGAATTACAAATTCCCATGGCATAATGGCTTCTTGGCCATATACCATTTTGAATGGTGTACAATTAACAACCACTTTGTAAGAAGTATGATAAGCCCATAAAGCTGAAGTCGGCTTCAAATTTCAATTTGTGCGATGAGCTCCCATTGTTTTGGTAAAGATAGAGATTAAGGTCTTGTTGGCACTCTCAGCTTGGCCATTTGCTTGTGGATAATAAGGTGTGCACTTATTGTGAGCTATCATGAAGTTGGTAGTGACTTCTTTTATCACTCCATTTATAAAATGAGTGCCATTATCACTCACAATCTCAAAGGCACAACCAAATCTTGTAATAATGTTCTCAAAGAGAAACTTGGTAGTTGACCTTGCATCAGCCTTACGTGTCACCTTGGCTTCCACCCACTTTGTCACATAGTCAGTGGCAACGATAATATATCGAGATTGAGTGCTACGAGCTGTTGGACTAATTGGGCCTACAAAGTCCAACCCCCATTTTTCAAATGGTTGAGTCACTTTAATAGGATGTAAGGGCATCTTATCATTTCGTTGTGTGATCTTGTAAAGTTGGCATTCATCACATCCTTTTGCAAAAAGTGATGCATCTTTGAATAAGGTTGGCCACCAATAGCCTGATTGCAACACCTTCCTAGCTGTTAGTTCCCCTGAGAAATGTCCTCCGGCTATACCCATGTGGGCTTCTTGCAGTATGTGTAAATACTCATCCTCATGGGCACAACGTTTAAGAATATCATCCTTCCCTAACCTGTAGAGAGTTCCTGCAATGAGAGAATAAGGTTCACATTCTTTTAACAGTTTTTGAGTTATGTCCTTACGAAGCTCTTTGGGTGGAAAACCATTAACTAGAAAGTTCACAATGTTCTCACTCCATTCAGGTATGGTTTTGCCTAGGAATAAAGAAGTATCGGGCAATTCATCATAGACTCTAGTAGGGGCTTCACCATTGGGTATGCGAGAAAAATGATCCGCCATGACATGTCTTTTACCAGGTCTCACCACAACGACAAAATCAAACTCAAGGAGAATTAACAACCATCGTGTAATTCTTCCCTTGGAACAAGGTTTATTTACTAGATACAACAAGGCTTGATGATCAACATAGAAAACAAACTTGTTGGCCAAAAGGTAGTAGCGAAATTTCTTCACTGCATAAATCATACCTAAACCTTCTCGCTCTGTAGTGGTGTAGTTTCTCTCGGCATCATTCAATTGACGACTTGCAAAGCTAATGGGGTAGTCCAATTTATGTTCTCCTGGTTGAGCGAGAACACACCAAATAGCAAAGTTTGATGCATCAATATGCACATGGAAAATTACATCCCAATCGGGCACTCGTAGAACAGGAGCACTAGTCAAGGTCTTTTTCAATGACTCATAAGCATGGTCACACTCCGCGGTCCAGTGGAACTCAATAAGAAGCTTGTACAAAGGACGAGCTATCTCGGCAAAGTTTAAAATAAACCGTCGGTAATAACCAACATGGCCCATGAACCTTTGAACTCCTTTATAGTTTGCAGGTGGTGGCAATTTAGCAATGGCTTTAATTTTGCTCTCATATGTGGAAATCCCATTTTTGGACATTATATGCCCTAAAATGACTCCATGTTTAACCCAAAATTGGCATTTGAAAGGGTTTAAGGAGATGCGATACAATCTGCACTTCTCAAACACTTTTTGTAAGTATGATAGATGTTCTTTCCAAGAGGAATAAACACAAAGGTCATCTAAGATAGCTTCACAATACTCCCTCAAACATTCTTTAAAAGCAGTGTTTATTAATCTTTGAAAGGTAGCAGGGGCATTGGTTAAGCCAAAAGCCATAACACGAAATGCGAACACTCGAAACTCGGTTATAAAGACTGTTTTAGCTTGGTCCTCTAGCACAATTGTGATTTGATTGTAGCCGGAGTAACCATCTAAAAAGCTATAAGCTTCCTTCCATGCAACTCTTTCAAGCACATCTTCTGAATATGGCAAGGGGTAATGGTCCCTCCTAGTGGCAGCATTGACCTTCTCAAGATCCACACACACTTTGAGTTTCCCATTCTTTTTTGGCACAATCACTATTGGAGACACCCATTCTGAGTGCTCAATAGGGTATATGAATCCGCATTTCACAAGCTTTTCAATCTCTTCTTGAACGATCTTTGCACATTTAGGATTCATTGGATAGGGTCGTTGCTGAACTGGTTTAGCCATGCTATTCATGGGGATTGTGTGTTGCACCACGGAGGTGGAACACCTTTCATATCATGATATGTCCAAGCAAATATATCCCTGAATTCTTTGAGAAGTTCTTTAAGTAGACACTCTTCAGTCTCTATCAGATCTTGGGCAATGAAAACAGGTTTGGACTCTTCTCCTTAGTCTGCTAGCTCTATTTCCTTAACTATCACTGGACCATCATAGACTCCATTGCTTCCATCGATAGGTTTTCTTTGAGCCTTTGTATACACAACCTTACGTTCCTCTGTCGTGTAGGATTTGAAATGTTCATGTGCAGGGTGTAAGTCTGTGGGGTCCTGTTGTTCTGTGGACTGTGATTTCACTTCAATTCCTTTTGTTGTTAAGATAACTTTCGATTTTGTCGTCTCCTTACGGTATGGCTCAACTTTGGGTTGTGGACTACACCACATAATGCTTTGAAGGTATTCACCCCAGTTATCTACCAACTTTTGATGAGCATCACATGCCCCTATATAATTAAGCCATTCTACGGTAGATGTCTTTTCATTTATTCTAGCACGCACATTTGCTCAATATCGTCGCCTCTTCTTGTCTAACTTTCGATTACGGACGATCTCTAGTGAAGAGTCACTAGATGAATCGCTACTTGTGTCTTTTGCTCCCTTGGATAGATTATCATCTAGGGTACCACTGGGCCCTGAATGGTTTGTCCCCACATTTGCACTAAGATTTACCTCAAATTCTTCGTCCTCGGTGTCAATTTCAATTGATGATTCTGAACCCAAATCGTGTGGGCTATAGTCTTATGAGATGCTATTGGTTCCAATGCAGTCAAACCTTCATCTTGTAGGTCATCAGAAGCTATATGCATTGCTTCTAGCATATTTAAGGGTACGATGGTGGCATTTCATCCCCCTCAGGTGTTACCCAGGTCGTCCCCCTGTTTCCCCAAGTGTCTATGGTTGCTGCTAAGTGGACCCAGTCCACATTGTCCGACTCAGTCATCCCAGGTAAAACATCCATATAAGGAGAATCTTCCCCAACATCAGTGTCCATTTTACATGTGTAACAATACTGGAATGGGGCCAAGTGAACTGTGGTGTCAGATCTATGATCAATTATAAATCTATTTCCTAGAGGATGTGCTCGACTAGTTACAAGATCCACCCGAATGACAGAATCTTGGAACTGTAAGCAGACATGGTTTTTAGACCAGTCATGCACCATTCTTGCTTCCCTCAGGAAAGGAAGTCCTAAGATCGTCTCAGATCCCATAGTGTGCTTGGAGAAATCCATAACAATGAAGGTAATTCTTATTTTATGTCCAAAGACCTTGATCTTGAAACAACATATGGAGGATCCATCGGACTTACCGAGGGAGTCTCCATTTACGATAAGGTTGGTTGTTTAGCCTTCCCTATATCCAAGAATCTCATGAGACTCGTTGAAGGCATGTGGATCCCCTTGTTCTGTCTCTCTAGCTCAATAACCATATGGATGACTTCACAAACTCTTTGTTGTTGATCCTCACACTAGTAGCACCCGTTGTGGATTGTAGGACATCTAACCAGCCCACGTGATAGTGTGACATGTGTATAGGTCGGTTAGAGTTTCCGTTTGTAGTTCGTTCTCCCAGTTCTCATTTAGGAACGCTTCATCTAGGATTGAGGTGCTAGGGGTGTCCTTTGAACTAGATGCAATGTGGCTCTCTATGGGTTGACCCTTAGTGGTCGCTAATTCAGGAACACTCGATTGCTCTCCTAGCAATGATATTGACTTAGGGGCTTTCACTTTTAATTCGCTTCATTGCTCTACCTTGCGTAAGCTCTCGATTTCCTTTTCCCTAGCCGCAATAATATACCGCTCAACTTGTTGTACTTTGGCAAGGCTTCTACCATCAGGTAATATAACCTCGGAGGGGAATAGCTTTGAAGAGTCAGAGGGTGCAGTGAATGGAGTATTCACGTGCACACTCTCTAAGGGCATAGGGTCTACATTGGTCATGAATGGAGAATTTACTTCCCCAACCCCCTCATTTACATCGTTAGCTCCATGTTTGGAGTGAGTGGGTCTATTAAAGGTTTCCTTCAAGCGGCTTGAGCTATCAGGATTAAGCATTGGGTAACCCTCCATGACATTGTAGTCAGAGGAAGAGTCACTGGACGCAATATATGGGTCTTGAGTGGTACTACCTTGTGTCCCCGTCGAGGGCCCGGAACCTAAGGTAGGTGGGTATTGAGAACTCGCGTAAGTCAAAGTGCTCGCTAGTTACTTGGCCTCTAGCACACAACCAGAGCGCAGATGCATGTGCCTTTGGCACCCTACAAGCATCGGCAAATACCCTCAAAGATTAACCGCTTGAGTTTTTAGGCGTTTTGCACCCCATTTTCACTCGCTTTTTGATGTTTTTTAATGTATTTTTACGATCGGTTTTTGGATTATAACGTGTGATAGTTCGATATGAGTGTATTGCTCAGGGGATTGTGGTGTGCTTTACATCACAGCGTTCAGTTATTCGAAGCTCTGTTGGTCCTCAAAAGGGTTGATTTTTACTTACACGTGAGGCTAAAATAAGTAATTCTAAAGGGTGACTGAGGCCTGAGCCTGAGTGTGGGCTTGGGCTTGGCCTTGTGCCTAGGGAATATTCCCGATCCCGATCCTACCTTTAAAATTTTTTACTTTTTTTTTTTTTGGGATAAGGTCGCCGCGGCCGCGGCTGCGGCCGCGCCGCGTGCGCGAGCACACACACACCTAACCTACCTACTTACTACTAACAGAGCTATTGTTACACACTAACACAATACTACAACAACTAATTAACTAACAAATCTACTTACTGTACCTTATAGAGCTAACATTATAGATCTACTACCTTAATTCTAACACCTTATGAACAAAAAACACAATACATTGCAACACCTTATTAACAAAAACAGTACACTGCAGCAAAACAAAGGTCACAAATCCTTCTCAACAAGCCACACACCTTCTTTCTCTACCTTTCGTACATTTCATAATGCACCACAAAGAAGCATATAGTGCTATTCAAGCATAGTGCGGGGCATTTCCCCGGCAGCGGCGCCAAAAATGTGGGCTTCCGCCACACGTATCGAAGCAAGGGACTTGCCTAACACTGTGTGCGAGCCACAGATGGCTCCAAGCATGCAACTAGCCTAAACTAGTAAGCTCAAAGATGACAATGGTGTGTCACTCACCGCTCTACGCTTGCTATCGTGGAGGATTCCTCGCCGCGAAGAAAAGGGAGCCGCCACTGCGCCGCGCTCAACCGCCTCGCCGCCGTCATGTCGCCGCAATGCTTGATCTCTCTCTCTCTCTCTCTCTCTCTCTCTCTCTCTCTCTCTCTCTCTCTCTCGCACACACACACACACTAGTACACAAAGGAGATGGAGCAAGAGCACTCTTCTTGCATTGCACAAATGAGCGAATGAGGTATTTTAGGTTTAGATTGACTTTTATATGGGCTTGCCCGTTCACATTTGGGTGCCCACACTTAGCCAATCTTACCCAAACATTATAGGTTCCAATTTTAGAGTGTGCCTCTCATCGATGATCACTCTTAACCATTCCTACCTGACCGACAAGCCTGGCCAATAACATAATACACTACTAGCGGGTCGGACAAGCCTGGACCATGGCCACATAAAAGGTGGTCGCTTGGTGGTAACAGGAATAAAGTGTGCTTGCTTGCTTAACCTGTCGACTATTGTCCATATTCTCATATTCCCATGGATAGATTAGGGCAATCCAAAGATGAAATCCATGGACATACTCTCCCATGGTGAATTTGGAATAGGCAATGGTTGGAGTAATCCAGGTTGCTTCCCTCTATCATACTTGGTCTTTTGGCATACTACACATTTTGAAACATACTCTTGTATGTCCACTTTCATGGTAGGCCAATAGAAATACGTCTCTATTCCTCGAAGAGTAGGTTGAATATCTCTATGCCCTGCATAGGGAGGAGCATGGGATTCATACATAACTTTCTCAAGAAGGGAATGGGTAACATATAGCCTATTGTCGTGTAGAGAAGATAACCATCCTGCAGGGTGAATGGTTCCTCTTTATTCTCCAAAGCAAGGGCTGACATTATGTCTCTAAAGTCAAGGTCAATAGCATACTCATCTATCATAGAGGATAGATCATTGTGAGTAGCTATAGACACCGCATTAACTTTTGGTCGTCGTGAAAGTGCATCAGCCACTTGATTGTGCTTACCGGCAATGTGAGCAATATGGAAATTAAATTGCAAAAGAAAAATTTCCCACCTCATTTGTTTGTCGGAAGCTTGGTTTGCATCATGAAATACTTGAGACTTTGGTGGTCGGTTCGTAGAATAAATGGAGTCCCCAATAAATAGTGCTTCCATGTGTCTAGGGCATGTAGAACAACTAAAAGCTCTTTCTCATAAATGCCCAAGACTCATTCATCGGTATTGAGCCTTCGGCTCTCATATGCTATGGCATGCCCTTCTTGAAGCAAAACTGCTCCTAGGCAATCACCGCAAGCATCACATTGGACCTCAAATGGCTTTGAGAGATTCGGAAGCATGAGGACTGGTTGGGAGGTAAGCTTTTCTTTTAGCTTATCAAAAGCATTTTTCTCCTTAGCAGTCCATACATACTTAACGTTCTTCTTAGTTAAGTCATTTAGTGGTCCTGCTATTTGAGAGAATTTTGCTATGAAGCGTCTATAGTATGCGCACATACCAATAAATCTTCTTAGCTGATGTAGATTCCTTGGATTAGGCCATGCTTTTATTACCTCTAACTTTGATGGATCCATACGACCATCTTGAGAGATAATATGACATAGGTATTGAATCTCTTTAAGGAAAAATTCGCTCTTCTTTTGGTTGAGAAAAATCTTGTTCTCCCTCAATGCTTGAAAAATCACTTGGAAATGTTGCTTATGCTCCTTCAAAGACTTGGAGTAGATGATGATATCATCAAAGAACACTCCACTGAATTTACGGTAAGGTCTAAAAATTGTATCCATTAGACGATTGAACGTAGCTGGTGCATTCGTCTAGCTAAAAGGCATGACTAGATATTCATAAAGACCAAATGTTGTGAGAAATACAATCTTTAGGATATCTTCATCCACTATCATTATTTGATGATAGCCACTTTTAAGGTCAATCCTACTGAAGTACGTAGAGCCTTGTATCTTATCAAACAGATCTTCTACCCGAGGCACGGGAAATCTATTTTTGATAGTGATATGGTTTAGTGTTCGATAGTCCACACACATACGGTATGTACCATCTTTCTTTTGCACTAAAAGGACTAGAGAACAAAAGGGAGAGGAGCTAGGCCTCACCATCCCTTTGTCTACCAATTCCTGTACTTGCCTCATCATCTTCTCTTGTTGAGCTTGAGAGACTCAATAAAAAGGCTTGTTAGGCGATGAGCTTCCTGGAAGGAGCTCAATTCGATGGTCATCGTCCCCTCGCTTTGGAGGTAAGTCCATAGGGATATCATCGATGAATACATCTTGGAATCCTGTTAGAAAATTAGACAAGTCTAACTCTCTTGATTCCTATCATTTACATTTGATGAAACATTAGGATCTTTAAGAGACTCTTTGACAAAAATCATGTACGCAGAAACTAAGATCTTCATTGATTTATCAAAAGCAGGAGGATTTACAAGTGGAATAGTGCAACCACGCTCACTAGAATCTATATACATGTTCTTTCCCCTGTAGGTGAAGTAGATTCTCCTTTCAAGGAACTTCATATTGGCAGTCATGCGATCAAACCATGGCGCCCCTAGGATAGCATCCTCATGTTGGAGAGGAGAGATAAAAAAGTCTTCTTGTCGATGTAGCTTTGGACTTGAAGCCTCAACTTCCCAATCAAGGGAATAACAGAGGCTTGCTGTCCCTTGAAATCTGTGTCAGTCGTTACAATATCTCCCATCTCGAAAGATTGAATGCCCAACTTGGTGGCCAACTCCATTGATATGAAGTTGTGAGTAGAGCCAGGGTCAAACAAGATGAAGGCATCATGCTCTCTTACTTTTCCCAAAGCATAGGAAAGTGATGATCCTTGGCAATGAGCATCCTCTTTTGGAGTTTCGATGGTGGAAGCCCTAGGAGTCTCATTGCGAGCATTCTTCTTGGGGCAAGAATGATAGCCATGTCCTTGCTCCCCACACTTGAAACACTTATGGTCCTTGCAAAAAGCTTCAAGCTCTTCAGGAGAGAGTTTTTTTTTGCCTTTGTAAACTCCCTTCTCCTTGGACCGATTGTTGTTGTTGTTGGAAGTGCTTTGGGAAGAATTTTGAACATTGGTTTTTCCCTTTGCATCATTTTTGTCTTTGTTTTCCATGGGCTTAACATTCCACCTAGCCCCTTGATGGATATTTATGCGTGAAGCAACCATGGTGTGATGAGAGTTGATGTATTCGGCCATCTCTTCAGGTAATCCCACACAGAATTGTTGCTTTTTCTCAGCAAAGTCTATCTTTTGAAAGATGGTAGCATTGAGATGTAAATCCCAAAACTTGTCTACATACTTGTGGATAGACTCATGAGAGAGAAGCTTCAAGCTGCACTATACGGTGAGCACTTTGTCCTTTGCATCACTTGCAAGGAATTGCTTCATGATGGAAACTCGTAGAGTTTTCCATGTCTTTGGGGCTTCTCCGTTGCAAGAAGGCTAGCCCACCATTGATGAGCTAATTTCTGGAAATGCATAGCTACATGGCTTAGCTTGGAGGACTCTATGAAGCCCTCGTCTCCAAAGGCCGCATCGAGTTGCTGGATGAAGGCCAACACTTTGTCGGTAGCACCAAAGGCACCATCATAGGTGAGAAAAAATATACTTTTTCCTCCCTCCTTGAACTTCTTTAGCTTTTGTGACCTTCTCCATGCAGGGTATGATTTACGATGTCCTCCCCTCTTGTATTCTCTAGCAGAATAGCCATAGCTTTCGTCAGAAGAGGAGGAAGGTGAAGAAGAAAGAGAAGAGGGTGACTTCTTTCTAGCCCTTTTCTTTCTTTGTTTCCTCTCTTCCCTTTCAGAATGACAAGGAGAAGGACTGTGTTTTGATCTTTTCCTCTTGGGAGGAGTGGGCGATCGTCTAAGCCGCCGTCTTCGTGGAGCCACATCTTCAGAGGAACTTAAAATTTCATTGCTTTCCTTCTCTTTGGATTCCTCCTCTCGTATAGGAGAGAGTCTTCTTTTGGGGGTCTCTTCACGAGGCCTCCTAAGCTCTCTCTCCTCTTGGAGAGGAAGGGAAATTCCATAATCGCGAAGTTGGTGAGTAACTTCGACTTGCAAAGCAGGGTTGCCCATAGCTTGCTGCAACCTAGTGAGACGAGATACAAACATGGGGGTATCATCATTAGCACCTTCATGTGCAAAATCAAAGCTATCAATATTCATTCTAATCTCTTGGTATTGTCAGCCATGTTAACAAAATTTGTGTACGTACTTAGTGTATACTTTGGCAATTCAAAACCTTAGATGCCACTCCTCTTAGCCTTTGAAAATCGGCTCTTAAGTATCTAGACCCACGGCTCGAAGTGGTTAATTATAGAGAGTAGTGGATTAGGTCTAATATAACAGAGTTGCGCAGGGCTAGATCTTTTTGGACTTCTTATGGCTCAATAATGGTAAAGTCGTAGGCAAGTCTAAAAAGACTCCATTATTAAGTCCAAAGCTCCCAAGATGTGCACTATATCCCACATAGTGGGCTCAACAAAACCGATAATAGATCCCAATTCCACTTACCCTAATATAATTAACAACATCAACCATTTATAACCTACTTAAGGACCTCTCTTATTAAGCAAGAAAAAGGAAACCAAATGCTCTGATACCAATGTAATGGAATTGGCCTATTAACTTGAGAGTAGCGGAAATTAGAGAAAGTACTTTTGTGAAATTACTTTGTGAGCATAGTGGGTGAACATAATTGATGGTAGCAACATAAACATAGCATTTAGTTAACTTGGCATGAACAATACTTTTGCAAGAGAGAATTTAGAGAACATGACAACAATTGAGGATTGGATTTATGTGGATCCAATCCCCCCTCCAATAGGCATTTGTATTATGATTTCTCTCATCAAGAGAGACTTATTACAATACAATCTTTGTGTTCCTTGTGACCTAGGTGATGCAATGAAGATGGAAAGCTTCATGCATCATGAGCATAAGATAAACTTTGAAGAAAGCATTAACTATCCCAAGACCTCAAACACCTTCGAAGGTGGAGAGAGCTAGGAGGGAATGAGGGTAGGGAAGAGGAAGAAGAAACATTTCATACGAGAAAGAACTAGTTCCTCACTTATCATCACTCTTCTTGCTAGCATACATAATAGCATAGTAATGAAGATGGAGAAGATGGAAAGCTTAAGCATTGAAGCATGGCTCTTGGCTGGATTTGCATTCCATAGCCAAGAGTGTTGGTGTAGGCTCTCAACCTCTCTACTTTCTTGGAGAAGGAGAGGGAGCTCTTGCACTTTGCACTTCACACAATGAGAGAGTGTGTGGGAGAGTATACCCCCTAAGCAAGCCCCTAGCTTCCTTGGTCGACCCCCCCTTGTAGCTCATGCTTGAAGCTCATTGGACCCCTCCATGCCTAGCCAATCACGAGCAGGAGGTAAATCAAGTATAAAGGGTAGCCTTGGAACAAGTGTCCCCCTTTCCCCTTTGAAAGAGAGGACTTGATAAATGCTAAAAAAATTAATTAAATCGTCTAAATTATCATTGGACCCCTTGGGTGGCCAACCAATAGGCTTCAAGCACACCGTGAGGGCAACATGAGGAGGAACTTGACAAGTGTCCCTTTTCCTTTCTTTGTACCAAGCTTGCCTTGAGTGAGTGTGTGGGTGTTCTCTCTCATCCCCCCTCTTGTAGGGCTCGCCTCCTCCTTGTAGGGAATGGTGTTGACTTTTGTACACCTCAAGCCACTCAACCTTAGGCCCAATTCCCACCACAAGCTTGGCCCTTAAGCCCCTCAACCTTGGGTCGAGTACCCACCTCAAGTACAACCCTAGCATCTCAAGCATGACAAGCACCTCAAGCATCCCAGTCATCAAGCACCTCAGTCATCAAGCACCTCAAGCACCTTAGTCATCAAGTACGACAAGCACCTCAAGAACCTTAAGCTTGGGCCGGGTTCCCACCTCAAGCTCAGCCCTAGCTTTACCTAAGTTCAAAGGACTTTTACACTAACTATTGGAGGTCTTCAATGAAGTTAACCCTAAGGTCTTATGCTCCATTGGTTAGCCTTGCTCTTTGATAGACCATCTCTCATTTGGGCCCCTTTACCATTGGCCCCGTGTTGAGACAGATCTATAAGCACATGTCTATATCTTAACCCTTGTTCCCGTTTATTCTCCCACATTAAATGATCAATTTAATATGAGAAAATCATTTGGGTTGGTTAACCATTTATTCTCCCACATTAAATGATCAGTTTAATATGAGAAAATTATTTGGGTTGGTTAGATATTAGATTTTATGACATGAGCAAAAACCTTTGTCATTTGATGAAGGACAAAATTTGAAAAAGTCGTTGGTCTATTGAGTATGATGTTATTGTGAAGAATCGCACGTGGTCTATGTGTGACTTGCCCCCTGGCAAAAATATTGTTTGTATTAAGTGGATTTTCAAGTTGAAATGCAATCTTGATGGTATAAGGATAGACTTGTGGCAAAAGAGCAGTGTTGGAATTAGGGTTGCAGAGAAACGCACACAGCTTGGAGAAGATGAAGGAAGCTCAAGGCACACAATAGAGAGTATGTTACTTAGTGTGCAATGGAAAGATAGATAGCCCTAGAGGGATGGGCGTATATACAATGCACAGGGAAAAAACCTCCTAAAGAGGGAAAAAATGCCCCGACGGTCCTAGTGTGTTCACACACATCACTACCACATGTATATGGTAACAAATCCCCCCTGGAGTGATGCGGTGAACGAGAGCTGGCACATGAGTAAAGGGAAGTGCCATGCCCTGAGGACATGATCAGTCCACAATGGGGAGTAAGCCCAAAGCTTTGTCGAAAGCTTCGAGCTTCTCACAAGACAATGCCTTTGTGAAAAGATCTAAAAGGTTGTCCCGTGTTGGCACATAAGCCAAGCTGATCTCTCCTGTTGAAAGCCTCTCCCTGACATAGTGGTAATGCACCTCAATGTGCTTTGTGCGAGCATGAAAAATTGGGTTCCTTGCATTTGCTAATGCACTCTGACTATCAGTGTAGATAATGTTGGCAGTGTCCTGTCCAACACCCAAATCTGCCATAAGGTGTCTAAGCCATACACACTCAACGTAGCTGTGAAGACTGCCCTGTACTCATCCTCACAACTAGAAGTGGCCACAGTAGGCTGCTTCTTGCTCAACCATGATATACATGAATTGTCAAGCATGAAGCAAAAACCACTTGTGGACACTCGCGTGTCAAAACAACCAGCCCAATCTGAGTCCAAAAAAGCATGTAAGTCTGGCAACAATGATCCCCCCTTGGGATAAAACAAGCCAAGATGTAAAATGCCACTAAGGTAGAGGAAAATCCTCTTGACAGTCTTCATGCCATGCTTCATATGGAGTAATATATTGCAAAGCTTTCCTAGGACACCTATTAAGTACGTAAGTGGCACACATGATGGCCTCAAGCCAAAAAGAATGCAGCAAAGCTTGACTTTTGACCATACATCTTGCATATAAGGCACTGTACATTGGTGTTTTATCCCACGACTAGCCAAAAATGTATTAAATTCATGAGACATATACTCCCCCCCTCAAAAATTGTTTGATGCACATAAAAACTTCGGACTTCGCTTTAAGCGAAAATACCCATGCATGCCTGGAGTAATCATCAATGAAAGTCACGAAGTACAGGTAATTGCTCGAGGACAGAGTTTGCATGGGCCCACAAACATCACTATGCACGAGCTGCAATTTGCATGTGGCCCTAACTGAACCATCCTTTGGAAACTTAGAACGGTGGATTTTACGCAAAATACAACCTTCCCAAACATGTTTGACAGGTGCTCCAAGAGGCGACAAAGAAGAAACCATATCAGATTTTTGCAAATGCAGCAAATTGGCAAAATGCAGATGCCCAAAACATGCATGCCACGATTTTGCATCTGAAACAACCCTTGAATCTTCAACTACATTTGCAAAATTTTGTCCACACTTGTCATACAAAGTGAGCTTATACAGCCCACGGTGTTACCATATACATGTGGTAGTGATGTGTGTGAACACACTGGGACCACCGAGGCAGTTTTTCCCTCTTTAGGAGGTTTTTCCCCCGTGCATTGTATATACGCCCATCACTCAAAGGCTATCTATCTTTCCATTGCACACGTAGTAATATACTCTCTATTGTGTGCCTTGAGCTTCCTTCGTCTTCTCCAAGCTGTGTGTGTTTCTCTGCAACCCTAATTCCAACAATTGGTATCAGAGCAGGTTGCGTCCTCCTGGGCTTAGTCGCCAGCTGCTCCTCAGCACATGCCTGCTCACTTTCTCTGATTTCAATGAGGTTTGGCGAGCGTTCACAGGTCGATAAAGATTTTGAGCAAGCTCGCAGAGCTCAATCTGCTCAGATTTCTGATTCGGGCTCATTTCGGCCTCCGTTTCCACTACAGGCAGGTGTGCACATGCAATTTCGTCATTTTGTGCAGAATTTTCTATCAGTTCCGTTTTTTGCATAACAGGTGCCTTACAATCTTCTACAGTTTGTGCTATATAGCACGTGTTGTTCCCGCTTCATTTCTCCTCTTTACTGGCAGTTTTCACATCAAGTGCAAGTTCAAACGCAAGCCGGATGGTGAGATCGATCGCCATAAGGCTCGACTTGTTGCAAAGGGTTATGCACAACGAAAAGGCATAGATTATGAAGAGAATTTTTCTCCCACTTGTCGTATGAATATTGTGTGTTTTCTATGTGCATTCGCAGCTCATTTTGGTTGGGATGTACATCAATCAGACATTGTTACTGCTTTCTTGAATGGTGATATATTTGAGGAAGTTTATGTAACGCAGCCTCGCGGTTTTGTCAAGAAAGGACAAGAGGACAAAGTGTGCAGATGTAATAAGGCTTTGTATGGGTTGAAGCAATCTTCTTGTGCTTGGTATGAGAAAGCTTACACTCATTTGGTCAAACAAGGTTTTCGTAACAGTCCAACAGAAAGCACACTGTATGTAAAGCATGAGGATGATGTACTTCTCATTGTGGTTCTTTATGTAGATGATTTGCTGATCACTAGACCAAATGAGAGACATATTGCTAAATTCAAAGCTGATTTGAATGCTACTTTCAAGATGAAAGATTTGGGACTGTTGCATCATTACTTGGGTATACAGTTTAAGCAATGTGATGGTGGTATTGCCTTGTGCCAGAAAAGTTACATAGAGACATTGCTATGTAAGTTTGGACTTGAGGATTGAAAACCTATTGCCACTCCTATGGAAATAGGTTTGAAGTTGAGTCTACATGATGCTGGCGATCCTGCTAATGTCCCTCTTTACCTAATTGTTGTTGGATGCCTCATTTATGTATGCAACACGAGGCCGGATATTTGCAGTCTCACAAGTCAACAGATTTATGCATAACCTAGGGTCTAAGCATTGGCAGGCGGTCAAGAGGATTTTTTGCTACCTTGGTGGCACTTTACATCTTGGCTTGTTTTATTCCAAGGGGGGATCATTGCCGCCAAACTAACATGCTTTTTTGGATTCAGATTGGGTTGGTTGTTTTGACACGTGAGTGTCCACAAGTAGTTTTTGTTTCATGCTTGGCAGCTCATGTATATCATGGTTGAGCAAGAAGCAACCTACTGTGGCCACTTTGAGTTTTGAGATTGCGTACATGACAGTCTTCACAGCTACGGTTGAGTGTGTATGGCTTCAGACGCCTTATGGCTGATTTGGGTGTTGGACAGGACACTGCCAACACTATCTACACTGACATTCATAGCGCATTGGCAGTTGGGAGGAACCCAATTTTTCATGCTCGCACAAAGCACATTGAGGTGCATTACCACTATGTCAGGAGAGGCTCTTAGCAGGAGAGATTAGATCAGCTTGGCTTATGTGCCAACACAGGACAACCTTGCAGATCTTTTCACAAAGGCATTGTCTCGTGAGAAGCTCGAAGCTTTCCGCAAAGCTTTGGGCTTACTCCCCTTTGTGGACTGATCATGTCCTCAGGGCATGGCACTTCCCTTTACTCATGTGCCGGTTCTCGTTCACCGCATCACTCCAGGGGGGATTTGTTACCATATACATGTGGTAGTGATGTGTGTGAACACACTAGGACGGCCGGGGCATTTTTTCCCTCTTTAGGAGGTTTTTTCCCCCGTGCATTGTATATACGCCCATCGCTCTAGGGCTATCTATCTTTCCAGCACACGTAGTAATATACTCTCTATTGTGTGCCTTGATATTCCTTCGTCTTCTCCAAGCTGCATGTGTTTCTCTGCAACCCTAATTCCAACACACGACACAAAAGGCCAGATGCAACAATTTCATCACCAAAACTGAGATCATGAACTGTACATTTGTCATCCACAAATTTGACTACAAGTCCAAGTCTAGCAAGTGCAGACATACAAAAGATTCTTCTTGTGACTCTTGCAACAGCAATGCGTATAATGCATCAAACTTGACAACTTCAAGATTTCCTTGGGTCATCAATCTCTAAGTACTAGCAAAAGTCTAGTATGAATCTGGTAAGGCATCAAGAACACTTTGCACAAGGGAACTGTCTGAAATGACTTTACGTGTAGAAATAAGTTGCTCATTGATATCCTTGACACTAGTAAGGAAAGTGTACATATCATCTTCCTCATGCATAATCTTCGATTCCAGCTCTTTATGTAGCAAAGTAATTTTAGCCTCATTGCGGCTTGCATAAAGACCTACTAGAATATCCCAAGCCTGTTTTGCAAATTTCGTTGAACGAATGTAAGGAGTAATGGTGCGCTTCACAGACAACGCAATCAATGCATGAGCCTGCGCATCCATTACATCCCAATGAGCTTGTCATGTCGTAGGCAAAACAACTCTAATAGCAGCAATTCTTGCGGCAAGACCTGCAACATCCTCAACATTGCCTACATCCTCAGAACCAGGACGTACATCAATGCCCTGCACAATATTCCAAACGCCCTTTGACACAAGAACATGTTACATCATGTAAGCCCACATAGGGTAATTGTCCCCATCTAATCTGTCCTCAACAGCAAACATCTTGAACACATCTGTGTTGTTGTCAGCCATGGAAAATGCATGCACTTGATGTGAAAACTGCCCGAAATGAGGAGAAACTGAGTGAGACCAGCACGTGCTATATAGCACAACCTGTAGCAGACTCTATGGGACCTGTTATGCAGTATTTGGCACTGATAGAAATTTTGCACAAAATGACAAAATTGCCTGCGCAGACCTGGCTGTAGTAGAAACGGAGGCCAAAATGAGCTTGAATTAAAAATCTGAGCAGACTAAGCTCTACGAACTTGCCCAAAAATTTTATTGACCTGCGGATCGCTCCCCAAAGCTCACAGAAATTGGAGAAAGTGAGCAGGCGTATGCTGGAGCTGCTGGCGACTAAGCCCGGGAGGACGCAACCTGCTTTGATACCAATTGTTGGAATTAGGGTTGCAGAGAAACGCACACATCTTGGAGAAGATGAAGGAAGCTCAAGGCACACAATAGAGAGTATGTTACTTACTGTGTAATGGAAAGATAGATAGCCCTAGAGTGATGGGCATATATACAATGCATGGGGGAAAAAACCTCCTAAAGAGGGAAAAAATGCCCCGACGGTCCTAGTGTGTTCACACACATCACTACAACATGTATATGGTAACAAGTATGCTCGAGAGAAGGGCATTGATGTTGATGAGACTTTTACTCCCACTTGTCATATGACTACCGTTTGTAGAATTTGTGCATTGATAGCTCATAATGGATGGAATGTACATCATTAGGACATAAAGATTGCATTTTTTGTATGGTGATTCGCTTGAGGAATTGTATGACCCGCATCCTTGTGGTTTTGTTCAAAAAGGTGAGGAAAACAAGGTGTGTCGGCTTAAGAAGTCTTTGTATGATCTAAAGCAAGCTCCCTATGCTTGGCATGAAAAGATTCATGCTCACTTGGATACACATGGTTTTTAGAATAGTCCAACTAAGAGCACTTTGTACATCAAGCATGTGGATGATATATTTTTAATCATTGTACTCTGCATTGGTAACATGTTTCTCAATGGGCCAAAAGAGGGACACATTGCTACTTTAATGTTGATTTGGATGCCTCTTTTGAATGTCAGATTTGGGTCTTTTGCATCATTATTTTGGCATATAGTATAAGCAAGTTGATGGAGGTATTGCTTTGTGTCAAACAAAGTACATTGAGACATTGTTGCATATATTTGGCTTTGAAGATTGCAATCCTATTGCTACTCCTATGGATGCACGTTTGAAGCTTAGTCTTCATGACTTTGAAGATTACTTTGTTGTCACTCTCTATCCAGAGGATGTTGGTTTTGCGTATATTTGGCTTTGAAGATTGCAACCCTATTGCTACTCCTATGGATGCAGGTTTGAGGCTTAGTCTTAATGATTTTGGAGATTACTTGTTGTCACTCTCTCTCAAGAGGATGTTGGTTTTGCATACATTTGGCTTTGAAAATTGCAATCCTATTGCTACTCCTATGGATGTAGGTTTGAAGCTTAGTCTTCATGATTTTGGGGATTACTTTGTTGTCACTCTCTATCAAGAGGATGTTGGTTTTGCATATAATTGGCTTTGAATTTTGCAATCCTATTGCTACTCCTATGGATGCAGGTTTGAACCTTAGTCTTCATGATTTTGGAGATTACTTTGTTGGTACTCTCTATCAAGAGGATGTTGGTTTCCTGATTATGTATGCATTATGAGGCCAACAGATGTTCAACATGTAATCTTGCAAATGATCATGTTTTTGTGCATTGGAAGATATATGAGTGGCACTGTACATCTTGGGTGCTCAAGCTCTCCACATCTTGTGTGCTTGGTGCATGCTTGAGCTATGTCATAATGTTGATGGGATTCTAGTGTATTGATAGTCTCTTTGATCTCCATTGAGTTCATGCTCTCTTTCTCTATGCTTTGTGGTGTATGTGCATGTGTGTGTGTGCACTCCTTGGAATGTGTGTATGTGCATTCTATGCTTGACGAATTAGTGCATGTGATGCTTTGTGTGATTTGTAGCTTGAAATTGAATGTGTTGTGGTGTATGTGCATGTGTGTGTGTGCACTCCTTGGAATGTGTGTATGTGCATTCTATGCTTGACGAATTAGTGTATGTGATGCTTTGTGTGATTTGTAGCTTGAAATTGAGTGTGTGCATAGGTAAATATCTCCCATAGCTTGTGTTTTCGGGAAGGTAGATTGAGCTTGCTTGTGAGTACCATATATGTGCGTAGATTTCCATGTCTACACATGGTTGCCTCCATGCCCTAGTCGTGGGCAAGTGCTCACCAGATTGAGTCATTGTTGTGTTGGTCATGTGTGTGTATCTTTCCGCTATGCTAGGATGGCCACACACCTTCCCTTGCATTTCATATTGGTGCTTTTGTTTGCTTTGTTGTGGTCATATACCTTTCATTTTCCTTACGTTCGGGTCATGAGTTCAAGCCTCCTGTCGCCATTGAGAGCTTTGTGGGTCCATTTTCTTCATAAACAACACACTAGTGTGACTATGAGCAATTGCAACTCTTTTTGTTCCATAACCCTACTTAATTATTTGAAGCTACTTAATCATTTGAAGACGCTAATTTGTTAGCATGCATATTTCTAAGTAAACTACGATCTTGTCATAGTATGAGCCTTAAGATAGTATATATTCACCATTAGTCTTTTGTTATATCGAAGAGGCACACCTTTGCTTGTGTTTCCTTGTTTAGTCTACCATGATCTCCCTCTTCAAAATGTGGCAGTGATTATAAGTCTATTCAATGAGCATGTAAGGATTTGTATGCCAATCACAAGCTTTTTTTCATGGACATGAAAACAAATCAATAAAATACACACAAAATTACACAACTAAGGGAGGATGTCCGATAAAAAGCAACGTTAGCCTATGTAAGCAGGCCAAAAGCCTTCGCTTACATAAAGGCTTAATAGCCTTAATGACGTTTGGGTCAAAATCCAAACATTCTCATCCGACGCTTTGGTCCAAGTTGAATCAGATATAGGACCGCGTTGGAGTGTATGTGTGACAGAGAGAGAGGCAGGCGTGCCCTTGCGAGCAGGTTGATGTTTTACTCATTTGGGCAGGTTTAAGGTGTATTGGGCGATTCTTCCTTTCCTGCTACTCATCGGGATGCCTCCACTTGTTGCTTCCCTGTCGCGCCGCTTCACCATCTCCTGCTACGACTCCCTCTGCCACAACCTGCGTGTGCTTGGCCCGGGTCTCTCTCCCTTGACCTTCTTCCCATAGCCAACTCGTTCGACTCATTCTGGTGAGTATCCTCCCTGTTGTTGGTTGGATCTGCGTTTCTCTTTGCGTTACTGTTTGTATAGATAGATAGGTAGAAAGATAAATAGATGGACACACACAGAGAGAGAGAGAGAGAGAGAGAGAGAGAGAGAGAGAGAGAGAGAGAGAGAGATGCGGCTTTTGCAGGTTCAATCTTTTCAATCTAAATCAGCTTCAAAGGCATTCAATAAGAGCTCTAGTGAGCAGTCTGGAAATGGGTTTTGAAGCTGCCAGTCCAGCTCTTTCTCAACGGCGTATTATGAGGCGTAACTCATTGTCAAAAAACTTTGATGGACGGGATGACCGAGGATGGACCCCTCTTCATGTCGCTGCAAAGAAAGGGGATATTAACGAGGTTTGAGTTTTTCTGCAAGCTACAAATTTAAGGACACATTTGTTCCCATTATTCTGCAAACTAGAGCCTATAATAATGGGTTGTCCTTTGTGGAGTATGCCAAAGAATTGCTTCAATTTAAGTCTTATTTATTATGTGATTTTAGCTTTGATAAAGGACTGGCGTCCTCTTTTGCGTACTCTAGATGAGAAAGAGAGTTATTAGTCACATTGATTTAAGACAAATCAATGGTTCAATTTTGTGATGCAACGTTGACACAATAAGCAATGCAATCACTTCTGCAACATGTATTTTCCAGTGGGGGTCTGAAAATTCTTTAGTGGCAAAAGCAGAAACATGTGCTCTGACAATTAGTAATGATAGCAGAACTGAATAATTGAGGTTATGTTTGGTTATTGCGCACGTATTTCTGGGGAATTGTCTTATGGTATTTCTTATGTGGATTGAGACCATAGTCATAGGAAATTGGGGCTGCAACATGGATGTGTTGTTTTTAAGTGTGTCCTCATTCTCTGTGCATTCCTTTGGAGACGGAACGTTCCTTAATAATTCCCCGGCAAGGGAATTTGCTCTCTGCATGCAAGGAACGCGTTCGTTTTTGTTTTCCCCCTAACCTTTGAGGATCACAATTGGGGCTACATTATGCTTTACCTTGGCCTATAATTCAAAAGACTAATCCTAGCCTTTGCTGTTCTCAACCAAGTTTTGCAGCATATCCAGGGCGGGTTCAGGCGAACCCGTCATTTCTCATTGCCTCCACTCCTCATGTTCACACAGGATGGACGCCCTGCTTCATAATGTACCTGCGCAAAATTTTCACAACCAATGACGTTTAGCTTAGTGGCTGAAGGGCTTGGAGCCTGCATGTCAGGGTTCATTGCGAGCCTTCCGTGTTTTGTGCTGAAATGTAGACTGGCAGTATAGTTCTTCCCATGGGCCGCAGGGGTGGGGGGCCTCGCCCAAATACTGGTGGGTCTGGAGAAGCAGCTCTCTTTCTGCCTACGTTTTTTGCCAAAATGTGGCATAGCACATCAAAGTTGCAGATGCTGTCCTGATTCTTCTTCTTGTTCATCTTTTGGCCAATCCCCATTCCATGGGAGTCTGTGATTGTGACAAAGGTAGAAAAAGAATTCGAATGAAATGTTATATTAACGTCTTCAAAAAGCCAAAATGACCTATGAGACCAGAGCGTTACAATGTGGTGAATCTGATACAAAGTCAGAGTAGAGAGAGAGTGTCCATAAAATGGTACTGTACGTGGATTAGAGGATGCTTACACGTCCTGATTGAAGGTAGTTGGGTTGGACTTCTTATTTTAACGGTACATCAGAAATCGAACCATGAGTGCTATTCAATATTGCCAACTGGGTACTGTGGGTGTGTTATGCTTAGGGGTCATAAGGACTTGGCAACAGCCCTACATAGGCATCTCACAGTAACCCTAGGAGCATAGTAGTTTCTCAATGGTATACGGGTACATGTGCTTGGCTGAAAGTCCAGCTCAGTACGGACAGGTTGACAAGAATGAATAACAGGGTTTTTGGGTTTTTCACCATTATCTAAATTTTTAGGGTTCTTCTAAATAGCACCAGCCATTGTCCTTATTTTTATAAAGCTTGATTTGAAGAGCGGTCATCATAAATAGAAAATTATCACTGACATGCAGTAATCTTGAGCTTTTTCTCATGGATTTAAGTAGTGTCTTAAAATCTATATATGAGCATTAATTGCTATAGCTTGTTGGTTTTGTTTTCTAATATGGGGCCGTGAGTAAAATGTAAATTACATATAAGTAATTACCCTCACACAAACACGAATTATACAAGCAAACCGAGGAATTACACACGCACATCAATAAGAGTTCAGAAATACATGTCTTACAAATTTATAACTATATTCATTTCATGTGTGATGGTTTAGCGTTTTGGTCAGACGTTCCACCAAGCCCTTCGCTGGGACTGAAACATTTTGGGGTAAAGTGTCCTGTTACGCGGATGAAACATTTCGGGGGGAGTCCAGGCAGTGTCATTGCGAATGTTTCCGAACCCTTCCTTCCGGTATAAAACATTTCAAATAGGAGACAAAACGCTGGACCAAAATGTCAATATATAGAGATCAGGAGAAATTCTTGGCCCGTTTGTGAGCTTTACGAAATATAAATGTGTGTTTCACCCCTTCTGAGATGCGTATCATGGTCACCATGGGGGTGATGCAATGAGTCAATATACCAAGTGTGACTTAAGGCATACGAGAAGCTGTCTAACTCTTATGCATGAGAGGGCTCTTTAAGCAAGCATTTGTCCTCCAATACTTCTTCAAAGGTTACGTTCTAATAGCTGCACTAGTGGCATATTCTTAAGGCTGTCTTCTTCAGTTCTATCTGATGGTAATTCACTGTTGGTCAAATGTCACGATTGTTGACATTTGAGCGCGGATCATTCGTGTGCGAGCATATATCCATATCTAGCTCTACAATATGTACAAGGCACGGATGACATTAGTGGGGTTTTGTTCTTAGTTGATATCAGCATGATGTGGAGCTGATGACCGTACTGCCTTGTGGATGGCCATCATGAGCCAGCACATACATTTCTTTTATAGGTGGTATATTTTCTCGTCACTCAATAATTGATGTTCCTTTACACAAGCATTTTGGATAGAAAATACCATTGTTTGTTTCATGATGATGATTGTCCTAGCTCTTCAGTTTTCTGATTTTGTGACAATAGTCATGTTAAGCATTTATAAGCCTGCCTTTGACATCTTTTTCCTGTTTTGTAAGCAAGACTCTCTCTGATCCTTTTAATATTTTTTTGATGTCCACAGGTTCGACGCTTGCTGGATGATGGAGGCGATGTTAATGAAATGTCTTTTGGACGCAAAGACTCGGGAGTGACAGCCCTGCATCTTGCTGCAGCAGGTGGTCATATTGATGTTATGGACGAATTGCTCGAACGCGGCGGCAATATTGATGCGCGGACAAGAGTTGGCTGTGGATGTAAGCTTCTGTTTAAGAGGCAGATTTTGGGTCCTGGCTTTCAAGTTTTTGTTTCCGAGTCTGTACTTATATGCTTGTGTGTCAATCAGGGACTCCACTTCACCATGCGGCAAAGGAGAGAAACAAGAAGGCAATTCGTTTTCTTATTGAAAATGGTGCTTTTCTACCGCCAGATATGTTTGATGAGCGGTTCAATCCTCCTCTCCACTATTGTGGAGCCTTGGAATGGGCATACAAGGTAAAGAAGAAGTCTACGGAGCGAGAGTTTTCAAGTGGGAAGAGTTCTGAAGAGGAAGGCTCTACATCAATGTGAGTGTTTTAGGTATCTCTACATGGCTTACTATTGTTTGTTTTGAACTGGCTGTTTAGAGTGTGCCATTAAAAGGTCCATTGTTATCGTTGTCCATAAACGGGTTCCTAATGTGGATTTAGAGAAAGTAATACTGCCACATCGTGGCTTGGATTTCAAACTGCGTCAAACTAGCAGTTTCATACATTACTTATTGAACAAGTTGGGGGAATGTCTAATGATTTTCTTATCCAGCTTTTTGTTGGACTTCCACGCTACATTTGGTTTATTCAAATGTTACAGGGTTTTTAGGTTGTATATTTCATCAGGTTGTATCGATTATTTCAATCTTTGTCTGAATCAGTGGTGTATAATTTGGAAAATTCTAAGGTAATGTCTTGTAAGGATACCATGAAAGAGATTCTTGGAATTTTATTGACCTTGTCAATGTGCTTGTGATTGTATACCTAATTTGATGATGAACACCAGCCAAAAAAATTATAAGCTTTCTTGCTTTGCGAGCCAGTCACAGACTGAATATGTTAGATGGTATAAATACTCATCCCGCCATGTTAGTTTTCTTCCTGATTATGCCAGTTAGCCTGAAAAGGAGAAGCTTACTCTTGCACGTGAGACGAAAATGTGTTGTGGAAAGTATTGACCCTGATTCTCATTGCTGTTACAGCCCTAGATATCAGGATGGGTGCTGGAGCAGTGTGCGAACAGCGTGAACAAGGGCAACTGAGGGTGTGTGTGTGTTCACATGTAGGCACAGGCCAGACATTGCTCAGGTGCCCATCCTGATGTCTAGGAATGCAACAATTCCCCATTGGAAGTTATGAAGATACTAAGTAGAATGCAAAACTAAAAGGTCGTGATTGTGTTTGTCGCAGGCTGTTTCCTGCTTGATTTTACTGGTGACACATGTCTTAGTGTTTGCGTAGTGGTGACAGCCACCCTAGCATTTGTAGTTATGCGTGCGTCTTGTATTGGAATTCATGGAGGTTACTATCCATAGTTACCCAAAATTTCACTTTTTTGCTGTTTCCCCGAATTTCAATACTCTTGTTGTAACTTTATTCGTTTCCATTACCCCTGCTCCTATGGTTTCCTAAAACTTCCAAGTTTTTTTCTGTTTCTGTTTCTATTTTTGTTCCCATTTCCCTGTTTCTTTTAACCATGTTTCAATCTTGCTTGCAGTAGGTGATGGTTAACTACTATGTGCTACACTTGATGTGACAATGTGTGTCTTGAGAATGCTCTGTCTTAGTAGACTCCAGCTTGTGCAGTAGGACAATATAGCGAAGTCGATGACATTTTGGCTGACATCAGCAAAGTATGGAACTCTTGAGCAATTCCGGACAACGTATAGTAAAGCTTGTTATACAGTAAAGTTTGTTGTTGGGTAAAGCTTGTCGTATAGTGCTATATAGTGCTATTGCGAATTTGCACCTTAATTTAAGATATTCACTTGCTTTCACCTTCTATATTTGAAACAAGCTTATCACAGTATGTAATCATGTATATCGCATTGTGCTTCGGGCCTTTGGGTTTGCAATGGAGAATGAGCTTGTTTCATAGTTGTGATGGGAGCCAGTAATTTTGTTACATTTGTGGAGACTTACGCCCCGCCCCTACTTGGATGTTCAGTGTTCAATCTTAGTGCAGCTCTTACACAGGTGAGGCTATAATTTATGAGTGCCCTTTATTCAATACAATCCCCCCCCTCAACACCTCTCTCTCTCTCTCTCTCTCTCTCTCTCTCTCACACACACACACACACACACACACACACACACAGACTATCTTCGTCTTTGAGTATGCATCCATGTCAGTATAAAGCAATATGGATGAGAGTGCCAAACTACAAATGTCGAAACCTTTCTGCCTTCCTTTTCATGATTCAAGTAGGAGTGTAAAGGAGACATGCATTTCAAAAAGTGAGGCGTCTTGAAATACATTTGGGCATTGTCTTTTATTAAATTCAACCTGCTCTATTCATTGAACTTGTTTTGAAAGAGATTTATACTAACATGATGCATGTTGGCAAGCTTGATATGGATGATAATTGTTGGGATGGTGAACACCTAAAAAAGTAACAGCATATTATCTTGTTTGTATGGGTGCAAGTGAAGATCCTCTTGTGATGAATCTTACTAGAATCACTTGATAACTTGAGCCGTTGCATATTTTCTACTTCTCACAGTAGTTGTCTCTTTTTGAACCATGTCTCTTTAGTTTTTATGTAAGCAAAACACAAAATAAAAAGTACTCACTCAAGCACCCTCTACAAACAAAGAGTTATTTTGTTTGAATGTAATTTGCAAATGACTCATGGAACTCTCACGACGGGTAGGACAGTACGTGCACACATTCCTTGACGAAAACATATATTTGGTACAGAGATCACTTTTGCCCACACTTGAACAATGTGATCTCTTACATGGAGTGCCGAGCACCCCCAACAAAATAATACAATATATACTCTGTGAGGGATGGTTGATTACCTCCACATGGAAACACAAGTTACCCTCTCGAGATATGATCCCCCTTTAGAAACCACGAATCACCCATGAAAATTCCAATGTATAATTATCACATCATTTACATGGGTTTTGTACCCCAAAAAGATATCCAAGTTGAAGATACCAAGTGCCAAATTCCACACTACATTCTCTTGATCATACTAGCTAAGACAAAGGACCACCTGACCAACCACAATGCCAAAATATAAAGCCTTCTAAGATTTTGAAAAACTGGTCATGGATAGAAAGGCTATCGAATAACTACTTGGCCCTTTTGTGCGCTACCTTGAAGCACCTTATAATGGAGAGCCCAAGCCATGTTCACATTCCATACAATCTAATGAGGATGCATGTTAAGTTTGACAACTGGGCCCCCTTATTGGCACTAGCCCACCACTTAACACACTTTGGTTTTGCATTTGTGATAGTCATAGGTAATAGAGCATGTCCTTACTATTTTTCTTGGAAAATATTGATTATTAATGCAAATGTGTTTCAAGCTATCATTTCTGAAAAGCTTGTAAATTCTTGTCTAACTTCATTTTTGCGATGCAAGCTATCACATTGTGACGCTCAAGATATCGTTCAATTTTCATCTTTTATTATGCAGCTTATTGTGTAAATAGTATTCGTAAAATTTGTTACATGCATAACCTTTTTTGCATTCCCTACATCACAATGAATGGTGGGCTATCATTTTTGGAGTGAATCAAAAGAAACATTTGTAATAGCAACAACTCAAATGACACATGGATCAAGTGTAGAAGAAACATCCAAGCTTTATGCTGGGTTGTAATCAACAGCATACTGAAACATATACAGTCATTGTAAGTTAATTACTGATCTTTAACTAAATGTGTTGCTTGTCTTGCATTTAGCCAACCATGAGAAAAGGGTATTAGCCCCAAAATATACCATTTGCACCTCCCAGAGACCAACATATTATTTTCATTGAATATTTTACTTGGCATGGAAAGCTTGCTCACCATTTTTAAAACTTATCGTTGCTTCACTTGGGTCCATGGACTTTGGTAAATATGATATTTTGTTGTTTTTTTGCAAAGGTGCACGCTCTTACATATACTTCAAGAAGGGTTAAGCATTACGTAGTATTGTAGAAACATTTATTGCCTTGAAGAATGATACTAATCTCTCTCTCTCTCTCTCTCTATATATATATATATATATAATCTAGAGGATCTCCTACACACAGAAGATGTCTTATGCCACTTGTTGGAAGGCTAGCACTTGAGCTACATTCCTTGACTTTTTTTTTTCACCATCAATGCGGGGAAGGTAGTAGGGAGAAACTATACACATCATGTATTTATACACCCAGGAGAACGCAACCCGTGAGCCTTGAACCCTCAACGTTGGGGTTACATCACAAAGGTCTCACCAACTAAGCTACGTTTCTTGGGTACATCCTTGGCTTTGTCAACAAACAACAAAATTTAATGACATTAATGACTTTTTTGGAAAGAGGTATACCTTTAACTCCAACCTTTACCACACAAATTTCAATTCAAGACAAAGCGGAAAAACCAAGTGCTTCATGAAAGAATAAAAGAAAAGATTAAGTCTGAAGAAGGAGCTCCTTAAGAAATAATTGCAAACCAAGTTGAAGCTGACAACCTTGGCTTGTGCAATTCTAGCAAATTAACCCAAAATAACCTTGCTTTCTTGTAGCCATCATAGTTTTGACAAAATGAACAAGACCTAAATCAGGTTTACAATGACAACTCGGACACCAAAATTGACAAATTACAACTCAAATTACTGATCCAAATTTCTCTCTAAATAAATACTTTTAACCCAGTGACAACAAATAAAATGTACATGAGTGTATGAAAGAGCAAACCAAGTACAACATTATAGCTACCAACATAACTGATGTGGGTAGCCAAATGGTTGAAACCATAATGGCCAAAAGTCAATGCATCGATTTCGTTCCTCTTGCTACAACATTGGCCTTCTTGACATTTCAAACAGGGTGAGATCTAAAGACAACTTGCTAAATTCAAGTATTACAAAATCAGACAAGCCATATCAAACATGATAATCAAATATTTAAAAGAAGGATCTAAAACATGCACTAATATAGAGCATTGCCAAAAGTGACAAGCATGAGAGATTGCTAAGATTTGCATTGACATTATACTTGAAAATTCAAGAAAGAGCAAGACGAGAGAGAGAGAGAGAGAGAGAGAGAGAGAGAGAGAGAGAGAGAGAGAGAGAGAGAGAGAGAGAGAGAGAGAGAGAGAGAGAGAGAGAAATGAAATGAAATGAAATGTTATATTAACGTCTTCAAAAGGCTAGGATGACCTATGAGACCAAACTGATACAAAAGTGGTGAATCTGTTACAATGTCTCGGTACCTTAGTACTAAAGTACTAAGTGTGAAAAGTGTGAAAATAAATGTGAAAACTAAATACAAAGTATTAAATAAACTTCTTAGGAGCATTCTGGGTGTCTGGCTAGAATGCTTCTAATCCTTTGTTGTAGTCTCCTCCGGTGAAGTGTGCTTCTGCATCTCGGTCGTGGTCGTCTTGATTTCCTAAGCTCAATCGCCCTGTCAATGAGGGTGCCTTTGGTATGAATGTGGGTACTCCTTTGTGCTCGTTGCTCGCCTCTTGCTTCTCCTTCCATTCCTGCTTCTCTCGATCCGAAGAGATCTGTGATCTGCCTCTGAGGCTGTAGTGCTCTTTGTCTTCTCATTAGATTATCCCTGTGCCGATGTAGTTCCAGTAGGTACAGGCCTAGGCATCTTTGATCCTGGTATTGCATGACTCTATCTAGAGGTCCAAAGCCTTCTTTAAATAGGCAATGGAAACGCCCACGTATCTCATAGTATACGGTGCAATGGCATATGTAGTGTAATTTTGTCTCCGGCTCCATTCCGCATAACTTGCAAATTCTGCTCTCATGTGGGATTCCCCTAAATTGCCAAATTCAATTTCCAGCTAGTGTGAAGATGTACGAATCTGACCAATAGCACATCTCAAACCATGAGACAGGTGGGTATCCATGTAGCTCGGGCGAATCACAAAACCATCTTCAGATAGCTGTAGGAATTTTTCTTTATAGTCGGCCATCTTCGTGCCCAATTCTTGTGTAGGGTCTACCCATGTCCTCTTAGTGTCCAGCTGTATAAGATCGTGGCGGATGATTTTATTAATCTCCGTTCGTGTGATTGCCAGTGATGGAGCCTCAAGAGAGTATTGGAAGGGGGGTAATCTTTCCATACTGAACCCGTGTCTCTGAAACCACGAGGACAGTTGCGCTACCAACATGATGTATCTCCTTTCATTGCTAATTGTCGAGAGGATTCGAGGGCCAATCTAGTATTTATCGGCAATTATTTGTATCCCACAAACCATGTATAAAGGACACTGATTTGGTAAGAGCTTCAATTTCTATCGGAGGGGCAGCTAGTTCCGCTCAGGTAATCGCGTGTGGTACGGAGGCCTTGGCTCTAATCATTCGGGAAATCATAGATACCAAAGGTCTCTCCATTGACTTCCAATTATCCTGATCCACAGATGGTCCCCAAATCTGGACCCCATAAAGCATAGCCGAAGCCACCACAGTATCAAAGAGCCAAAGTTATTTCAAATGTATGACTTCATAACTCCTTCAACATAGGCAACACTACCAAGAATAACACGAACAGTGTAAATTTACTAACTTGAGCCTCCAAAAATAGTTTTTCTTTTCTTTTCTCCTTCAAAAGACCAGCAAAAATTGTCATAGTAAAACATCCACATTTGTTTGACATGGCAACTAAAATTTTGGGTTCCCTTTATAATATACGTTGAGAAAAATGTTATAGCATTGACAGTCAATAGGTGCCTAGCTCCTAGTGACCAAAAACAAATATGTAGCATCAACTAATAACAATCTCAATCAAACCTTTCCCAAAGCTCTAGTATGGTCCTTCACAAGCCAACATTATCTTTCAACTCAGTTGCCTTGTGACATAACACTAACCCATATGGTCATCGACTTCTTAGCTCTTTTAGAAAATTAATTTCATTGCTTAAAGATGATGTTCATAAGTTATGGATTAGCTACTCTATCTAGATTTAATATCAGGGTCAATGACAATCCATGCTTCCTATTTTGCTTTTAAAAGATAACATGCAACTCTTCCTCATACTTGGAACCATACTTGGATGGATAGTTGAACCGCTCCCTTGCGAAAATTAATTTCATACCGTATGATACATTACATCATTCTTGGCCAAAATTGGCTAGAAGAAATCAAGCCAATGGGGCTGATGTGGGCATTAATGATGATTGAAATTCGTAGTGGTTTCAAGACAAAAGCAAGATGTGAAAAGTTCCATAACTTATGGTGTTATGAGTGTCCACCATGTATAATCATTGTTTCAAGTTCAAGGGTTGAGACCTATTCCGATCATATTGCCATACCCATAAGGAAACATCTAGGAAAAATTATGCTCTCACCACAAGGCACAAACAACTTGTGCATCCACATGGAAATTCACTGCCTTGCACTATCCGATTAAAAAACTCCTGCAAGAAAAAATAAATAAACTGGCCTAAAACTCGAACACAAAGCTGCCTATTGTTAAAATCATACATAAGCACACCTTAAACAAGGTGAAGGGTCGAGTTGGCAATTTAAAACCTTTGAAAAGCAAAAGGAATCCTCAATGAAGGGAGTGAAAGGACCCCTTTACAAGCTAAAAACCGGCATTCATTGGATTTTTGCATGTGAATTATTTGAGTTTGCTTCTTGCAAGGATATCTGATAACTACAGTGCAAAACAAGGAGCTCTTCCATTTCACTTAACTGGCGCAAAAAAACATACAGAAAATTATGAGGGGACGGAGGAGAGTTTTCGACTTCAATAAATGGGCATGACACTCCCATTGTTTTGGCACGATGAATATGATGTATACATACAACATACAAGTTCATCAGTTGAATGGTGTGCCATATACAATCATAATAAAAAATGGAAAGGACCCATAACAGGCTCTTAAATGCAAGAAGCAAAAGGAACCATTTCCAAACTCAAGATTTCAGTGATTCAGATGCAAAAGTCAAAATGTAAGCCTTTCTCCCTTCCTTATTAAAGCTTATTTGCCAAAAAGACATTCAACGAGGTGGAAGAGCTCCTAGTTTTGCGCTGTAGTTATCAGAATCCCTTGCAAATGTATTCAATGAGCACGATACACACAATCACTATGGTGCATTTCAAGAGGACTATTATTGCAATAAAACTCAAAAATCGTCTGATTGTCTTGTGCACCAGAACGAATTGTTTTAACATGATGGTGATGTATGTGTACAGCATTCGAGTTCTTCAACTGAATGGTGTTGTATACAATCACAAAAAATGCTTATGATACAAGGGTTGGGGGGGGGGTCATCGACATTTGGTTATGAGTACTATTATGAATTAGGAGGAAACCACCGGGCAAGATCACGAACAAAGAGGTATCTAAAATTGAAATTGTAGGGTGTCCATTCTATGCACCTATTATAAGACCTCACCTTCATGCATGTTCTCAGATCTCTTCTTTGATGCTCACTCACATTCACACAGATCCACTGAAGAAGGCCTAAGGTGCTCATGGAGGATTCTCTAGCAAAGGCCTCCAAGACCCTTGGCATTAGAACTTTGTTGTCTTTGCGCACGATAATGTTTGCTTGCAAAAATTCTCTCTTTGCAGCATCCAGCTCTTGATAGACATTCTTTCCAGTGTAAACTCGAACCTGTTTGAGAGATGTACAAATAAGCTTAACAGACATAGAAGAAGAGAAGAAAGAGAGATTTTTACATCGTAGGAACAATCCAAAGAGACCTCAAAAATCTATCTGGTAAGTCTTCCAACTCAAGAGCTGAGACTCCAATATAGAGGAAGAAAAGTTCTGAAGTTTACCGCAGGATCGGAATACCCTCCACAGCAAACAGCAAAGCAAGCAAGCGGCTCCGGTTTATCAAGTGCATATACTTGCCGATGATGCCCCACCCTCAGCTTTGATACAGGGGATAAAAGTGATTGAAACCACTGCAAATGTAGCAAGACTAAACTAAGGGCAAACACATACAACATGGTTTTGCATCAAATAAATTCTATTAGCAAAAGGCCTCGTGAAACACACGAGGAAGAAAATACAGTAGGTTGTTGGCCAAGAGCAACCTTGTGAAGCAGTCCCAAAAATGCATCGAGTACGGCAGTCTAGGCCCTCACTCACTGTGCCTCAAAGTCCCTTGGACATTTGCAAATGAATCTGTTGTTGATCCAAGTGTGTCTTACTAATATGAGCTTATATACGTCTGTGTCTGTGTCTGTGTCTGTATATATATATATATGTGTGTGTGTGTATATATATACTATATATATACACACACACACACACACACATGTATATATATATACACACACATAAACAGATATGAAAAGTAGGTGCCGTTGTTAAAATAAAATCCTGATTTAGCAGTAACTTTCTTACAAAAGTTGGACAGAGAAAAGGAAGGAGTAAGAAAGAGACGGTAGACGAGGACAACGGTGCAAATGTTTTTATCTAAGCACGAGCTTCTGGGCCATAATCATTTCCAGTGCTTCTTTTCTTGAGACTCGGTAGAAAACCTGTAGGTCAGTTCCAATAACGGACAGGAAAGAGGACACACACCCAGGGTCCTAGAGACGCAAATATTGCCTCTGTACAGCTCGGTGAATAAGAAGAGAAAACTCCAGTGGTAGATTGGTTATCCCAGTTCCCTCTTAAGTCGTAGGTCTTGAGTTCAAGACTTATCAGATAGAATCTATGTGGTCTTTTTGGGATTGTTCCTATGACATTAAAAAATCCCCTCCTCTTGTTCCTCCCTCTTGCTTCCCACTCCACCTATAACAAACGTAGAGCTCCAAATCTTGCCATCAGATAAACAGAGTTCAACCAATGGCATCCAATGCTGAACCCCCTGACTTACAAGTACTCCACTGACTCTCAAAAGCTCCATAACCAAGTCTCTGTCTGTAGTTGCACCACTGATGCACTCAAAATTACATTAGTGAGATTTTTTGACAGGCCTGCCTATCTTTCAAGACAAGTTGAACAGAAGCCGTACCTGCGATGGACGACTGGACTTACACCCCAAAAAGCTATGCTCAATCATGTGGGCATTGATAGAATGTGAACCGATCTTGTAAGAAGCCTGTACCACAAACAGCCTCACATGTTTTGATAAGACTTATAATGAGGACCCCAAGTTTACCACATTCAATTAGCAAAAAGTTTTACCTTTTGCAGCAAGGAAACACGCTTAATATGACTTTTAGGTATACCGTATGCTAAGTATGCCTGCTAGCAAACAATGATATTGCTGAAGAATCCAAGGCTAGCGCTGGCTCAAAATCAAGAAGCACAAAAAAGTATAAGGCAATTCAACATGCAACTTACGTGCATCATAAGGGCATTGTAGATATTTAGCCAAAAGGCTAGCTTTTCTTCATGCTTCAACTTGCCAGGATTCAATTTCTCTAATTCCTGAACCAAATACCTGCAGGCCCAAGACAGACCAGAACTCTTCCATTAACTTTGCTGACATGATAAGCCTGACAACTGCTGCTTACTAAGATCTACCTGAAATTTTGAAGCATTTTCTCAGCATAAAGCAGCCGATCATTGTCTACGGAGATCCAATGCACAGCTACCATTGAGGTATATGGACTTCTATTGTCCGTAGCAAACCTCCATTGGCTTGTTCTTGTTGGTGATGCAGAGCATAAACCATCTTTTCTCCAGTTCGGACTCCATCCATCACTTGAGAGCTCCTTGGAGGATAGAGTACTCATTGATGAGTGTGAAGGTGACGGAGATATAGAACCCAGATGAGGGATTGGTGGATCAGCGAGCTTGCAATATATTGCTGCCATACACCGAACCAATTCCTCCGATAACTTATTGGGCGACTCGGACATAAATCTTCCAGGAGAAGCTTCAGTGTAATTAACGGATGCATTCTGTACATAGGATTGGATACATTACTTACTGTAAATGGCCAAAAAATTTGATCAAATAGAAGGTTGTAACTTACTGCATCTGCGGATATGACCTCCCGCCACAACTCACTTGTAACAGTAGAAGGGGATCCCTTGGCCTCCTGTCAAAATATAACTCCTTGTTTAAATATTTCTTAAAGACAAGTTTAATTGGTTTATGAGTTAGCAAAATAACCATATCAGTTTTGGAATGTAGATGCAGCTGACTCTGTGAAAGAAAAAATCTGTGGAATGCAGTAATAGAGAAGCATTCACATTCTTTTACTATTGGTTGTACACTATGGTCCCATGGCACTAGTAACCATATTGCAAAAGGCATACATTCATAACATGCAAAGATAGTGGAGGAAAACTGGAGAGTGCACCGAATCTCGTAACAAACGTTTGATACCTTTCTGGATAAAGTGATTGGCTGAGAATATGATATGCTCAGCCTTCTTCTGGCTGCTCCCTTTTCATCTACGTTGAAGCCATCTTTGTCTGTGGTAGCTTCTAGCTTTCTGAACAATAAAGACCCACTCTTTGCATGCAAACTCTTTTTTGCTAACTTTGGTGTTTCTAATTGCTGAGAAAGGTGCATCTTTGCTGTTCTCGGCGATCCCTGTACGTTTTGATGCGGTTGAACATCTTGATAAAGTGAAGAAACCTCTTGTTTGTTGAGAACCTTCGATACACATGTCTGCTCCTGTATCTTCACCTCAAAAGCTTTTCGATACAAGGACAGCAAATACTGCTCCAAATGCACCACTTCTAGCTCCAACAAAGCGATATCTTTGATCAGTCTGTGGGTATGCTGATTTTAACAAATACCAAGGTCATGACAACCAAAATAACAAGCCCATAAGTAATTTCCAGTGGCAAAACAAGAAATTGTTTAAATTTTGCTTTCAGATAAGTGAGAGTACTTTAGAGCAATAAAGGCCTACCGAAAGCTTGATCCAACAGGACACAAAAAATCTATTGCAAAAATAATCTTACAACCACCAGGCAATTATTTGATTTCCTCAGCCAAAAGAAAAAACTTAACACAAAGCCACATGCATGACCAAAACTGATACAAGAATGTATGTGATGGCCCACCATCAAGCTAGTAGCACAAATGAGCAGGTGGGTGAGGAGTCTCACGAAGGAGAACACAACAGCCAATACTGACTGTGTACTCAAAGCAAGAAACTGTAACTACAGGATTCTCATCGGTAGATTAGCACAACTCTCTGGAGAGCAATAGAGCTATAAGACAAGAGGAAACCCTACCACATCCACAATACCTGTCACGTGCACATGGATTTGTGTGCCGCATGGACATGCTACATCCACTTCCAAAGCCAATCCTGTACATAGAAATGTCTTAGAGCCTAGGGATTTAGTATCGGCAATTTTGTGAGCCTGTTCAAAAGACCTACACTGTAATCACTTCCGGCGAGGGATTAGACGGAAACACAAAGATAACTGCAATCTACACAATTAGCAACACTTTAGCACTTCAAATACTTGACTAACTGTGAAAGAGAGAGAGAGAGAGAGAGAGAGAGAGAGAGAGAGAAAGAAAGAAAGAAAGAAAGAAAGAAAGATTTTTAACGTCTATGTCAGGCCGAAATCGGCCTATGAGACAAATCAAATGTACATGGTGTGTATGTCATCCGTCTATCGGAAAGACAAATGAAACAAAAACTGATACAAAACTGAACTGAATGTAGGTAGTGGAGTATCTGAGGAGGGATGGAGCTCTATCTCTAGGGGTATATGCATGTCTATATGCTCAAGGTAGTACAATCATGAGAATGCATCAAGCTATCTAGCTCCATCCTGTACTAATGGGGGGATGTAAGATGTGGTACATGGGCGGGTCTGGTGCCAAGGCTACCCGGATGAAAGCTGTCGGGTCGGCCCTCATCTGAGCCACTCGCTCCTCAGTGGCACGGCGCTCCCGGGCTCGGATCTCCTCGATCTGTCGGTGGTGGGAGCTCGCGTCCCTGTAGCCTGTGACTCGTGGTCGTCGTCTAGCTCGGCTCACCTCCGCCTGTGGGAGTGTCACTCCCCTCTGAGTGTCTGGTGAGGGGGGGGCGGCAATCCTCTGAAAGAAGTCTGTGAGCTGCGACTGTCTCCCCTCTGTCTGTGTAGCTGTGTGTGGCTGTAGTAGTGTGTCCCGATGGCTCTGTATCTCTAGTAAGAAACGTCCGAGCTGTCTCTGATCTCGAGAGTCCATGATCTCTCGGAGAGTGGGCTGTCCTCTGAATAAGGCCTCATACATGCCTCTGATCTCAGTGTATGCTCTGCATCTACATACAAAGTGCTCCTCACTCTCCACCTCCTCTGTGCAGGCTGTGCAGACTCGCTCCTCCCTGGGAACACCAGTATGTCTCCCGATCTCAATCTCTAACCTGTGTGAAGCCACTCTCAGCTGACCAATCGCCACCCGTGAGCTATGTGGCATATATGTGTCCATGTAGCGTGGTCTCTGTATGAACCCCCCAGACAATATGGTGAGAAACTGGTCTCTGTAATCTGACATCCTCGTCCCCAAGCCAAGTGACTCCCAGACTCTCCTAGTGTATAGCTGCCACAGATCCTGTCTCAATACCAAGTTCCTCTCACTGCGAGAGAGGTGAACATATGGTGAGTGGGGGTCGTACTGGAATGGTGGTGAGAGAGAGAGAGAGAGAGAGAGAGAGAGAGAGAGAGAGAGAGAGAGAGAGAGAGAGAGAGAGTAGATGACACGACTTGGCGCAGTTTCGACCCAAGACGTACTTGCCCCAAAGAATGGCGCTCCTTTTGGTATTTCTTTATTATTACACTTCGTAAATTACAACTCCCGAGGGTCCAACTCTCTCCGAGACTCTGCGTCCAACTGCTCCAAAAGAGTGGCCCTCAAGACACTTATAAATAGTACAAGGGATGCCGAAAAGCAGAGCCCCAAAAGCTCTAGTCCAAAAGCATTAAGTACCAAAAGCATATGCTTTGTTTATGGTTTAGGCCCCTCGGGCAAGGTTCTATAAGTTGGTTGGGTTAGAATTTTTAACCCTAACCCACTTTGTATTTTAGGCCACTCAGCCGATCTTCAGTAAGTTGGCAGATCTTCTTCTTCTTCTTCTACCAAGGTTTAAGCTCCTCGGCTGAGATCTATTCCATTGGCTATGTCATGGATGCTTGAGAGTCATTCTTCTCGAGTCTCCTACAAGAAAGCACTAGAAGCTTCCAAAAGTTTCTAGAGCCTTCTAGAACAATGATGTAGAAGATTCTAGAAGATTGAGGAAAGTGCTAGAAGGTTCTAGAAGATGCCTTGCGTCATCACTTATGTCATTGAGTACATCATCGCTTATGTCGTCATCTGCATCATCACTAGAAGGCTCTAGAAGGATCTAAGAGATTCTAGAAAGCTCTAAAAGTATCAAGAAGATTCTAGAAGTAGCTAGAAGAATCTAAAAAGTTCTAGAAGCTTGAAGAAGAATCTAGAAGTTTCTAGAAGCTTGGAGAAGATTCTAGAAGAATCTAGAAGTTTCTAGAAAGCTCTAGAAAGTTGAAGGATCTAGAGGTTCTAGAAGGATCAAGAGGATTCTAGAAGATTCTAACCTCCTCAAGTAACCTCCTCAAGCACTAGTGGAGAATGTGCGGAGAGAAAGAGACTGCTGAGCCAAGCGTTGCAGGTCCACGTACCGAAGCTAATGACAATGCAGATGTGGATGATGATGGGTTGCAGATCGAAGCCGAAAGAGCAATCTATGGCCGTCTTGATCTAGGCTTGAGGCCTTGTTTGCTGCGCACAATTAACTGCAGACTGCAGCCATTTTCCTCTGAGATAGAATCTTGACTTTCTCTAGCTCGGACTCCAAAATAAAATTCAGAATGGTTGAGCGCTTTGGTTGGCATCCGCCCACGTTGCTTGATGTAAAAGCAAGTAGCCTTGATCCTTTGACCTCCCTAACTATAGCACACTTATTAAAAATCCTGGCCACAAGCCGTCGTGACTTTGCTTGTAGTGAGAAAACTAATAGAAGACACTTGAGCTCCGATTGTGCAAGGCTCCACACAAGCATAAAAAACTTCACACACCTAAAAGTAGGATGGAGATAAGTCGGGCTAATGAGCTCCAAATCCAGAGTTAGAGGCTCTATTGAAAACTTGAGATGAGCACTCACACCACACATGAATAATGCAATGACTTGCGGCTTGAAACAAAATCAATTGGAGCTACAAAGTATGCCGAAAATCAACACCAAAATGCACACTAAATGCAAGGAAACCATCCTAATTAAAGAGAAACAAATTGCAATCAAAAAACAAAAAGCAATCTTCTCTTCAACACAGTGGTTTCTAGAGAATGATGCTTTGCGACATTATCAAACCAGAAATGAATGAAGGAGCACCTCTAATGGTCAACATCCAACCAAAGCATGGTGCAAGAAAAGCTCAATGAAGGGGAGAGAGAGAGAGAGAGAGAGAGAGAGAGAGAGAGAGAGAGAGAGAGAGAGAGAGAGAGAGAGAGAGAGAGAGAGAGAGAAATGAAATGAAATGAAATGTTATATTAACGTCTTCAAAAGGCCAAAGTGACCTATGAGACCAAAAAGTTACAATGTGGTGGATCTGATACAAAGTCCGAGTATAGATGACAAAATGACAGAATGACAAAATAAAATACTATGGAATCCTAAACTGCTAGGTATGAACTAAGCAGCTAGCTGGGATAGCTAGATCACAAGAGATCCAGCATCGGTCGTTGGCGGATCTCATCAATCTCCTCCATGGTCAGTAGTCTGACCGGGCGTTGTACATGTTGGGCCAAAGTGATCCGAATCCTCTGATGCAGCCTCCGTCGATGCTGTGTAGTCCTCCGCAGTCGTGGGCGTTTGGATCTCCCTAGCTCAATCGCTCGGTCGATTAATGTGCCTCTGGTGTGAGGCGACGAGCTCTGCTGTGGTAGTAACTCCTACAGGTGTCCAGTGGCAGCTCTAAAGAAATCTGTGATCTGTCTCTGAGACTGGCTAGCCTCTCCTCTCATCAGGCTCTCTCTGTGTCTGCGCAGCTCGAGCAAAAACAAACCCAAGCATCTCTGATCCTCTTACCACATGACTCTGGAGAATGGTCCAAAGCCCTCTCTGAACAAGCAATGGAAGCGGCCTCGTATCTCGTAGTAGACGGGGCAGTGGCATGTGTAGTGCAACTCTGTCTCAGGCTCCATGTTACACAGGGGGCATGTCTTGGCCTCTACTGGTACTCCGCTGTATCTCTCAGTCTCGATGAGCAGCTGGTGTGAAGATGTGCGTATCTGGCCAATAGCACATCGTATCCCATGAGACAAGTGGGTGTCCATGTATCTGGACCTCGTCACAAAACCATCCACCGTAAGCTGGAGGAGATGCTCTCTATAGAAAGCCATCGTCGTGCCCAGCTCCTGTGCTAGCTGTATCCATGTCCTCCTGGTGTCTAGCTGAGTCAGGTCCTGGCGGATGAGCCTGGTGATCTCGAACTATGTAAGAGTCAGAGAGGGTGCATCCACTGAGTACTGGAAGGGAGGCAATCTGTCTATGCTGAACCCATGCGCCTGAAACCATGACGTCATCTCCCCATACCAGCATGTTGTATCTCCCTGCATGGCTAACTCTCGAGAGGACTCAAGTGCAAGGCGGGAATATCTGTCTCTGGGAAGTTCCCACATGCGGTGTATGAAGGAGACAGATCTGGTGAGCGCCTCAACCACTAGTGGAGGGGCAGCTAGCTCTGCTCGGACAATAGCACGTGGTACTGAAGCCTTGGCTCTAATGAGCCGCGAGATCATAGAGACAAGAGGCTTCTCCATGTCCCCCCATCCATCACTACGGCCTATCCTCCCGGTGATGATCCAATGAAGGTCCCCAAATCTCAGCTCCATAAAGCAATGCAGAAGCCACCAAAGTGTCAAAGAGCCAGAGCTTTGTCCGAGGCTCCTGAAACTGAACCTGTGAACACATCCTTTCCAATCTACCCAATGTTGCATGGGCTCTGGTCAATCTAGTCTCTGCTGCCCTCCTCAATGAAAATGCTGACCCACTAAAAACCACTCCAAGATGAGTGTAAGCATTTGTATACTCCACTGTCTCCTGGCCGTATGTGAATGCTGGCGCTGACCTCCTGATCCACTGTGGGGTGGTATTAAATACCATGACCTTGGTTTTACCAAGGATCACGGACAAACCACTTTCCTGAGCAAACCTATGCAAAGCATCCAAGTGACGTTGCATCCCCTCCGGAGAGTCGGAGATCAACACAATATCATCAGCATATAACAATAGTGGAATCCATATCCCTGCCAGCTGTGCACCTCTATCACCATCTCTCTCAATGTAGTCAGAAACCTCATCCACATACATACCAAATAGAGTAGGAGAGAGCGAGCAGCCCTGCTTCACCGTAGATAGACCCTCTGAGGTGCGTACATGCCCCACTACTGACCTGTATAATGCCATGACCCCCAATGAGCTCTGTGGGTACTCCCATCTGCTGTAATCTGCGCATCAATCTAGCTCTGGGCACTGTGTCAAATGCTTTGCGGAAATCCACATAGCTACAATAGATCCGACTCAATGATGGCTCTGAGTGTCAAGATATGGTCAAGAGTAGAAAAACCCCTCCTGAACCCTGCCTGCCCAGCTACGCGTATCCCCTCCCTTTCTGCCCATCTACTTAGCTGCTACTCAAGAATAGATGCGTACAACCGTGCCAATGTGTGTCCAATCATGATAGTGCGATAATTCCCAGGCTCCATAGGGTCTCCTGACTTGAAGATAGGTACAATAGTAGATAGGCTCCAAGTATTAGGCAAGCCCTCACACATGGCACGGTTAAACATAACTGCTAGAAGCTCTGCTAGTAGATCTCTGGCATGCGTGAAATGCTCAGCCACTAAGCCATCATGATCGTATGCTCTCCCAGTCCTCATCCTGTCAATGGCCTTCCTCACCATCTCAGCGCGGTGAAAAAAGCACGTGTGTGGGCATGGATCGGGGGGGTCGGGGAGGGTGGGCTGCTCAAGAATTGAGTACAGAGATGATGCAAATTGGCCCCAGTCCTCTGTAGAAATGATGGCAGGGGGGGGGGGGGGGGGGGGGGGGGGGGGGGGGAGTGCTCCTGAAAGAGACGCCATGCCTCACGTAAGTCCTGACTCAAGAATAGCTGGTATAGATCCTACTCTAGGCGAGCCAAAAATGCCCTCTTTTTCCACCGCACTAGGCGTCGGAAGTCGATGTGTGACTGTTTGTGAGTGATGTCCCACAAAAGCACCTCCCTCTGAAGTCTAGCTCTAGTGTCCCGGCATTCCTCATCATACCAACTGTTCTGGGGCATGCTCCCCGAGCGGCGTCTCTGCTCAGGCTGGGTATGTGGGTATGCCTCTGTAGTACCATCTATGTATACAGAGTCCGTCTCCCGTGTGAAGGTGTAGCGAGTAGGGGCTGATGTCCGTAGCCTGTGTGCTACTAACCTGAAAAGAGATGGTCAACGACACCACTGCCACACCAACAGATCTGGGTCCAACCGTGAGATCTTGGATACTAGAGATGAGGCTCGGCTGTGCCATGACATAATCCACTGTGCTGCCTCCATGTCTGTGTGGAAAGCATGAAAAACCCCCCGCAGCGGGAAATCTCTGTAGGCCATTCAAGATGGCCAATCCATGTGCAGTCCCCATGTCTATCAAGTCTCGTCCATACTCAGTGTGTTCTCCATCTTGTGATAGTCTGGAGAGAGAGAGAGAGAGAGAGAGAGAGAGAGAGAGAGAGAGAGAGAGAGAGAGAAATGAAATGAAATGAAATGTTATATTAACGTCTTCAAAAGGCCAAAGTGACCTATGAGACCAGAAAGTTACAATGTGGTGGATCTGATACAAAGTCAGAATAACAAAAAATGACAGAAAAAAATATTATGGAATCCTAGACTCCTAGATGTGAGCTAAGCACCTAGGTGGGATAGCTAAATCACAAAAGATCCAGCATCGGCCGCGCTGGCGGATCTCATCAATCTCCTCCATGGTTAATAGCCTGACCAGGTGTCGTGCATGTCGGGCCAAAGTGATCCGAATCCTCTGATGCAGCCTCCGTCGATGTTGTGTAGTCCTCCGCAGTCGTGGGCGTTTGGATCTCTGTAACAAATTGCTGACATGTCCAAACCCTAATTCTGCCCAAAACCCTAATTCTGCTGAAACCCTAACCCTAAAATCAGAAACCCTAATTTTGGAAACCCTAAAATCAGCAAACCCTAATCCTGGAAACCCTAACCCTAAAACTGTAGAAACCCTAACCCTAACCCTAAGGGCAACAGGAAGATTTCTGAAATTTGCGCTGGCTGATGACGTGGCAGGCTATACGGATTTCCGTGATTTACGCAGGCAACTTTTTGGCTTTGCTTTTGGACCAGATGCTTTTAAGTTTGAAGGCTTTTCATTGTAATTGCTTTTTAGGCCAAGGGCCTTTAAATATGAGGCTAGGACTCATTCTCTGGCATGCTTCCTGGAGAAGGTGCAGAGTCTGGAGTACCGGCTTGTACTTTGATGATGCAGTATAAAGAAATACCGAAAGGGGCGCCAAGGTTTGGGGCCAATACTCTCTGGGGTGAAATTCCACCACTCCATGTCGCGTGTCGTCTCTCTCTTTCAGTTCAGTTGTTATTGAAGTGCTAAAGGTTTGTTGAGTCTGTTCTTTTCTATTGGCACGTGGTGCCTGTCTCGTGACAGTGGTGATTTTACTCCCGGGTGGAGAAGTGAGAAGTGATGTTTGAGAATACTTGTTCATACTCATGGCCCGGACCCTTGTGGTTATTTGCAGGGGGGGTATTGAATGATTGAAAATTGTTGTTTTTACTCATGGCCCGGACCCTTGTGGTTATTTGCGGGGGGAGTATTGAATGATTGAAAATTGTTGTTTTTACTCATGGCCTGGACCCTTGTAGTTATTTGCGGGGGGAGTATTGAATGATTGAAAAGTGTTGTTTTTACTCATGGCCCGTACCCTTGTGGTTATTTACGGGGGGAGTATTGTTGTTGTTACTCATAGCCCGGACCTGGATGGTTATGCGGAAGGAGTATTAAGAAGTCTGAGCAGTGGTTACTCTCAGCACCTCCAAACAACGCAGGCTGCGGTCTGGGGAGCGTTTGGTTGTAAAAGGCCTCTATATCTCATGGCCCGGACCTTTTTAGGTTATTTGCGGGAGGAGTGATGAGGGAGTCGTTGAACAGCTCATGGCCCGGACCTGGATGGTTAATTGCGTGGGGAGTGTTCATCGGCGGCTTTATGTTTCTATGTCTTGTAACATGCATATGTAAGCATTTGTGTTGCATTATGATGTGCCAACCACTGAATATTCCTAATTGGATGAGACCGCCTGGGTATGTAATTTTAGTGCATCAAGACACCCGTGGAAGATTAGTACGGTCTCGGTGTGATGGCTAATTTTACTACGCCGGAATATCAAGAGTTCCGATCTGGACGAAAGGAGAAGCTAACTCCTTGATCAAAAGAGCAGAAAGGAGAAGCTAACTCCTTAATAAAAAGAGCAAACTGATTGTCCCTCAGAATGACCCTCAGAAATTTTCAAGCTAACTTGAGTTGTTTTGCAGATATGCTATAATCGCGGACGATTACTCTCTTTCAAGAAGGGGAGATGTATCAAACTGCTGACGTGTCCAAACCCTAATTCTGCCCAAAACCCTAATTCTGTTGAAACCCTAACCCTAAAATCAGAAACCCTAAAACTTGCAAACCCTGATTTTGGAAACCCTAACCCTAAAGTACAGAAACCCTAACCCTAACCCTAAGGGCAGCAAGAAGATTTCTGAAATTTGCATTGGCTGATGACGTGGCAGGCTGTATGGATTTCTGTGATTTACGTTGGCAGCTTTTTGGCTTTGCTTTTGGACCAGATGCTTTTTAAGTTTGAAGGCTCTCCACTGTAATTGCTTTTTAGGCCAAGGGCCTATATATATATATATATATATATATATATATATATATATATATATATATATATATATATACCCCTCATTAGGCGCTCTCTGTGTCTGCGCAGCTCGAGCAAAAACAAACCCAAGCATCTCTGATCCTCGTACCGCATGACTCTCGAGAGTGGTCCGAAGCCCTCTCTGAACAAGCAATGGAAGCGGCCACGTATCTCGTAGTAGACAGGGCAGTGGCATGTGTAGTGCAACTCTGTCTCACACTCCATGTCATACAGGAGGCATGTCCTGGCCTCTACCGATACTCCCCTGTATCTCCCAGTCTCGATCCATAGCTGGTGTGAAGATGTGCGTATCTGGCCAATAGCACATCGTATCCCATGAGACAAGTGGGTGTCCATGTATTTGGGCCTCGTCACAAAACCGTCCTCTCTAAGCTGGAGAAGATGCTCTTTGTAGAAAGCCATCTTCGTGCCCAACTCCTGTGATGGCTGTATCCATGTCCTCATGGTGTCTAGCTGAGTCAGGTCCTGGCGGATGAGCTTGGTGATCTCGGACTGTGTAAGAGTCAGAGAGGGTGCATCCAATGAGTATTGGCAGGGGGGCAATCTGTCTATGTTGAACCCATGCGCCTGAGACCATGATGTCACCTCCCCATACCAGCATGCTGTATCTCCCTGCATGGCTAACTGTCGAGAGGACTCAAGCGCAAGGCGGGCATATCTGTCTCTGGGAAGTTCCCACATGCGGTGTATGAAGGAGACACATCTGGTGAGCGCCTCCACCACTAGTGGGGGGGCAGCTAGCTCTGCCCGGATAATGGCACGTGGTACTGAAGCCTTCGCTCTAATGAGCCGCGAGATCATAGAGACTAGTGGCTTCTCCATGTCCCCCCATCCATCAATGCGACCTGTCCTCCCATGATGGTCCCCAAATCTCAGCTCCATAGAGTAAGCAGAAGCCACCAAAGTGTCAAAGTGCCAGAGCTTCGTCCGAGGTTCCTGAAATTGAACATGTGAACACATCCTCTCCAATCTACCCAATGTTGTGTGGCCTCTGGTCAGTCTAGTCTCTACTGCTCTCCTCAATGAAAATGCTGGTCCACTGAAAACCACTCCAAGGTAAGTGTAAGCATCTGTATACTCCACTGTCTCCTGGCCGTATGTGAATGCTGGCGCTGACCTCCTGATCCACTGTGGGGTGGTATTAAATACCATGACCTTGGTTTTACCAAGGTTCACGGACAAACCACTTTCCTGAGCAAACCTATGCAAAGCATCCAAGTGACGTTGCATCCCCTCCGGAGAGTCGGAGATCAACACAATATCATCAGCATATAACAATAATGGAATCCATGTCCCTGCCAGCTGTGCACCTCTATCACCATCTCTCTCAATGTAGTCAGAAACCTCATCCACATACATATCAAATAGAGTAGGAGAGAGCGGGCAGCCCTGCTTCACCGCAATAGTGGAGTGAATCGGTGTAGATAGACCCTCTGAGGTGCGTACATGCCCCACTACTGACCTGTATAATGCCATGACCCCCCAAATGAGCTCTGTGGGTACTCCCATCTGCTGTAATCTGCGCATCAATCTAGCTCTGGGCACTGTGTCAAATGCTTTGCGGAAATCCACAAAGCTACAATAGATCCGTCTCCCACACGTTCTGCCCTCCTCAATGATGGCTCTGAGTGTCAAGATACGGTCAAGAGTAGAAAAACCCCTCCTGAACCCTGCCTGCCCAGCTGCGCGTATCCCCTCCCTCTCTGCCCATCTACTTAGCTGCTACTCAAGAATAGATGTGTACAACCGTGCCAATGTGTGTCCAATCATGATAGTGCGATAATTCCCAAGCTCCATAGCGTCTCTCGACTTGAAGATAGGTACAATAGTAGATAGGCTCCAAGTATCAGGCAAGCCCTCACACATGACACGGTTAAACATAACTGCTAGAGGCTCTGCTAGTAGATCTCTGGCATGCGTGAAATGCTCAGCTCCACTAAGCCATCATGATCGTTTGCTCTCCCAGTCCTCATCCTGTCAATGGCCTTCCTCACCATCTCAGCGGGTGAAAAAGCACGTGTGTGGGCATGGATCGGGGGGAGGTCGGGGAGGGGCTGTCACAAACTGTGACGTGGCTGTACAGGGCTGCAGGAAACCCTAATTTTCTGAACCCTAATTTGCTGACATGGCAGGAAACCTAATTTGATGACGTGGCAGAGCTGACACGCGGCAGCTGTACGGACACCCGCAAAACGCGGTGTGAATTGCGGAAGTTGGGCTGTCAGCGGCAGATTTTTGGCATTGCTTTTTGCAGCTTTCCTACGCAATTGGAGAGAGAGAAAGAGCTCTCTTGCCTTATTTTCAAAAAAGCATAGAGAGAGAGAGAGAGAGATAAAAGCTCTGCTTTAATTTAGAAAGAGAGAGCTAAAAGCTCTGCTTTAATTTAGAAAGAGGGCTTGTGAAAGAGAGAAAGAGCCTTGCTTTATTATTGAAAGCTTTTGATTTTCAGCTTTTGGGCTCTGCTTTTAGCACCCCTTGTAACCTTTAAATATGTGGGCCGGCCTCTCACAACTCAGAGCATCTGGACGCAGAGTCTGAGTGTGAGCGTCTGCCCGCACTCTTGTACTTCTCAAATTAATACAAAAGAAATACCGAAAGGGGCGCCAGTCTTTGGGGCCAATATCTCTAGGCACGGAACTCCGTCGGGCCAATGTCGAATAAATTGTGAACTGTGAATTGTTTTGAAGTGGTTACTTGGTGCTGTCGCGGTAGATTCTTGACTTGGAGTGTCCAAGTTTACAAGGGTGGCTGTCCAGGAACTGTGTACAAAGATGACGAGTACTGGCCCCACGCCTCTGTAGAGGTAATGGCAGGGGGGAGGGGGGGAGTGCTCATGAAAGAGCCGCCATGCCTCACGTGAGTCCTGATTCAAGAATAGCTGGTATAGATCCTGCTCTAGGCGAGCCAAAAATGGCCTCTTCTTCCGCCGCACTAGGCGCCGGAAGTCAATCTATGACTGTCTGTGAGTGATGTCCCCCAAAAGCACCTCCCTCTGAAGTCTAGCTCTAGTCTCGCGGCATTCCTCATCATACCAACTATTCTGGGGCATGCTCCTAGAACGGCGTCTCTACTCAGGCTGGGTGTGTGGATATGCCTCTGTTGCTGCATCATGTAATGTCTATGTCAGTATAGTGGTAAGCTTCTCCAGAGGTCGCCCTGGCTCTTCTGCATACAAGCGTCTATAGATCCCATCTATGTATACACAGCCCGACTCCTGCATGAAAATGTAGCGAGTAGGGGGCTGCTGCCTGTGGCCTGTGTGCTACACTGAATTGGAAAGAGAGTCTGGGTCCAACCGTGACATCCTTGATACTAGAGATGAGACTCGGCTGTGCCATGACATAATCCACTGTGTTGGCTCCATGTCTGTGTGGAAAGCATGTAAAACCCCCGCATCAAGAAATCTTTGTAGGCCATTCAAAATGACCAATCCATGTGTGGTTCCCATGTCTATCAAGTGTCGTCCATAATCAGTATGTTCCCCATCCTGTGATAGTCTCGATAGGCCCATCTCTGCAACATCCAACTCTCTCAGCATTTCCTCTGAAGTATCATAAAAAACTGTCTGATGATGGGCAGTCCTAGCATTGAAGTCCCCTAAAATGATGATGTCACCATCTCTAGAGAACTCCCAGATGTCATCATCCAAAATAGAAAAGGGGGACTGTCCTCTGGGTGGTGCATACACTGAGGTACTCAGGGGAAAGTAGTAAATAGCAATGTAAAGATATCTGTCTGTCTCTGCTCTCATTCTCACCCACATGTACCTAGCTTGCTCAACCCTGCGAGCTATATGTATCAATGGTTGCAACTCCTCCCTGAATAACACTGCCACTCCTCCTGAGCCCCGCCCTCTGTGCTCTGATCGTGTCTCTCTACAGGCGGTCTCCCATTTGTATCCACTAATGTGAGGCATAGTTTGCCTAGGGGCCTGATGTGTCTCAGAGTAGAAGATGATGTATCTACCACTAAAACTTTCCTCAAAAGCACCCACATCAAGACACATAGCTCCATTACAATTCCAGATAGCAACTTTGAGTGTGGTCCCATAGGTCTCACACCGTCATGTGGAGCGTGGCTCCAATATCACCACTCTTCCATCTCGGTAAAAAGGAATCTTACCTTTTTCCCTTGCCGCTCTAATCTCTGGCATTGTCTCCTGCATATGAGCGATCTGTGAGAGGGTAAGATCATCCCCGAGAAAGATGACCTGACACCGCATGTCAGGTCCCGACCACCCTCAAGGCCCCCCTTGCTATGTTGCCAGAGCAAGTACCTGCTTTGATTGCTTGCACAAAGGTTGATACAATGTTGAAATGCTAAATTCTATCTGATGCAAAAACACTAAGGCTAATTTGATGCAAGAAGATTGGGCTGGTCTAGTGCAAAAACACTAAACTAATGCAAAAACGCTGGGCTGAACTAATGCAAAAACGTTGGGTTGATCTAGTGCAAATACGCTAGGCTTAACTGATGCGCTAAGGTGCTCTGGGCGTTGGATGCCCCAGCGGGTACTGGGATCTGATATATCTAAAACCTAAAAGCCAAGTGACTCTTTTATAGGTTTTATTGCCACTTGCCCTACCTACTTTTTATAAATGTCATGTCAAAGTCATTTATTAATAAATGACTTAAGTGAGACTTCATATGCCTATATGCTTAAGTGACTGTACTGAGCAAGTGAAAGTATGCAACCATGGCCTGTCTGATCATGCACTTCCTTCTAGAGGCTCTACAGGTGCCAAACTAGGTCTCTAAGCTATACCAACTAATATACCTTCATAAGTTCAGAATAGTCTGAACTCACGAATTATAAGAGGGAATAAAGCACTTATAAAACTATAAAAGCAAGGGACACGAGAAAAGAAAAGAAAAACAAAAACAAACAAACAAACTAACTAACTAAATCACTTAGTTTGCTATGAAGCAAAACTAGATAAAACAAAACATTATTAACTTAAAAATGTTTTTAGAAAAGGCATGTGTAAAATAAGATGACGCAACTTACTTGGCTTAAAACAAGTACTCAACTTTAAGCAAAAAAAGGATAAAACATCTTAAAAACTTAATCCTAGAAATCAAACTTCACACAACAACTTTTAACGGAACACATTCTTAAGTCCTCAGATAAGCTAAATACGAAATCGAAAAATGAATACTACTACAAACCTACGAAGAGCAAAGAACCAAACTTGACAATATGTGATCTCAACTTCGCTGCTTGTCCAAACAGGAAGAATAAGATTATCACCTTTATCATGCATAGCTTGGACAACAACTATGACATCCCTACTCACATCGTCAGTGCCCAAGAGTAGGTGCAGGTTTATATAGAGGTCATTCATGCTTTAAACGTACTCTACAAAACCAACGAGCTGAGTCTCTTATTTTGCGACAACTAAGAAGACAGGAAATAGCAAAGTTTTGACGGCAACTATACCAACTAAGATGGATGCTAACATGTAGCAGTAGCTTGTCCACGTGGCTCATGTGCAATGCATATGCAGCATCCCCCCATTTAAAGGTGAGACACAACTGCAGAACTTCTTCCTATTGATGCATTTTGTACTTCTGATGCTAAATGCTTTTGATGCTTGTGGATGCATAAACGGTGAAAACTCCTCCAAACCGGTGGGTACTTACTACTAAGAATGTAGGATATGCTGCAATGTAAACACCGACCAACCGAGTTACTAATAGCCTTATTAACTAGCCTTGATATTGACTCTACCTTGCGAGCAAGTACTACCAGCCGAATAGTCCTGTCGTGAAAACATTGCGGGTGAAGGTGGAAGGTAAGGATGCTCAGAGGTATTTCCAATGATTCTAAGTTGACGGAAGTGGATGCACGCTACATGCAAATGCGAATGCAGAAGAAGGTTAGGAATCCTTTCTCCAACTCCTTCCATATCCGCATACGAGGCAAGCAGATCTTGGTATTCAAGATCCAGCAATCTTGGTATTCAAGATCCAACAAGATCTGCATCCAAGATCTAGATCTATATCCGATGTTGAACTTCGTTCATGAGGATGAGGTTAAGCCTTAATCCAAGACATAGCAAGGAAGACGTGAGCGCGCCTGATGCACAATGGACTAAGGGTGGGAATGGCTAATATCTTGAGGCAAGGACACAAAACTTCTTTGAAATAGAGACCAAAAAAAATATGAGAGGTTCCTTGGGTTCTTGGTTCTTCTTGGATTCCTGATTCTTTCCTTGAGTTCGCCAAGCCAAATCACGTCCAGAGCTCTGATACCAATGTTAGGTGCATAGGAAAGGTTTAAGGATTTTCGCTCGGATCTAGTACTTTGCACAAACACAAGGTTACTTTACTTCACTTGAGAGAACTAAACAGGATATGAGAGAGAGAGAGAGAGAGATGAAATGAAATGTTATATTAACGTCTTCAAAAAGGCCAAAGTTACCTATGAGACCAAAAAGTTACAATTGGTGAATTTGATACCATGTTTGAGTACGGAAATTACAAAGTTACAGAGAACTAACACTAAAACACTAAGGAGAAAGGAAATGGGGGCGGGGGGGGGGGTTTGTGGGTTCAGATGAAATCTCTCATCGGTCGTTGTCGGATCTCATCGACCTCCTCCATGGTCAAAACTCTGGTTGGGCGTCTTGCATGTCGAGCTAGAATGATATGTATCTTCTGTTGCAGCCTTCGTCGATAGTGGGAGACCCCCCACGTCGTGAACGTCTGGATCTGCCAAGTTCAGTGGCTCGGTCAAGCAGTGTACCTCTAGTATGAGTAAGCTCTGAGATCTGCTGTAATGACTACTCCATTGGCTCTCCTCTATCTGGTGTAAAGAAATCTGTGATTTGTCTCTAAGACTATCTTTCCCCTGATGTCCTCAACAAGCTCTCTCTAAGTCTGCGCAGCTCTAGCAGGAACAATCCGAGACACCTCTGATCCTTGTATCTCATGACCCTAGAAAAAGGTCCGAACCCTTCTCTGAATAGACAATGGAAGCGGCCGCGTATCTCATAGTATGCCAGGCAGTGACGTATAGTGCAGCTCTGTCTCTGGCTCTAAGTTACATAGGTGACATATCCTGGCTCCTGCCGGCACCCCTCGAAATCGGCCAGTCTCGATCTGGAGCCGATGTGAGGATGTGCGTATCTGTCCAATAGCGCATCTTATCCCATGAGATAAATGTGTATCCATGTATGCAAGCCTAGTCACAAAGCCATCCTCCGTGAGTTAAAGAAGATGCTCTCTGTAGAAGGCCATCTTCGTGCCCAGCTCTTCTGTCGACTGTATCCATGTGCTCCTGGTATTTAGCTGAATCAGATCCTGACGTATGAGTCTGGTGATCTCTGTCCGTGTGAGAGACAGGGAGGGTGCATCTAGGGAGTATTGAAGCGGAGGTAATCTATCCATGTTGAGACCATGCGACTAAAACCATGATGTCATCTGTCCATACCAACATGTTGTATCGCCTTGTAGAGCTAGTTGTCGACATGACTCCAAGGCAAGCCGCGCGTATCTGTCCTTGGGGAGATCCCATAGACCGTCCATAAAGGAAATTGATCTCGTCAATGCCTCCACCACGACGGGGGGGGGGGCTAGCTCGGCTCGGATAATCTCATGTGGTACTGAGGCCTTAGCCCAAATCATCCGAGCGATCATAGAGACCAGAGGCCTCTCCGTACATCTCCATCCATCTATGTTGCCAAATCTCCCATGATGGTCTATTGAGGGTCCCCATACCTGAACTCCATAGAGCATAGCTGGAGTCACTAGAGTGTCAAAAAGCCAAAGCTTTGTTCGCGGTTCCTGAAACTGAACCTGCGAACACATCCTCTCCAGTCCTCCCAAAGCTGCATATGCTCTCGTCAGTCAGTCTCTGATGCTCTCCTTAGTGAAAACACCGGTCCACCGAAGACTACCCCAAGATAGGTATATGCATCTGTGTACTCAACAATCTCCTGGCCATACATAAATGTGGTTGCCGACCTCCTAACCCACTATGGTGTAGTGTTGAACACCATAACCTTGGTTTTCCCCAGATTGACAGACAATCCACTGTCACAAGCAAATGTATGCAGAGCATCCAAATGACGCTGCATCCCCTCTGGGAAGTCAGAAATCAACACAATATCATCAGCATATAGTAACAGCGGAATCCATGTCCCTGCTAGCCGAGCCCCCCTGTCCCCCTGACGCTCTACATAATCCGAAAACTCATCCACATACATCCCAAAAAGAGTCGGGGATAGGGGGCATCCCTGCTTTACTCCAATAGTGGAGAGGACCATGTCAAACGTTCCCTCAGTGGTGCGTACCCACCCCATCACTGTCGGGTCCCAACCACCCTCAAGGGTCCCCTTGCTTTGTTGACGCCACATGTCGGGTCCCAACCACCCTCAAGGGCCCCCTTGCTTTGTTGCCAAAGCAAGTACTTGCTTTGATTACTTGCACAGATGTTGATACAATGTTGAATGCTATCTGATGCAAAAACGCTAAGGCTAATCTGGTGCAAAAAAGTTGGGCTGATCTGGTGCAAAAACGCTGGGCTAAACTGATGCAAAAACACTGGGTTGATCCGGTGCAAAAACGTTGGGCTGAACTAATGCAATCTGCAAACGTGTCGAAGTCGCTTATTAATAAAATGGATTGTTCATATGCCTATATGCTTAAGTGACTGTACTGAGCAAGTGAGGGTATGCAACTATGACCTGCCCGATCATGCACGTCTTTCTAGAGGCTCCCAAGGTGCCAGGCTAGATCTCTAAGCTATACGAACTAAGATGGAAGCTGACATGTAGCAGCAGCTTGTCCACGTGGCTCAAATGCAATGCACAAGTGACAAATTTGGGACAAGAGTTCTATCCCATAGGTTGTTTCCGTCTACGTGAACGTTGATATCAAGTTTCCCATAGTACTACAATAGTTTGGGGCAAGAGCTCTGTCCCATGCGATATCAAGTTCTTTCTTCCTCCCTTCCCTCACCCCTCGCCTCATTTTACTGAGAAACAGACTAGAACTTGTTAGATGCACTGAAGATCAACCCCTTCCCATGTTATTTCCCCGTAGCAATGGTGACATGGGTTCTGTTTCAGCTGCAGCAAGTATAAATTTAATTAATTGCAGAAAGTCAAAGATCTAGCTACTCATGTCGATGGGGCCATACACAAAATAACAATATGGAGATCCATTTTGCCTTGGTTAAGCTTCCATCAAGCCAAAAAAAAATATCAGAATCTGAGGAATACAAGTTCCACAATATGGAGATCCATTTTGCCTTGGTTAAGCTTCCATCAAGCGAAAAAAAAAAATCAGAACCTGAGGGATACAAGTTCCATCTGCATGTACTTGCACCGATGAAGCACGTGCCAAGGCTTGCTCCAGAATCCCTTTTGTAACTCTTTGTCCCGTTAATCTTGCTTGTAGATCCTGAACCTGGGTTAGCAAAGACAGCGTTTTAGTGCCTGGAGATATTCAAATGTTGAAAGATATGTTCAAAAGACTCACATCTTGCTCAAGAGAGATTCGATGCTCTTTCCTTGTTGTATCGCGCTTCGTTTTGCTCTTTGGTACTTTTTTCACGCTCTCTTCATTCTCATAGCTTCTTTGATCCTGCAGATGCCTGATAATAAGAGAAAAGGCTACATTTTGCCCATTTCCATATCTTTTGCTGGCAAAAAAATGAGTCCCAACAATACTAGGAATCACTCACCCGAGGAGCACTTCAGTGCACCAGGGTGATTAATCAAGAGAAAAACAATGCAAAGAGCGAGATAACAGGTATATGTGGTATTCAAAATATGCACATTCATCAATATTTTCTGGGTGTTTCTCTCCACTTGAGAGGATCTCCTACGGACTAAGGCCTACCTTCTTCAAGTGCTCCTGCTTTCAACAAGTACCTTAATCAATGCAAGTTTGCTGACATGTGTAGTCTTATTATATGGTGTAATGCATCTACTGTCTCATGTGCCTTCCTATACCTTTCTGAGGACAATGGGAGAGCGAATTGGATTCAATGCAGCCGCCTTTTCTTCCGAAATGCTGCAATTACAATGATTAAATCAGCAATTGATGTCAACAAACTGAAATGCTACTGTTCTATACAAATGTAATACTCTTGTGCCTATACAAGGCCCAGGGAGGTATTTAGTGACACACATTAAACTGGTTCTACTCTATCCTAAAAGCAAAGGGAACTGACCTTTTGGATCGCCAATGCCGCATTGCAATCGACATGACGCAAAGATCTCGACCTTGATCCCTGGAATCAAGAATGTCCTAGAAGGGATCATTGAGGCCTTTGCTACCATATAATCTCGGAAGCAGCATTCAAAGCCTGGGTTTAATTCATCTCTTCTCAGTTGTTTGTGAGAGTTTGAGTCTGCGTTGAGGGAGATAGCCAAGTTTAGAGGGTCAATCTCTAGTTAGTGTGTGTGTGTGTGTGTGTGTGTGTGTGTGTGTGTGCGCGTGTGCGTGTGCGCGCGCGTGTGTGTGTGTGAACGTCCCGGCATGATGTACTCTCGAGCGCCACGCGCTTGTTCTCAATGTGGATGCAGGAAGAGTTGTAAATGTGAACGACGTGCAGACTTGTTTCCCGCTAATTGGAGCAAGCAAACATCCGAGGCTCGAGCTACCAGGGCAGCCTAAAATTAGTAACTTCACTGTAGTGATTCTATCCATGTTGGCATTGTCCCTTTAGAGATTAAGGCTTGTGTCACATTGGGGCGGGTGCCCCAGTGATCTTTTTGCCGGTGACTCTCCTTTCATGTCACACTGGGGCGGCAGCGAAAAGTAGACCATGACTGTGGCAGCGAATCAGAGCGAATCAGGTCTGCGCTTCTGCTGACAGCCAAGGCTCAACACCAACGGCGTGCAGTCCCGCCATGCTTTTTGCAGATGGCCTTCGGGCTTAAAAGTTGGCCAAGGGGTTGAAGCCGTCCCTCTGACACGCTCGCAAGACCAAGAAACCTTTTTGCTGCAGCGAATGGCTGGGTGCCACCTTGGCATGGCCAGCCCTTGAGTGCCCCAGTGTGACACGGGCCTAAGTTTCCTTGGAGGCGCCCCACATGGTGCAGACAAAATTGAAGTGCCCACTCTCGTAAAAAACAGAGTTACCGCTTTAGTTTTGTTGGGGGTGCTTCAACTACTCCTCACATTAAACTTTCGCCTTTTGTCTTCGACTTGTTCGCTACAGGTTTCTAGTATTTTCTACACTCGTCGACTCTCCAACATAAAGGGCGTAGGTTGAAGTTGTATTAGGCATAGGGTGAAGCAGTGATGACGAAGGGCGATGCAGGCTGAAGCTGGACTAGGTGGAGTGTGAAGCAAACAATGCCAGATGATGGATTTGCTTGCTAGTAGATGTTGAGGTTATAGCATCGCATGGCGTAACAGTTGGCATGAGTCGCGCTGCAACATAGCATCCTTGATCGGTAGTCGATGGGATTATGGGGCACTCAACCGCTTTTAATTTGGCCCTTCAATCGATAAATGGTCCCCCCAATTGCAAGGCCGTTGATGGGGGAGCCCTCTAAAACAAGGTGAGAAAATATTTCTCACAAGGGCTTAGAGAGAGAGAGAGAGAGAGAGAGAGAGAGACCTTCCGGATTCCTACACTTGCTAAAAATGTCGTCCATGTTGTACACTTTAGACACTAGTGGCCAAGAGCAAGCAATAGACCACCACTCTCTTGTAGTCGATAGCTACTTTCCAATCTTAAATTGGATTACTATGGTTACGGTGGGGTGAGAGAGAGAGTCTGAGCTCCGTACTACGGGGTGTTCCCTAGGCCATGCACATTGATTCCACTCGTTTGCTTTCCCCCTTTTGCCATCGTCCGCATTTCGATGTTGCTCCACTCTGAAGTCTTCACGTGCCCTTCCCCTTGGGGGGAGGCACAATGGCGCTGCAGGATGCACTTTTGAACAGGGTCGTCAAAACTGTCGAACAATCTGCACCCAACCCAGTGAGGCCGCTTTTGCAGTGAACAACCTCAGGATTCAAATGCAGGCTTAAAGGCCTTTCTCCCACATTCCTATTTCATATGCTCGTGCTCTCCAGAACCGACCAAGCTTCAGCCCCTTGGTCAACATGCAACACTTCCCTCTATTGTCTCCTTAGAAAGGCACTAATACAGGTCTAGGCCTCTCGTTCAAGAACTCTACAATACTTTTTCCCCGCAACAGAGACCCCTACAGGTAAGCTCCTCATCGCCTATCCATAAAGGCAATTTCTCCCTTATTTCGAATGTCTGGAACAACAAAGATTTGAATCAAGAAGATTTTCTTGTTAATGGTCATGGTATACCAATGAATCATGAGGGGAAATCTCAAGAAGAACATAACCCTCGGAATGCAGAGCACAATGCCCCTCCTACAAAGGAAGGTAATGGGGAAAATTCCTCTGAAAAAATCTCGGTAGATAATAATTTCATCCAAGGAAATGGAGTAGATGGTGAGGTTATTGTGGGTCCGCTGAGTTGGACAAGTGGTACAGACACCTTCAGGACCATGTTGTTATAGGGCTTTGCCATGGGATTAGGCCTCATGTTGAGATCCTGAAGCGATGGAGTTCACAACAATGGGAGTCCAGAAACCTTTTCCAAGCCCAGGTTTAGTACCTCCCTAATAATTACTACCTTCTTTTCTATGATGATGTTGATAGTGCTTTGCAAGTTATCATTAGGGAAAATGGTAAATAAGAAACACCCTCCTCTCTGCTTTCATGTGGTACAAAGGCTTTGATCCTAAAGGAAAGAAGCCTCTAAGGTGCCTGTGTGGATAGACTTCCCTGATTTTCCAATAAATTCTTTGGCTTGAATAGCTGGTGGGCTCTCAGGTTGGGAAAGTACCGGGTCAGAAGCCCTCTGATGGGATTAACCCCAAATGGGACCCTCAGCTACTCATTGAAGTTGATATCAATACTCTTCTCAGAGATGCTATTTCACTTAAAGATCAAATGGGGCAAATACTGTATGTTCAAAAAATCACTTACATAAACCTCCCCAATGCATGTTTTCATTGTCTCAAACAGGGGCATCTTATAAAGGACTACCCTGACTTGGCTATCAAAGTGCAGAAGGACACTGATAAAAACAAGGAAGCTAAAGACAACAATTAGATTTTTCAGCAATTTAATAGAAGGGGTAATGCAAGGAACATACAAATAGCTAGAAATAACAAAAATAGTAGATAGGTGAACATATATGGTGCCCTGCTTGATGAGGTATTTGATCCCTCAATAGGTGAACAAGTAGAAGATGCAACTGACAACACTTCCTCCCTTCATCCCTCCAAGGAGGTACAAGATGACGCCCCCTTCCCAAAGAAGAAGGCCCTAACCCTCAAGCAAAAATAGATTAAACTGATCATATTAAACTGATCATTTAATGTGGGGAAGTGCCAAGGGAGAAAAAGCTAGAATATTGGTTAAGCCAGCAGACCGGCCACAGTAGGGATCCAAAGGAGGGAAAATAGGGATCCAAAGGGGGGGCCATCTGCAAAAGAGCCATGTGCAACAATGGGCTAAAAAGACCCCAAGGTTCAGCCCATTAAGACTTCCAAAATGCTAAGGTTCCAAAATTCAAAGGTTGTGTCCAAAGGTCAACCCTAGGGAAAATTGGATGCTTTGTGTGTGCCCTAAAAGTCTTTGCACATCAATACATGGGAGGGGGCGAGCCCCAAAGGTAGGGGATGAGAGAGAAAGCCACACACACACACACACACAGGCTCCCTTTACACAAAGGGAATGAGGGACACATGTCAGCTCCCTAGGCCAGATGCCCACAAGGTGTGCCCAATTCCTATTGGAAGACCCTTGAAGTGGACCAATGAGAATTAAGCTAGAGTAAATGTAGTTTAATTAATTTAAAAACATTTAATAAAAGAAACCAATGAGAATTAAGTCTCCTAGAAGACTATTGGGCAATCTCCCAAAGGGTCCAATGAGCATTCAGAAGCCCCATGGCTTGCCTGATTTCTATTGGCCAGGAGACAAAGGGGTCCAATGAGAGTTTAGTTTAATTATTTAATTACCTAAAGCTCTCACAAAAGGGGAAAGGGGGACACATGTCAGAAGGCTATCACTTATGCTGCTTAATTCCTATTGGCTTGACTTGGGGAGGTCCAATGAGGAAAAAGCCAGACCAAATTAGCAGCTAGGGCTCGCCCAAGAGAGAGAGGGGGCTGATTTTTGCTTGGCATTGACACACACACACTCACACTTGACCATGTGTGAAGGAAGAATACTCTATCTCCTCCCAAGCTTTAATGGAGAGCTCATCACCTACTCCAAGCTTGTGAGATAGAAGCCTACATCAACACTCTCTTGGCATGTGGATGCAAATCCAACCAAGAGCCAAGCTTCAATGCATGCTCATCTCCTCTACCAAGCTAATTACTAAGCTAAGCTATGCTAATATGAGTGATTATGTGAGGAGATGTACATCTTTCTCGTAAGATACTCCTTCTTCCTCTCAATCTACTCTCATACCCTGCAAGCTCTCACCATCTTCGAAGGTGTGTGAGGTCTTGGGTCTGAGAACGGGGATAATTCAAGTTGTGTTTGATTAAGTGTTTTGCTTGGTGTATGAAGCTTCCATCTTCATTGCACTAGCTAGTTTTGAAGGAACACAAAGAATTGTATTGTACAATGTCTCTCTTGATGGGAGAAACCATAATACAAAGCCTTTTGGAGGGGGGACCGGCTCCATGCAAATCCGGTCCTCAACTGTTGTCAATAGCTTAATTTCTCTCTCTTTTGAAAGTATTGTCGATGCTATCTAACTAGGTGTTATGCTTTTTGTTGCTCTCTCCACCCAAGCACTCTTGTAATTCTCATTAGGAATCTATTCTAATGAAATGCCCACTATGTTCATGCTAATTTCCGCTACACATAAGTTATTAGGCCATTAAATGTTACATTGGTATCAGAGCTCAAGGTTTCTCTTTTCTTGCTCAAGAAGGGAGGTCCTCAAGCTAGCTACAAATGGTTGGTATTATTAATTGCCTGTGAGTAAGTAGAATAGGGATTTTTCAGCCTTGCAGTGCGCCTGCCTTTGTGCAGTTAACGGGGCATCACCGTCGAGAGCTATGGTCTTAATAGTGGAGTCCTACGGGGCTTGCCTACGGCTTAACCACTATTGAGCTATTAGAAGCTTGACAGGAGCCGGTGCTGTCTTGGTGTCGAAAGACCCTCTCTTCTATTCCTTGCAATTAATGGTATTCGAGCCGCGGGTACAGTAGCTTGAGTGCTTTTTCTAAAGGGGTAAAGAGGAGTAGCAACTAGGGCTCGAAGTGCCAAAGTATACCTAAAAAGTTTACACCTAAAAGTTGTTAGAATGGCTGACAATAGTAAAGAGAGTGAAATTAATGTTGATAACTTTGATTTTGCTCATGAGCAAGCTACTAATGATGCTTCAATGCTTGTTAACTATCTTGTTTCTAGGCTTCAACAAGCCATGGGCAATCCATCTCTCCAAAGTGAAGTGCAACGGCAGCTCCGTGCTCACGGGATTCTCCAAGCTCATCACCATGATGAGAGAACACCTAGGAAGCCTCCTTGTGAGACTACCAAAAGAGGTCTCTCTCCGATTCGGGAAGAAGAAGAGAATCCATATGAAGGGCTCAAGAATTTACTTCTTGATGATGCATCTCCTTCCCAAAGGAGAACTCAAGAGCCTCCACCGAAGGAACGAGAAAGAAGCGAGTCTCCCGCCACCTCGGCGGAGATGGCTCCACGAAGACGGCGGGCTAAACGCTCTCCATCACCACCAAAGCGGAGAAGACCATCGTATTCTTCTCCTCACCACAATTCAAAGAGGGATGATAAAAAGCAAGAGAAGAAAAAGGCGAGAAAGAGGACACCCTCTTCTCCATCTTCTTCATCCTCTTCCTCTTATGAAAGCTATGGTGAAGACGACAAAGATCAAAACAAGAAAAAGGCGAGAAAGAGGTCACCCTCTTCTCCACCTTCTTCAAATTCTTCACCTTCTGAAGAAAGTGATGGTGCAACTTTTGAACCATCAAAAAGAAGAGGCCATAGGAAAGCCTATGCCGCATGGAAGAGGTCGTCCAAGCTGAAGAAATTCAAAGAGGGAGGGAAGAGCATCTCTTTCCTTACCTATGATGGCACCTTCGGTGCTACGAACAAAGTCTTGGCCTTTATCCAGCAATTCGATGCGGCGTTTGGAGATGAGGGCTTCACGGAGTCCTCTAAGCTACGCCATGTAGCTATGCACTTTCAAAAGTCCGCCAGACAATGGTGGTCTAGCCTACGAGCCAACGGTGAAGCTCCACGAACATGGAAGGCTTTAAGAGCTTCCATTATGAAGCAGTTTTTGGCCACCGATGCCAAAGACAAAGTACTCACCGAATGGCGAAGCTTAAAGCTCTCTCCCAATGAATCCATCCACAAATATGTAGACAAGTTTTGGGACCTACAACTCAAAGCCACTGTCTTCAAAAAGTTGGATTTTGGAGAGCAAAAGCAACAATTTTGTGCGGGCTTAACCGAAGAAATGGCGGAGTATGTCAACTCCCAAAGGCCACGTACCATATCGGCGGTAATACACCATACTATGGTGGCCTCTCGAATCAATTTCCAAACGGGGGGTAAAAGAAATAATAAGCCCCCGGAAAACAAGGTTTCCAATGAGCCTAAGGGGAAGGACAATGTCCAAAAGTCTCCTAAGGGCAATTCCAACAAAGCTAAAGAGAAGGGAGTTTACAAAGGAAAGAATAAACTCTCTCCTGAAGAGCTTGAGCGTTATCGTAAGGATAACCGGTGTTTCAAGTGCGGCGAACAAGGGCATGCGTACCGCGCTTGTCCCCAAAAGAACAACCACCAAGATCCTCCTAGAGCTTCTTTGGTTGAAATCCAAGAGGAGGAGATTCACCAAACTCACCACAAAGGATCTCCTCTATGCCATGCTTGGGGAAAGGTAAGAGAACATGATGCTTTTATTCTCTTTGACCCTGGTTCTACTCACAATTTCATATCTATGGAGTTAGCCACTAAGCTAGGCATACAATCCTACGAGATGGGAGATATCCTATCCGCAGACAGTGCCTTCAAGGGGCAAGAAGCTTCAGTCACTCCCTTAATCGGGAAATTGAGGCTTCATGTCCAAGGCTACGTGGACAAAGAGGACTTCTTTATCTCTCCTCTCAAGCATGAGGATGTAATCCTAGGGGCACCATGGTTTGACCGCCTGGCTGCCGATGTTAAATTTTCTGAAAGGAGAATCTCCTTTAAGTTCAGGGAAAAAGACATGTCTATAGATGCTAAGGAGATGGGTAACACCATCCCCATTGTACATACACCAGCTTCCAACAAGTCAATAAAGAGCTCTATTTCCGCGTACATGATTTTTGTTAAAGATTCTCAAAATGAACCTAATGCTTTAGCAAAAGAAAATAAAAGCAACCAAAAGGAATTAGAGTTATCCAATTTTCTCAAGGGGTTTCAAGATGTTTTTATTGACGACATCCCTTGTGAGCTACCTCCTAAACGAGGTAATGATGACCATGCAATTGAACTTCTTCCAGGGAGTTCACCGCCTAACAAACCTCCTTATAGAGTTTCTCAAGCTCAACAAGAGGAGATTATGCGGCAAGTGCATGAGTTAGTTGAGAAGGGCATGGTTAGGCCTAGCTCATCTCCATTTTGCTCACCTGTGCTATTAGTGCAAAAGAAAGACGGCACATATCGTATGTGTGTCAACTATAGAGCACTAAATAGGATCACTATCAAGAATAGGTTTCCCGTTCCACCGGTAGAAGACCTATTTGATAAGCTACAAGGATCGACCTACTTCAGTAGGATTGACCTAAAAAGTGGCTATCATCAAATAGGATAGTTGATCAAGACATTGTAAAGACCGCATTTCGTACAACATTTGGTCTTTACGAATACATTGTCATGCCTTTTGGCTTGACCAATGCACCAGCCACATTCAACCGCTTGATGGAGAAGTTGTTCAGGCCTCATCGAACCTTCACTGGAGTGTTCTTTGATGATATTATCATCTACTCTAATTCATTGGAGGAACACAAGCAACACCTCCAGGTAATATTCCAAGCTTTAAGAGAGAATAAACTTTATGTTAATCGAAAGAAAAGTGAATTTTTCTTGCAAGAGATTCAGTATTTAGGTCACATTATCTCTCAAGATGGCATCCAAATGGATCCATCCAAGTTAGAGGTAATAAAAGGATGGCCTAAACCAAGGAATCTTCATGAACTAAGAAGCTTTATAGGTATGTGTGCATACTATAGACGCTTCATAGAAAAGTTCTCACAAATTGCGGGACCATTACATGACCTAACAAAGAAAAGTGTTAGGTATACATGGTCTGCTAAGGAGAACAATGCTTTCGAAAAGCTTAAAGAAAAGCTTATCTCTCAACCTGTGCTTACACTACCGGATCTCTCAAAACCATTTGAGGTCCAATGTGATGCTTGTGGTGATTGCCTTGGGGCTGTTTTGCTCCAAGAAGGGCACGCCATAGGCTATGAGAGTCGAAGGCTCGACCCTGTTGAGCAAGCTCTAGGCATATATGAAAAAGAACTCCTTGCAGTTCTACATGCCTTAGACTCATGGAAGCACTATTTATTGGGGACTCCTTTCATTCTGCGAACGGATCACCAAAGTCTTAAGTACTTCATGACGCAGACCAAGCTCTCCGACAAACAAATGAGGTGGGAAAATTTCTTTTCGCAATTTCATTTTCATATTGCTCACATTGCTGGCAAGCATAATCAAGTAGTCGATGCACTCTCAAGACGACCGAGAGTGAATGCGGTTTCCATAGCAACTCACAATGATCTATCTTCAATGATAGATGAGTATGCTATTGATCCCGATTTTAGAGATGTGATTTCAGCCCTTGCATTAGGGAAGAAAGAAGAACCATTTACTTTACAAGATGGTTATCTTCTCTATGGCAATAGACTATGCGTTACTAACTCACTACGTGAGAAAGTAATGTATGAATCTCATGCTCCCCCATATGCGGGGCATAGAGGGATTCAATCTACCTTAAAGGGAATTGAAACATATTTCTATTGGCCTACCATGAAAGTGAACATACAAGAGTATGTTTTCAAATGTGTGGTATGTCAAAAGACAAAATTTAATAGAGGGAAGCAACCTGGATTGCTTCAACCCTTGCCAATCCCTAATTCACCTTGGGAGAGCATATCCATGGATTTTATCTTTGGATTGCCTAAGTCTATCCATGGGAATACGGGGATATGGACGATAGTAGACAGGTTCAGTAAACAAGCTCATTTTATACCTGTCAAAAAGACTATCAAAGCCCATCAAATGGCAACCCTCTTCATTTCACAAATTTTCAAGTACCATGGCTTGCCAATGTCCATAGTGTCGGATAGAGATCCTAGAATGACCAGTAATTTCTGGAAGGGTCTCTTTGAGAATTTAGGAACAAGGCTAAACTTCTCTTCGGCCTATCATCCACAAACTGATGGCCAAAGTGAAATAGCTAACCTAACCATTCTCGATCTACTAAAAGCCTATGTAACGGAAGTAGATCAAATATCCCAATGGGAGAAGTACTTACCCTTAGTAGAGTATGCTTACAATAACACTGTACATACTTCCACAGGAAAAGCACCTTTCGAGGTAATTGAGGGAAGATCAAAAAGTCCCTTGCTACTTAAGGTACATGGGAAGATCTTCGCTGCAGATGAGTATAGTTGAGACCTACAAGAATCTTTCCAAAAGATTAAGGATGCTATCTCTATCTCACAGCAAAGGCAAAAGGCTGTTGTTGACAAGCACAGAAGAGCCCAAGCCTTTAAAGAAAACGATTGGGTCTTGTTAAAGTTTCCCAAGGCTCGATTAAGGCACACGACGGGCAAGAATCCTACGGGCCACCAAAAGTACTATGCTAAACTAGCAAAAAGGTACTATGGTCCCTTCCAGATTCTTAGGCCAATCAATGAGATGGCCTATCAACTTAAGTTGCCCAATCATTGGCTCATACACAATGCTTTTCATGTGAGCCTATTAAAGCCTTACAAAGGAGAGCCACCTCAAGAACCAACTATTGAAGACCCACCGGAGATCGAGGACCAAGAGGAGGTGCTGCAGCCCGAGTCCATTCTCCGACATGAAGACAAGGTATTAAGAGGCGGTAAGACTATCCGATGATATCTTATTAAGTTTAAGAATTATCCTTTCGAAGATGCTAGATGGATGCAAGGCATACAATTAAAGGATAACCTAAACCTTGTCAATGCTTACAATGCTTCCCAAGAGTAAGCAAATGTACAAAATGTTAAAAATGAACAAAATTTTTGTCTTATAAGACTCTCTTTTTCTTTATTTGTGCACAAAAATGAAGTAGTATGCATGCTTAGATCAAGTTTGCGGAGACGACGTCTCCCAAACACCAAGTAGAGCTTGTCACTCTACTATGGAAGACTGATAGGACTAATGTGCAGACATGCTTGCGGCAGCCTCAGGCTCTCAAGCGCCAAATGGACTAGTCATCCATTATGGAATGATGTCGTAGGGTAACATAGGGATCCTCTACCCGCTAAGAAAAGGACTCATGAATATGCTTTATCTTCTCTACACCATAGTCGAGGACGACTATGATTTCAAGAGATAGGTAATGTCATAATAATCAATATCTAATTCTCCTAAATGATTTTCTCATATTAAACTGATCATTTAATGTGGGGAAGTGCCAAGGGAGAAAAAGCTAGAATATTGGTTAAGCCAGCAGACCAGCCACAGTAGGGATCCAAAGGAGGGAAAATAGGGATCCAAAGGGGGGGCCATCTGCAAAAGAGACATGTGCAACAATGGGCTAAAAAGACCCCAAGGTTCAGCCCATTAAGACTTCCAAAATGCTAAGGTTCCAAAATTCAAAGGTTGTGTCCAAAGGTCAACCCTAGGGAAAATTGGATGCTTTGTGTGTGCCCTAAAAGTCTTTGCACATCCCTACATGGGAGGGGGCGAGCCCCAAAGGTAGGGGATGAGAGATAAAGCCACACACACACACACACAGGCTCCCTTTACACAAAGGGAATGAGGGACACATGTCAGCTCCCTAGGCCAGATGCCCACAAGGTGTGCCCAATTCCTATTGGAAGACCCTTGAAGTGGACCAATGAGAATTAAGCTAGAGTAAATGTAGTTTAATTAATTTAAAAACATTTAATAAAAGAAACCAATGAGAATTAAGTCTCCTAGAAGACTATTGGGCAATCTCCCAAAGGGTCCAATGAGCATTCAGAAGCCCCATGGCTTGCCTGATTTCTATTGGCCAGGAGACAAAGGGGTCCAATGAGAGTTTAGTTTAATTATTTAATTACCTAAAGCTCTCACAAAAGGGGAAAGGGGGACACATGTCAGAAGGCTATCACTTATGCTGCTTAATTCCTATTGGCTTGACTTGGGGAGGTCCAATGAGGAAAAAGCCAGACCAAATTAGCAGCTAGGGCTCGCCCAAGAGAGAGAGGGGGCTGATTTTTGCTTGGCATTGACACACACACACTCACACTTGACCATGTGTGAAGGAAGAATACTCTATCTCCTCCCAAGCTTTAATGGAGAGCTCATCACCTACTCCAAGCTTGTGAGATAGAAGCCTACATCAACACTCTCTTGGCATGTGGATGCAAATCCAACCAAGAGCCAAGCTTCAATGCATGCTCATCTCCTCTACCAAGCTAATTACTAAGCTAAGCTATGCTAATATGAGTGATTATGTGAGGAGATGTACATCTTTCTCGTAAGATACTCCTTCTTCCTCTCAATCTACTCTCATACCCTACAAGCTCTCACCATCTTCGAAGGTGTGTGAGGTCTTGGGTCTGAGAACGGGGATAATTCAAGTTGTGTTTGATTAAGTGTTTTGCTTGGTGTATGAAGCTTCCATCTTCATTGCACTAGCTAGTTTTGAAGGAACACAAAGAATTGTATTGTACAATGTCTCTCTTGATGGGAGAAACCATAATACAAAGCCTTTTGGAGGGGGGACCGGCTCCATGCAAATCCGGTCCTCAACTGTTGTCAATAGCTTAATTTCTCTCTCTTTTGAAAGTATTGTCGATGCTATCTAACTAGGTGTTATGCTTTTTGTTGCTCTCTCCACCCAAGCACTCTTGTAATTCTCATTAGGAATCTATTCTAATGAAATGCCCACTATGTTCATGCTAATTTCCGCTACACATAAGTTATTAGGCCATTAAATGTTACAAATTTCATTTGTTTGCATGAATTGAAATTCAAAGGGCGACCCCTAGAATTTAATCTTCAGATAATAAGTAGAGAGCATAAGTGGTTCTATACTAACCATAGTGTAGGCAAAGGTGGAGCTAATTGCTCTTAGGCATGAACAACTGATAACCAAAGTGATGCATTGTCCCAAGGGTCATTGGGTAGCCCTCTCTCTCAAGGATCCTTGTAACTATACTCTTGTTTGTTTATATGCTTCTAATTCTATGACTAAGAGGAGCTCTATCTAGTCAGAATTATTTGCTCTACTTAATCCCCTTTGTGATTGTAGGTGATTTCAATATTGTCAATGTTATCAAAGACAGATGTAATGCTTTGGGTCAGGTCATTTCTCTGCATAGTAATGCATTTGTGGCATGGGATTCTACTGTCAAACTTAGTGTAAGAGAAAAGCTAGAGAGATCAAAGCCCGCAGAAGGATGACTAACATGCAAATTACTATGCTTGAAGAATCGTCTCCATGTGAGTCTCCTCCCTTAGAGCTATTATCTATAAAAGATAAGCCAAAAAAGGAGGAGCTTAGAGAAGCCCATGCTGCCCTTGCTTGGACCAAGCAATTCTAGGTTGGGAAGATAGACAAGCCCAATGCACATATGTTTACACTTCTAAAAAAGAAAAAATGTAAAGATTTCATTCAGTTGTTAAAAGATAAAGATGGCATCGAGGCCAAAAATCATAAAGAGAATGTGGAAGTTGCTAGACTTTTTTTTCCAATATTTTCTCTTCTTCCCCTCTGAGAAGTAGAGAATTTTTTGTGGAAAAGAGAACATTGTCTCCTCAAGTGGGAAAACTATTAGACCTACCTCTACTAACAGAGGGGGAACTAAGAGAGACTATTGGAAAATTGAAGCTTGGCAAGTCTCCTAGTTTGGATGGTATCCCTAATGAATTTATTCTTTTTATTAAGACTTTTTGGTTCCATATCTTATGATGGTCTAGCAAGAAGCCCTACAATCCAATCGAAAAAGTTAATCTCTTTAGTTAGAGTTTGCTTGCCATGAGGCAAAGCGTCTTGTGACTAAGTTCAGTCTCTTCATGTTTAGGTCGGTTCTCAACCTTGAACACAATTATCGTGGGGTTGTCTACTAATGAAGAATGATAAAAAGTCAAGGACTTATCCTTTGCTGATGAGTTATGTCAGCTTGTTACTTTCATGGAAAATGAGAAGAGGTATACTTTAGACATCTCTTGGTTGTGGTAACTCGTTTAGCATACTCAAGTGAGTTCTAAATGGAGTCTATATGCTATGTTGGATATGGGTTGGTTACACAAGACGGTTGCAAAGGGACAACAATGTGGAAAATCAAGATGCTCTTCTTGATTTCATTGGACCTCCTACCAAACGGTGTTTTGGTCAAAAGGACATATGGATCCATAAAGGATGCCATTGTGGAAAACATTAGTGTTCTTACGACGATATCACCACTTTTATTTTTGAGGACAAAAACGTTTTTCCAAAGGGGGAGTAATGTCAAGCCTAAGGTAGGTTTAGGTAGTAGGCCAAGGGCCCGCATGCTCATGCAGTTTAGGGGACTATATATGGCAAGCCAAGGGCCTATATATAGCATGGTTGGGTGGAGAGATGCATGCGTCAGTTCCCTCTGCATCATAGTTATTAACAATTTCACAGATTTAGTAAGATGTAAACCATTCCTCTATGTGTCTGATAATAGTTACATTTTTGTTTCCATCGTAACTCTAAACCATATTGCAGGTTGAGACTTTGGTGCTAACCATTGTTGCAGCTGACGATGATGGTTTTGATGTTGATAGTGATATGATTTGGGAACCATTCCAAGAGACGCCATGGACTCTCGACCATTGTGGAGCACCCTTTCGACCCAGTGTGGAGAAGAGCAAGTTCTTGGCTCGGTAAGTCATGAATTGAATCAAGTTACAAACTACAGTTTTCATTGCAGTGTCCAATGATGTAGGTGGCTTTTAGGTACATTTACAAGAGTTGGCGATGCAGTCCTTGACAATCTTCTTGGATGAGATGGCTTGGCGATAGAGTGTGAAAGTCTACAATAATATTGCACTAGTATCGAGCAAGAGTGCAGTGTGTTTATGGCACGTCTGCTGCTACCACAATAGCGACTTTTGAGTGGGTTGGGGTCGACTCTGTATTTTGGTGATGTTTCATGATCCATGGTGACAACCACCCACATCACACCCTCATGACCCTATGGTGTCATTCAATCCATCCCCAAGTACACGTCCATCTATAGTGCATGTTTGACCATACCATGACTTATCACTCCACAAGCCACTCCACTACAAGGGGTTATGTGCACTTGTGATGACTGTAGCGACGAAAATACAATGGGTTTCTTAACCCCCTGACATCATTAAAAGTGTCACACAATGAGAATGTCGCTATAAGCATCGCTATATGCATCGTTATAAGCGTCTCTATATAGCAACACTCATACGATGCATACAGTTTCCAATTTAGCGACGGTCATAGAGACGTTGCAGAACCTTAAATAGAGACGCCTATAGCGACGCCCGAGAATAAATTTTTTTGGATGGCAGGGCAATGAATGCCCTGCCACCCATCAACCATATTGAACATTGTTGCCAAAATAAAGATGCAAAACTGACAAAAAGTATTTCGATGAAAGTGAATTGACAAAAGTAATACAATGACAAAATTATACACATCATAGGCAAAATCACTTGATTGTTAAGCTTTAACCAAATTGTAATAGTTACAACACAATTGTCATTATTGAGAAAATACATCGTCGACCAATAGTTGAAAAAATGACGTACACACGTCATCTCATTATACATGCTAGGATAAAAGAAAACTAGTGCTATTTGGATACGGCTAGATTGACGTCATCTAATCAGATGTCTCATCGCGTCCAAGCGGCGTATCTATCGGATTCTGCAAAAAAAAAAAACAATAAGTCTTTCTGTAAGTGTAAACATATAATTACACAACAATCTATTTTTTAACTTATCATTAAAATACAACAAATGTAAGAGAATAAAGTTAAATACTAACCATGCTAGAGCGAGAACTAAGAATGTCCATAAGGGGGTTTAAGCCCTTTCTGCCCGCATACTCGCGCTCGTACGGTGTGGGGTCACGTCCTCCACTATTCAAAACATACAAAGAATACGTTATGTTATAATTTAAAAGTACAATTATCCATAACTACCAAACCTAAAGGACAATGCAAAAACACTTACAAAGTCGGCCTCAAATGATGCCCACCCGCAGCTCCCCAAGTGGTGCGAGCTCCCTGCCTCTACTCGCGCTTTGGCTGCCTCCTTTTGTTGCTTCCACTTGTCAGGATTCTCGCGCGTTGCTCTCTTTGCATCCTTCCAATCTTCTTTGGCCAGCCAATCTGGCTTGTTCCACCCATGCTTTATTGTTGTTTGCACTTCAGAACGCTTGTGTTGTAGTATTCGTGCACCCACACCTTCATTGGGTCTTCATTGAAGTGCTCATCCCGGCTTGACATGGGAAACTCGTTCTGCAACATGCTGATGACTCTGTCTTTTTTTTTCATTTGGCACTTCACTTCAGGTGTTTAGTATGTAGTGTCGAAACACCTGAGAGCAAAGGCCACGCATACGCGAGATCACCTACTTGTTGTCGTCATCCAAAACAATGTTGCCGCTAATGTCGATCGAGTATGGCAAGCCCTCTCGCTTGTGATGTGTGAACCTAGGTATCTCGGCAGGGGTCTTGTCTTGAGTGGTGTCTCGATGGGGGTACGGATGATAGGTGTCTCCACTGGAGTTTGGGCCCCGAAGCGAGGAGTGTCGACTGCGGTGACTCCCAGAGGAGTAGCGAGTGGTGTGTAGCCAAGAACGGCCGATAGTCGCGCAAAACCTGGAGTAGAGGGCGATGCCATGGTTGATGTGGGGGTGGGAAAAGAAGGGGAAGGTAAGGAGCCTCGTCGACTACGAGGCGGTGTTGAAACGTGAGCGGCGGCATCTCCACAACAACCATCGTCGTCACCACTAGAGTGTCGGTGCCTAGAAGAGTGTGTAGATTGTCTAGTCGACATCAAATTCTCGGAGCACGCTTATCGCTTCGAAGTAGAGGGAGATGCTGAAGGAGTGGAACTACACGACAGTGCTCTAGAGCGATGACGCTCCTCATACCACCTCCTTGTTACCATATACATGTGGTAGTGATGTGTGTGAACACACTAGGACCGCCGGGGCATTTTTTCCCTCTTTAGGAGGTTTTTTCCCCCAAGCATTGTATATACGCCCATCACTCTAGGGCTATCTATCTTTCCATTGCATATTAAGAAACACACTCTTCATTGTGTGCCTTGAGCTTCCTTCATCTTCTCCAAGCTGTGTGTGTTTCTCTGCAACCCTAATTCCAAAAATTGGTATCAGAGCAGGTTGCGTCCTCCCGGGCTTAGTCGCCAGCTGCTCAAGCACACGCCTGCTCACTTTCTCCGATTTCATTGAGCTTTGGCGAGCGTTCGTCGCAGGTCGACAAATATTTCGGGTAAGCTCGTAGAGCTTGGTCTGCTCAGATTTTTGATTTGGGCTCATTTCGGCCTCCGTTTCGTCATTTTGTGCAGAGTTTCTGTTAGTGCCGTTTTCTGCATAACAGGTGCCTTATAGTCTTCTAGGGTTTGTGCTATATAGCACAGGTTGTTCCCGCTCCGTTTCTCCTATTTTCGGGCAGTTTTCACATCAGGTGCATCATTTACCATGGCTGACAACAACAACACAGATGTGTTCAAGATGTTTGCTGTTGAGGACACGTTGGATGGGGACAATTACCATATGTGGGCTTATATGATGCAACACGTTCTTGTGTCAAAGGGCGTCTGGAATATTGTGCAGGGCATTGTACGTCCTGGTTTTGAGGATGTAGGCGATGTTGAGGATGTTGCAGGTCTTGCTGCAAGGATTGCTGCTATTAGAGTTGTTTTACCTACGGTAGAACAAGCTCGTTGGGATGTAAAGGATGCGCAGGCTCATGCATTGATTGCATTGTCCGTGAAGCGCACCATTGTTCCTCACATCCATTCAGCAAAATCTGCAAAACAGGCTTGGGATATTCTAGCAGGTCTTTATGCAAGCCGCAATGAGGCTAAAATTGCTTTGCTGCATAAAGAGCTGGAGTCGAAGATTATGCATGAGGAAGATGATATGGACACTTTCCTTGCTAGTGTCAAGGATATCAATGAGCAACTTATTTCTGCAGGTGAAGTCATTTCAGACAGTTCCCTTGTGCAGACTGTTCTTGATGCCTTACCAGATTCTTACTAGACTTTTGCTAGTACTTGGAGACTTATGACCCAAGGAAATCCAGAAGTTGTCAAGTTTGATGCATTATGCACATTACTGTTGCAAGAGTCACTTTCCAGAAAAAACAGGACTAGACAGCGTGCAGTTGAACAGGCTTTTATTGCTTCTCAAAGAAAGGGTGGTAACAGCAATGCAGCCACTTCTTATGGTTCTGCTGCGAGTGGCAAAACTTATGTTCCTAATGCTTCTACTGCTGGCAGCGCTTCGTCTAGCAATTCTAGTGATAAGGGCAAAAAGAAGACGAGTTGCCATTATTGTAAAGCTAATGATCACTTGATCAAGTCGTGTCCTAAGTTGAAGGCCAAAGAGGCTAAGAAGAAAGAGGGTGGTTCCACTGTAAATGTTGGTCCCACTACAAATGCAGCCATTGTTGAGTCTTCTGTGAAAGGAGACTGTGATGGTGATGTTGATGCATCATGGGCTTTTAGCGCAGAGTGCACTTACAATCCTGTTGTCCATGATGCATGCTTGTCAGTTGCTGTAGATTCACATGTGTGGTATTTCAACAGTGGTGCTACAAAGCACATTACCTCACATCATGAATTGTTTACCTCTCTCGAGTCTGTCCCTCATGGGAATTCTGTCACTTGTGCCAACAATGCCTCTTATCCTGTTCAGGGAGTTGGAAAGATTGTGCTCACTGCTGCTAATGGCAGTTCCTTCACACTTGTTGATGCACTTTATGTACCTGGGATCAAGAAGAATCTCTTGTCTGTATCTACACTTGCTAGACTTGGACTTGTAGTCAAATTTGTGGATGACAGATGTATAGTTCATGATCTCAGTTTTGGTGATGAAATTGTTGCATCTGGCCTTTTGTCCCGTGGGCTATATAAGCTCACTTTGTATGACAAGTGTGGACAAAATTTTGCAAATGTTGTTGCAAATTCAAGGGCTATTTCAGATGCCTTTGGCATGCACATTTTGGTCATCTGAATTTTGCCAGTTTGCTGCGTTTGCAGAAATCTGATATGGTTGCTTCTTTGCCACCTCTTGAAGCACCTGTCAAACATGTTTGTGAAGGCTGTATTTTGGGTAAGATGCAGCGTTCTAAGTTTCCAAAGGATGGTTCAATTCGGGCCACATGCAGGTTGCAGCTTGTGCATAGTGATGTTTGTGGGCCCATGCAAACTCCGTCCGATCCTTGGGCAATTACCTGTACCTCGTGACTTTCATTGATGATTACTCCAGGCATGCATGGGTATTCCGCTTAAAGCGTAGTCCGAAGTTTTTATGTGCTTCAAACAATTTTTGGCTATGGCTGAAAATGTCTCGAAATGTACTATGGGCACTCTCCGTTCCGATCGAGGGGGGGAGTATATGTCTCATGAATTCAATGCATTTCTGGCTAGTCGTGGGATAAAACACCAATGTACAGTGCCTTATACGCCTCAGCAAAATGGTGTTGCTGAGAGAAAAAAGAGGTCACTGACGGAAATGGCACGATGTATGGTCAAAAGTCAAGCTTTGCCGCATTCCTTTTGGCTTGAGGCCATCATGTGTGCCACTTATGTACTTAATAGGTGTCCTACGAAAGCTTTGCAGTCTATTACTCCATATGAAGCATGGCATGATAGAAAGCCTTCTATTGAGCACATGTGTGTTTTTGGATGTTTGGCATATGCTTTGGTGCCACAAACACAGCGCAGAAAATTGGATAATAAGGCTGTCAAATGTATTTTCGTTGGTTATAGTGCTGAAAGCAAAGGTTATAGGTTGTATCATCTGCAAACGAAATGTATTCTGGTTTCACGGGATGTAGTGTTTGTGGAAGATTATGTTCAGCCCTTGTTGTCATGTACTAGAGACAGTAATGTAAGCTCACAGGACATTTATGACACTTTATTGCCTCTTTTCAGTGGTGGAAATACGAATGTAAGTTCCAATGAGGCAATTGTACAACCTATGGGGGTTTCTGAAAATGTTACAGATCAGCCTATTATTGATACAGATGTACATGATGTACTTGATGAGGAAAGGGCTAAAAATGAGCAGGCTAGAGGTATGCCAAAATGGCTGGTGCACACTTTGCGTGAAAGTAAATTGGATCCATCTTTGTGTAGTCGTACTCGTTCAGGCTCTCGCCATGCATCTTATGCATCAGATTGTTATGCTTTGGCTGTATCTAGTTTACATGATGTTGAGGAGCCTCTGTCTTTTGATGAAGCGCAGAATTGAGAAAATTGGATGGCTGCCATGCAATCAGAATATGATGCACTTATAGAAAATGACACATGGACTTTATGTGATTTGCCTCCTTGCAAAAAGGCCATTGGTACGAAGTGGGTTTACAAGTTGAAACGCAAGCCGGATGGTGAGATTGATCGCCATAAGGCTCGACTTGTTGCAAAGGGTTATGCACATAAAAAAGGCATAGATTATGAAGAGACTTTTGCTCCCACTTTTCGTATGACTACTGTGCGTTTTCTATGTACATTGGCATCTCATTTTGGTTGGGATGCACATCAATCAGACATTGTTACTGCTTTCTTGAATGGTGACATATTTGAGGAAGTTTATGTAACGTAGCCTCGCAGTTTTGTCATAAAAGGACAAGAGGACAAAGTGTGCAGACGTAAGAAGGCTTTGTATGGGTTGAAGCAATCTCCTCGTGCTTGGTATGAGAAAGCTGACACTCATTTGGTTAAATGAGGCTTTCGTAACAGTCCAACAAAAAGCACATTGTGTGTAAAGCATGAGGGTGATGTACTTCTCATCGTGGTTCTTTATGTCGATGATTTGTTGATCACTGGACCAAATGAGAGACATATTGCTGAATTTAAGGCTAATTTGAATGTCACTTTCAAGATGAAAGATTTGGGGTTGTTGCATCATTACTTGGGTATACAGTTTAAGCAGTGTGATGGGGGTATTGCCTCGTGTCAGAAAAGTTACATAGAGACATTGTTATGTAAGTTTGGACTTGAGGATTGCAAACCTATTGCCACTCCCATGGAAACAGGTTTGAAGTTGAGTGTACATGATGCTGGCGATCCTGCTGATGTTACTCTTTATCAAACTGCTGTTGGCTGCCTCATTTATGTATGCAACACGAGGCCAAATATTCAGTTGCAGTCTCACAAGTCAGCAGATTTATGCATAGCCCAGGGTCTAAGCATTGGCAGGCTGTCAAGAGGATTTTCCGCTACCTTAGTGGCACTTTACATCTTGGCTTGTTTTATCCCAAGGGGGGATCATTGCCACCAGACTTACATGCTTTTTCGGACTCAGATTGGGCTGGTTGTTTTGACACGCGAGTGTCACAAGTGGTTTTTGTTTCATGCTTGGCAGTTCATATATATCATGGTTGAGCAAGAAGCAACCTAATGTGGCCACTTTGAGTTGTGAGGCTGAGTACATGGAAGTCTTCACAGCTACGGTTGATTATGCATGGCTCAGACGCCTTATGGCTGATTTGGGTGTTGGACAGGACACTGCCAACACTATCTACACTGACAGTCAGAGCGCATTGGCAGTTGCGAGGAACCCAGTTTTTCATGCTCGCACAAAGCACATTGAGGTGCATTACCACTATGTCAGGGAGAGGCTCTCAGCAGGAGAGATCAACTTGGCTTATGTGCCAACACAGAACAACCTTGCAGATATTTTCACAAACGCCCATCACTCTAGGGCTATCTATCTTTCCATTGCATACTAAGAAACACACTCTCCATTGTGTGCCTTGAGCTTCCTTCATCTTCTCCAAGCTGTGTGTGTTTTCCAACACTCCTTTGCTTCGGGTCCGAGGAAGAAAGAAACTGATCATGATCCATACATGCATTCAATACACGAACATTAAATCTTAATGATGAACGGAGAAGAAAATATGAACAAGTTATAATTTGATTAATCACAATTTAAATTTCACAAGTATAGCATATAGACAAGAATGGATAAAACTCCACATGAATGCAATATATATTATATAAAGTAGCAGAATTGCTCAGATACAATGTTTATGGCTTTAAGAGGTCTCTCTCTCATCCTCGTATAACTCAGCATAACTCCCTATGTCTATATAGAGTTCTCCGTTTAGGCAGATGTCCTCCGTTTTATTTTGTACTTCCTCCGCATGCATCCCATAGAGAGTAGCAGCGCCAGGCTTGTCTGGCAGCACCTCAGCGGCTTCCGAATCAGCATCCTCTCCGATCTCCTCCACTGATGCCGCTGTGATTGGCACATTGTAGCCCTCATACGTCCGTGCACTACGAGGGGCTACCTCTATGACATACCACCAGTTTGGTGTAGACTTTGTATTCCTATGAAATACCGCCTACAAGAGCCACATAACTTATCAGAGTGCTTTCGGACCACCAATCCTCTAGAACCAGATGCTAAATATTTACTGACTTACTTGTTCACAATGCTCGGGTAGTACGAAAGTGTCTCGAAGGTTGGTCCATTTTTTGGTTGAATCCACCTCGAGGAAACGTGACTCTCCTCTATGCACAGTAGTGTTACAACCCTCTATGTTTATCTTGAACCATCGCACGTCAAACAAATCCACAAAAAATCCTCTATTATCGATCCTCAAAATCTCTTGTAGCTTGCCGAAGTAAGTGATTTCTGCCACCACAGGATTTGCACCAGAGGACCGTCATCGACTAGATTGTTCGAATTTTGCCATGATTCCACAATCTTGTGTAAAACAATTTTTGTCGATCCGTTCCATCCTAAAATGTCAACCTTTACACCATGCTGCCGTGTATGACTTATACTACAACCAACAAAGATTATGACTGGCCATTCAAACATCTAGAAAGCCATGAGTTATACATTGAAAACTTACCTTGGTCGCGCAACCGCAAGAGTACTCCCACTCCTCCTCAGTCACTTGTTTGTTGCACTGTTGTGCTCTTTTCAATTGGTTGTGCAACCATCTTAAGCCCATGAATGTTGGTAGGCTCTCAAGACCCGTTGAATAATGCAACAATGGTCGTCTTCCTCGTCTCCACTCGATTCGTGCCCTTTGCCGCTCTTGCTTTGCATCCTCGTATTGTGAAATCCACTTTTGCATCACTGGATTGTGAAGCATGCAAAATTGATTGATCTTAGCCTCTAGATCTTCCGTCATTTTTTTATCAACACCGAGATTGCACATGACAATCCGAGATATGTGCTTATCATCTATGGTTCACCATAGCATGCCTCAGGCACGATCAAATTTGTCTAGTCACTCACCAATGTAAACTAGGGACTCTGATACCAGCCAACCTTCTGCCATGCTACCCTCCACATTAGAATGCCTCTGATCAAAGCATTATTGCGTCAACCTATGTGTTGGCTCATATCCACCACTTATATGCCAATCCACAATTGTTGTAGCTCTTCCAATAGTGGACAAAGATACACATCCATATTCTTCACGTTATACCGCCCCGACTCAATCAAGCTTAGAAACAGGTGCCCCTTCTTGGTAGTCAACCACGGGGGAATGTTGTAGTTGAGGATGACAACTGGCCATACATTGTAATATGTTGACCTCTGACCAAATGGATTTATGCCATCCATAGCCAGGCCAAGGCGAAAATTTCAAGCTTCCCTAGAAAAATCCGGCCATGTGTCGTCTATATGCTTTTAGGCCGTGCAATCTGTAGGAATCCGCAGCACACCATCCAAAGATCTATTCTCCTTGTGCCATGATGCTAGGGTGGCCATGGACTTACATTCAAAGAAATGTTTGATGCGAGGCAACAGAGGAAAGTGTCGCAAAACCTTCTGCGGAATTTTTGTCTGTGGAGATCTACTCGATATCTCTTGGAATCACATTTCGGACACTTCTCCATGTCTATGTATTCCCCTCTAAAAAGAATGTAGTCGTCAGGACAAAGCGTGAATCCATCCCCAAGTTTTGCAAGATCTTTCTTGCTTCCTCTCTGGAATCTCGCATCACGTTATCAACTGGCTGTATGTGTTCTATGAGCAAACTACACATTAAAAAAAATGCGGTACACTTGTGTAAGTATTCTATCGGATCATTATACATTTAGAGTTTTTTTATTGAAGTAAATACATTGTAATAGATCACCTGAAAAGTGCTGTGACGCTAGTGTCACTCCATCCAAACTTTCTCTGCATGCTGAGAAGAACCAAGAGCGCCTTCAATCTAAACACACGTGCTCCACCATATAATGGCGTATCGGATTCACTTTTCATGTCATCGTAGATAAGCCTTTCTGAATCCATGATCGTCTTGATCATTTCATCGATCTCGGGCTCAAGCATAGCCTCGTTGGGAATATGGTCTGCATGATCACCCTCTGAGCTATCAGAGGCTACATCTTGTGGCCTCACATATGCTGCTTGATCAAAGCGCCTGCAAACACGTCTATTGGGTTGCAAGATTGCTGCCTGTTAGCCAGCGTCAGAGTCTGACGAGTTGTAATTGGCAACAACTCGATCTATAATAGATGGGTCAAACTCGCCAAATTTGTGAACGTACTTTAAAAAAACGTGTCTTGTCCGTCGCGCAACATGTTTGCATTGATTACAAGGACATAAGATCCTTGTTGAGAAATAGGCGTTTCAGTTGGACAGCTCCACATCGTCGTCACTACTCATAATGAACGTAAAGACCTTATAACTTGAACATAAATTTAATCTTCTATTGTCATCCTCCGTCTCTTATCTCTCTCTCTCAATCTCCCTCACAATCAAGAAACCAAAGATCACACTGTAAACTACCTCAAATTCTCTAGCCATGTCTGATGCCTACGCTCCTCGGTCTAGAGGTGCACGGAGATCGGAACCAACGGGTTATAATCTCGTTTTTATTGGTCAGTGCCTATATTTGTGGGTATGAGAAATCTACACACCATGTCTACATGACAATGCATGTAGTGGGCAAAATCCCTTTGCCTCTTGTTCAGCTGTAGCAATTCACAGAGAAGCTTAACATCTCTTTATAGTAGCTCCTTGTTTGAGGGATTACTGTGCACATTACATGTTTGCCTCCATTCTAAGTATCATGACGTTGAAAGCTTTCCAACTTAATGCCGTATCCGTGGAGAGGAAGAGAGGGATATCATAAACCTAACTCTAAATTTAAACCGTAATCCTGAAGTGAAATTTTAATATAAAAACTAAATCCAAAATCTAACCTTATCTCTCTCTCTCTCTCTCTCTCTCTCTCTCTCTCTCTCTCTCTCTCTCTCTCAAACATGCATGCACATACACATAACAAAAATGCAAAATTTTCAAATGAAAACTGCTCTTGCTACATCGTCCGCTTCAGCTGCTCTAATTTCTACTCAGCACTGCGAGTGCTCCCCTCTCTCTCTCTCTCTCTCTCTCTCTCTCTCTCTCACACACACACACACACACACACACACACACACACACACACAAAAGCCAACTTGATACATTGTGAAAGTCCTGAGTTATCCACTTCCTCTTCCATCACTCAAGCTCAGCAGAAGGAGAATGCTTTCAACAGCTAGTGTTGTTGCCTACCCTTTGAACATTCCAAAGATAACTAGCTTCAAACACCTTTAAGCTCTACAAAAAGAGAGAGATGGTTGGGCCTCTTGTTCAGCTCTAAACCTTAAATATTGAGTTAAATCCTAAACCTAACCCTAAAGCTCTAATATTAAATCTAAACCTAAACTCTAACTTAAATATAAAAACTAAATCTTAAACCTATGTAGACTCTCTCTCTCTATCTCTCTTTCCCTCTCTCTTTATCTATATTTGTCATAGCACGTCTATTTACAAAGACAAACATTGATAAAGCTCTTCACCGATGTATGCACTGTTTTCTTGGACAATGCAGACAATATATTCGATCCACAAGGAGTTTATCGGATTGGTCTCATAAATCATTTTGAAATTTTGAAGACGTTTATTATAACATTTCATTTCATATTCTCTCTTCTTTTTCTATTTTATCTCTCTCTCTCTCTATCTCTCTTTTCTTTCTTTCTCTCTCTCTCTCTCTCTCTCTCTCTCTCTCTCTCTCTCTCTCTCTCTCTCTCAAAATGTGTGTGTGTGTGTGTGTGTGGGAGAGAGGGAGAGAGAGAGAAAGAGGGGGAGGGAACATGAGAGGGAGGAGAGGGAAGGAGCATACCTGGCTCTCCTTCCTCTCCTTGTGTGTGTGTGTGGGGGGGGGGGAGAGAGAGAGAGAGAGAGAGAGAGAGAGAGAGAGCGGCACGGGTATACCTATTTAGCTAGAGTGTCAAAACTCAGATCTGAGATATGAGTTTTTGGCGCTCTTGGATTATTTATTTACCATGTTGGCGTTGCTATGATCGTCGCTATGAGCATCGCTATGCAACGAATAATATAGCGACGTCGTGGATTTTCACATTTGAGCGTCGCACTGCTAGCGTCACTAATAGGAAGAACCTCTTGTAGTGCTCTATCTCTTGCCATCCATGGGGCCTCCACCAATAGCTGGCTGGATAGCACAAACGCCATCTAAACCATGATTTATAATCTATATTTTGTACTTCTTATGAGCTCATTTTATATGCCATGCAAAATTAAACATCCTAATTATTTTTATTAACATATATTAATTTTGCAAAGGATCGCTGTCTATTTCATGATAAGAGAGTTTAGTATATGCATGTGGTCTAATTGTCCATGGTTTATACTTAATTTAACTGATGGTGTTGAGTTTTGAAAGTGACATCTTGTTTAATGTGATTTATTTTCAAAAAGCAATTAGAGGTGATGGTGCGAATGGCCTTAAAAAGTAAAGTGACTTTGATTTTCTATAAAACAAAAATCTAGTACACATTTTATTCATTCACAAATTCTCTCAGCACTTATTTACAAGCAGCACCTCTTGAGCTTTTCTTCCATTCTTCTTGCTTCTACATATTCACGATATGCCAAGAGGGAACCATGGATAATGTGTTGAGCATGGGCAAGATGCTGAACGCGGATGTGCTTCTCGTTGTGGTCCACCTGTCCCTAACATTGACCCTATCCATAGTGTGCATGCTAATGCGTTGAGATTGGGCAAGATGTTGAACGCGATGTGCTTCTCATTGTGGTCCACCTATCCCTACCATTGACGCTATCAATAGTGTGCATGCTAATTATATGTGGGATACTTTGTATATAACGATGAAGTATGTGAAGCAGAAAGTGAATGCAACAACATATAAGCTTTTCTTGAAACCATGGATAATGCGTTGAGCATGGGCAAGATGCTGAACACGGATGTGCTTCTCGTTGTGGTTCACATGTCCCTAACATTGACCCTATCAATAGCGTGCATGCTAATGCATACTTTGTATATAATGATGAACGTATGTGAAGCAGAAAGTGAATTCAACAACATAGAAGATTTTCTTGAAACCATGGTATTCCTATTCAACACCATGTATAGGCTAGATGTGTTGAAAGTCTAACTGAAGAGGATGTCAAGGAATGTATCACTATGGTTCACAATGCAACTATAAACTTTGTAGATCTTGGATATTGTAGTGCTAACAAGTGTGTAACCTTTTGAGAGGCATGTGGAGGCTTGAGTACAAGTGTGGAGGGTATAGTTTGCTTCACATGGACAAGCTAGTTGAGCCAACAACGGAAATGACAATGACACTAGCGACGACAACAAAAAATGTGGAGGCTTGAGTACAAGTGTAGAGGGTATAGGTTGCTTCATATGGACAAGCTAGTGGAGCCAACAATGGAGATGACGATGACAATGAAAATGGCAATGACACTAGCAAAGACAATGACAACTAGATTTCGCCCCTGTAAGCTAATGTTAGAGAAGTAAGCTCACAAACCTTATAGCCTTTTGGAATTATTGTACTAGTTTGTTTCACTTAATACTTATCCTTCTGCCATTGTTGTTTCAATGAAGATGTTTACTTTAAAGCCTTTTGATATTACTATACGGGTATGTTTCACCCATCCCAATGTTAAGCTAATAATGTTTAGGCAAGGTTGTGAAAGTTTTTGTTAACAACAAGTATCATTTACTATAAATTTGTCTATGTGTTGTAAAGTGTATGGTATTCCACTTTGCAACAAAAGGAATCTTAAGAATCTTCTCACCAAATTTTTAAAAAGTGCTCGCCATGAAATGCTCACTAAAAAATCATGCTCACAAAGAGCCCACTTTACTTAATTATCCCAGGAACCCTTTCAACTTTAGCATATACTTCCTTCAATTTCAATAAACCCTTCCTTTATGATTTTATTTAAAGAATAAAATCACCCTTCTTGATCATGAAGGGTAGCTATAAAATTGAGCTCGGTTTGCTCATTCAGGGAAATCTCCAATTGGTATCAAAGTCATGGCTAGTCTTATATTTGACTTTTCAATCTGGGATATGCATATTCACTTAGCTTTTATTGCTTTACACTATTAAAAGAGCATAAAAGGTGAGGGCGGATTTGAGTTTGTTAATGTCAACATCTAGTTGTCATCATAAACCTAGTTTTAGCCTTTCCAATTTGAGTTTGTTAATGTTGATGTCTGATTGTCATCATAAACCTAGTTAGCCTTATTCAATTTGAGTTTGTTAATGTTGATGTCTAGTTGTCATCATAAACCTAGTTAGCCTTGTTCAATTTGAGTTTGTTAATGTTGATGTCTAGTTGTCATTTTAAACCTAATATATGGGTACAATTTTGGGATACAGGTTAATAAGTGAAGGAAAAGTAGGAGTAGGTGTAGCTTAAGTTTGCTTTGGGGAGAGGTGAGCACAATTATGAAAGATCCAAAGTGATGGTATCTTTTCAAGATCTCTCTCTCTCTCTCTCTCTCTCTCTCTCTCTCTCTCAGTCTTGCTCTCGATCCTATGTTCGCATGTGTGTGCGCACGCGTGTATTCTGTTGTCTTGCCACAAGAACACCAAAGACAACAACATCCTAGTGAGATTGTTAGGCATGGCGATGATAAGCAGGGCGACACTTGCACAACCAAATCCTCACATTACAAGAACAATTGTGTTCTTCTCTCAATATCTCTCACATACACAATGCAGGGTAGGCCTCACAAGAAACCTCCAAGACAAAATCCGGGGGGGGGGATATTCAACTTAATTAACGAATTTCCAAAATAGAGCAAGTAGAGTTGGTTGGTTTTTATATGTTCCTAGTTTTAATAGAATAAGATTATTTTCTTTGAAAGGATGTTGGAGTTGACTGAGCATAGAGTGACTTATCATGTTGGAGGTTGAGGATGTATGTCTCCTCGTATTGTGGATAGTACTCTAGTTGAAGAGAGTAAGCTTGCATCACTCTCGATGAATTCTTTTGTGCTTGGAGGTACTTTTGATCCTTGTAAGATGGAACCACCAATTGATCGACTAGAAGGGGATGGTTGAGTAGAGCTTCCAACCATCATTGGTTCCTAAGGATGTTCAACCTAGATGTAACAGACACACTCACATACCCCATAAAACTAGGATAAAAATGGAGAACAAAAGTACATAATCTCCAAGTTTTTCATATTTGAATGTTTAACAATGCAAATAACTAAAATAAGAAATTCAAGCATTTTATATGCTCTAGAGCAACAAAGTAACTATTAAAATTTTCCTTGACAAACACTATGCATAATGTTGTTAGAAAACCCATCCCTATGGAAGGCAATTGCACAAGATGATTAAAATTGACCTTGATTTTGCATAGCTTTATTTGCAACAATAAATGTTAATAATGTAGACTTTGACTTGTTTTGTGAAGTTTTAGCACGATGCAAGCTTTTAATTATGTAGAGTCGTGGGTGGAGAACAAGCAAACAATAATAAAGTAACAATTTGAGTGGCAAAGCATGTTCTATTGGATTGATAAAACATTCATATTAGGACAAATTCAATAAGGTGGGTTTCAATTGAGAAATTAACCAAGATACACTTGAAGCACAAAGGACTATAATAGCCAACTATTTCTTGCAAGTCAGTTTCATAAACAATAGTAGTTCATCTTGCTTGCTTCCCAAATGGCTAGACAACATCTGAAGTTCATTGATGAGGTAAGTGGGAAACAATAGGTTTACAATGTAGAAAAAGAGTTCCCTAGAGGCTAATGATTACAAACACCCTTATCTTTTGGATCATGTCATGGACAAAGTATGACATGTCCGCATGACCACGATAGCTAGTATAGTTTACAACGTGGGAGCTCATGTCATAAGCATCATTGTTTCTAAAATTACATTATTGTTCAGATGTGTGGCATGCTTTTAAATGCGCTTGCATTATGCTTAAGGGATTGAAATCTTGTTACAAATGTATGTAAATTATCCAAGCTTTGAGAACGCAGAGATATGCCCAATGTATTTGTGAAGTTACTGCAATGAATATTCTTTTGCCCCACTGTAGAAGTATATAGAAACCAGTGATGTTATATTTTCTCTTGAAGGTGTCTGATAAGGATTTTAGCTCTTCAAGAATGGCAAAGAAGCATGGGGTTGAGAAAAATCCTTGTCTAGTCTAGTGCAAAGTCACATGTAGTCCCTTTCACAGCAGGGAAGGATACAACAAATTCAAATTGAGTGGTATTGGAAGCCTTTCAAGGACTATGAGACTTTCCCAATTCAGATATGTGAGCTTGAGGTAGCTAACCTCTAGAAGGGCCATAAATGACGTATCATCCAAGTGGGCGTACCCTTCCACTTCACATTTGAGTTTGGGGATGAAAATGACCAAGTATGCATCAAAATTTGAAAAATTAGTTGTATAATCCTGTTTTTTTCTCAACAAGAACACTTGATAATGCCTTGCTAGGAAAACAATAGACACATGAATGAGGCTAATTTGTCTCATTGTCCCATCTATATATGAACATGAAAGGAGAATGTAAGGTGTGCCTCGTCAAATTTTTTCATACAAATGTTTGTAGGCTTGATTTAGCTTTACTAAATCATAACTAAAAAATTAGCTATATTTTGGATTTATATTCTCTCTCTCTCTCTCTCTCTCTAAAATGAAGAATAATATGCTACCTAAACTTAGCCTATCACAAATACAACCAATAGCTACACATAACAATGAGTTTCCAAGAGTTTAAGTGAAAACAATAAATGCATCAAGTAGGGATGATTCTATAAAGTGTAAAGGTATGAACAAGATAACCATGAATCGCAAACTCGTATGTGCATAAACAAGTAGTTCTATCTGACTCAGCCTATACAAAACTAGATGTATAGAAACAAGAGAATTTTGGCCAAATAAACTCTTTAGGTTTCAAAGTTTGGGGGGTGTACCTCTTCCACTATGGATTTTTTTGGATAATTGTTTAACAAACACATAAACGTGCTTTTTAATATCGCCTAACCCTAGAACTATTATTTTTTATCTTCATTTATGTGTAGAATAGACTTATCATGGGTGATTAGAGTAAAAAACGGGCTTTTACAGGAATTATTTTTATGAAAGGTGGTACCACAAATACGTCGGATGGTAGAAAGTGTTGTGATTACGTTGGGTCATCATGAATTGGTTTCGTTTACTTACAGTCACATTAGTTGCCAAGATCCTATTTTTATTGAGAGAGTTACACTAGAAAAATTGAATGATGGGGGGAGAGTTGATCTCTAAAAGAAGAACCTTGTTTTTACCAAAGAGAGGAGCCTTTTCATTATTTTAGCAGAGCTTTTAGTCAAAAATTGGGAACGCTATTTTTGCTTGGGAGCTAATCCAGCCTATAGAGTTTGTATATAAAGAGCAGTAGAGCTCATATTCAGCTGATGATGGATACATAGAAACTCAATGAAACTCTATGTATGTATTATATGGAGGTTGTACAAGCTCTCCATCACCATCTCCATAACAAGCTCTCTTTCATTCACGGGAATAAGAAGAAGAACCATCTCCCTCTAGTCTCTCAATTATATTCCCTTCTCTTTCCATCGTGAACACGCTCTACATTAGCTTCCTGGTAGTTTGATCATCGAAGAATCTCTAATCTCCATAGCTATCATCTCTTTCTCTCTCTACTCCATTTTTATTATGTGTAGAGAAACTACGCTCTTGATTGATATTTATCCGTGTACATAGGCATGTATGGCTTATCAAAAGTGTATGATGTTGATTCATGCTTGTCTCATCATATTTAGCCCACCAATATGTACACACAATGTGTTTATGATCATGACGATACATAAAAAGCACGCTTTGCTTTCATGTCATGTAGGCAATAGGACACTGTTTTAACCATACCTCCCAAACTGTTATGAATCAGGCCAAACTCTTCAAATAAAAAATCAACCACATTGTTTACAATGTTTTCTCTTTCATGAGCATGAGTTATTGATCGGTTTTGGTACAAGATTACTTATATGTATAGGGATGCTACCAAAGAGGGGTACCATATGGAATCATGGGTTTGATGTGACGTTCATATATGATTTGTGGTTTTGTTTGGTGAGTTAATTCCATTTATTTGATGGCCATAAATGTATGTGTTGATTTATGGTTATCCAACCCAAACTGTATGGATAATTTTGTAAGAACAACTTTCTTTTCAAAGTGGTTAATATGAGTCTCATATGCATATGAGACTCATATGGGTGAAGTAAATGAAATGCAAGAGGGAGTCCTTGACCTCATACCAATGCATCAAGCTCAACCCTATAACATAAGCTATCACCTTGCCACATTACTTCACCGGTGAATAACCCTTTCACACAATGAGAGGACACACACACGCACTTTCTTGCAGAATGAAAACTAAGTGAGCCCGTGGCTCACCTTATAGGGCTACGCAACCGCTTTGGGTCAGCTCAGTGGACCTATATTTGGGAGAAGATCATGCGGCGGTAGAGAGGCTTTAACTTGCCACCGACTTCCTCAAGCATCACGTGGCATCTAGGCTACCATCCTCCCCAAATAGAGCGCGTCAGAAATGGGAGAGAATGACAATAAACTCACCCACATTCAGATCGTCAAGGAAATCAAGTATACACGTCGACCAGATCCACTATCAAAGGTTAAATAAAAAAACCCATAATGAAAAAAATCTATTACAAGGTCATTTTAATTAAGAGGTAGTTCATGCATAAGACCCATTTAATGGGGTAACCAATAGATAACAATTTCTATCCCCAAGGAGAGCACAATGTATTATGTATAGTTGGAAAACCAAGCAACTCCATGATTGCCAAGGGTCAAAGTATATCCAAGTGATACACTATGGCAATACTAGCTACAGAGTTCGATTATTTCTAGAGGGATAACCAGATACAGAGAGAGGGAGAAAGAGCAAGAGAGAGAGAAAGAGATATTTTATCAAGGTTGAAAGCAACCTGCGAGAAACAATATGATAATTCAGGATAGAAAGTCTGAATAGACTATAGCAGGATGTAGAGTGAATGAGAGAGAGAGAGAGAGAGGGAGAGGCCTTTCCCTCCTAATCCACAAATGTTGTGGTTGGAATAGAGCAAGATATATTCCAAATAGGTGAGATATTTTTTTGTAGTAAATGATTGCAAAGGGTGAAAGCAAACCCCAAGATAACACCATGGATGAAGAGTCTCATATCCTCTAGAAGGAGAGAGAGAGAGAGAGAGAGAGAGAGAGAGAGAGAGAGAGAGAGAGAGAGAGAGAGTTGTGGACCAAGCATGAGAGGGGGGTATACTCTCTCTCTCTCTCTCTCTCTCACACACACACACACACACACACACACACACACACACACACACACACACACACACACACACACACACACACACACACACACACACACACTCACACACACACACACACACACACACTCTCATTGTGTGTAGTGCAAAGTGCAAGAGCTCGATCTCCTTCTCCAAGCTTGTTGAGAAGTGGAGAGCCTACACCAACACTCTTGGATATGGGATGCAAATCCAACCAAGAGCCATGCTTCAATGCTTAAGCTTGCCATTTTCTTCAACGTCATTACTATGCTATTATGCTATTCTAAGCAAGAAGAGTGATAATAAGTGAGAAACTATTTCTTTCTTCTATGAATGATTCTTCTTCCTCTTCCGTACCCTCCTTCCCCGCTAGCTCTCTCCACCTTCGAAGGTATTTGAGGCCTTGGGACTGAGGCTTGGGATAGTTAATGCTTTTTGCAAAGTTTACGTTAAGCTAGTGATGCATGAAGCTTTCTATCTTCATAGCATCACCAAGTTCACAAGGAACACAAAGATTATATTGTACCAAGTCTCTCTTGATGGGAGAATCTATAATACAAACGCCTTTTGGAGGGGGGACGGCCGGATCCAAGTAAATCCGGTCCTCAACTATTGTCATGTTCTCTAATACTCTCTCTCTTGCAAAAGTATTGTTCATGCCAAGTTAATTAAGTACTATGTTTATGTTTCTACAATCAATTAAGTTCACTCTCTATGTTCTCAAAGTAACCTCACAAAAATGCTCACTCTAATTCTCTTAATTCCGCTATTCTCAAAATTCATAGGCCATTTCCATTACATTGGTATCAGAGCATTTGGTTTCTCTTTTCTTGCTTAAGAAAAGAGGTCCTTAAGTAGCCTATTAATGGTTGATATTGTTAATTATATTAGGGTAAGTGGGATTGGAATCTATTATTGGATTTGTTGAGCCCACTATGTGGGATATGGTGCACAGCTCGGGAGCTTTAGTCTTAATAATGGGGTCTTTTTAGACTTGCCTACGGCTTTACCATTATTGAGCCATAAGAAGTCCGAAAGGAGCTATCCCTCAACAATTCTGCTATGTTAGACCCACCCCACTACTCTCTATAATTAACCAATTTGAGTCGTGGGTGTAGATACTTAAGTGCTTATTTTCAAAGGCTAAGAGGAGTAGCAACTAAGGTTTTGAATTGCAGAAGGATACACTAAGTAAACACATAAATATAATTAGCGTGGCTGACAATAAGCAAGGGAGTAGAATGAACATTGACAACTTTGATTTTGCACATGAAGGTGCTAATGATGATGCCCCCATGTTTATCAATTATTTTGTCACTAGGTTGTATCAAGCTATGGGCAACTCTGCTTTGCAAGACAAAGTTACTCAACACATTCATGCTTATGGGATTTTCTTTCCTCTCCAAGAGGAGAGAGACTTTAGGAGGCCTCTTGATGAGACTCCCAAAAGAAGAATCTCTCCTCCATAAGAGAGGAAAAATCCAAAGAACGAGAAAGAAGTGAATCCCTAAGTTCCTCTAAAGATGTGGCTCCATGAAGACGGTGGTCTAGACTATCGCCACCTCCTCCCAAGAGGAAACGGTCAACCCATAGTCCTTCTCCTCGTCACTCCAAAAGGGAAGGGAGGAAACAAAGGAAGAAAAAGGCAAGGAAGAGGTCACCCTCTTCTCCTTCTTCTTCACCTTCCTCCTCTTCCGACGAAAGCTATGGCTATTCTCCTAGAGAATACAAGAGGGGATGACATCGCAAATTGTACCCTGCATGACAAAGATCACAAAAGCTCAAGAAGTTCAAAGAGGGAGGAAAAAGTATCTCTTTTCTCACCTATGATGGCACCTTTGGTGCCACAGACAAAGTATCGGTCTTCATCCAACAATTTTATGCGGCCTTTGGAGACGAGGGCTTCACGGAGTCCTCCAAGCTACACCATGTAGCTATTCACTTTCAAAAATTTGCTCGTCAATGGTGGGTTAGCCTTCGTGGCAATGGTGAAGCCCCAAAGACATGGAAAACTCTACAAGTTTCCATCATGAAGCAATTCCTTACAAGCGATGCAAAGGACAAAGTGCTTATCGAAAGGTAGAGCTTGAAGAAGCTGCTCTTCAACAAGTCTATCCACAAATATGTAGACAAGTTTTGGGATTTACATCTCAAAGCTACAGTCTTTCAAAGGATAGAATTTGCCAAACAGAAGTAACAATTTTGTGCGGGATTACCTGATGAAATGGCTGTGTATGTCAACTCACAATGGCCTAGCACTATCACCGAAGCCATCCACCACACTATGGCTGCTTCAAGGATCAATTTCCAACAAGGGGTGAAAAGAAATTTCAAGCCCATGGAAAACAAGGATCAAAATGAAGCTAAAGGGAAGAACAATGATCAAAACTCTTCCCAAGGCAACACCAACACCAACAACAACAAGGCCAAGAAGAAAGGAGCTTACAAAGGTAAAAATAAGCTCTCCCCCGAAGAATTAGGGCCTTTCATAAAGACCATAAATGCTTTAAGTTGGGGAGCAAGGACATGGCTATCGTTCTTGCCCCAAAAGAAATGTACACAATGACACTTCAAGAGCTTCCATGGTTGAAGCTCCAAAAGAGGATACTAATTGCAAAGGCTCATCACTCTCCTATGCTTGGGGAAAGGTAAGGGAACATGATGCCTTCATCTTGTTTGACCTTGGCTCTACTCACAACTTCATATCAACGGAGTTGGCCACCAAGTTGGGAATTCAAGCTTTTTGGATGGGAGATACTGTAACTACTGAGGTAGCTTTTAAGGGACAACAAGCCTCCGTTACTCTTTTGATGGGAAGTTGAGGCTTCATGTTCAAAGCTACGTCGACAAAGAAGATTTTTTTAATCTCTCCTCTCCAACATGAGGATGTTATCCTAGGGGCACCATGGTTCAACCACATGGCTGCCAACATAAAGTTCCCCGAAAGGAGAATCTATTTCACCTACAGGGAAAAGAGCATGTACATAGATGCTAATGATTTGGGGAACACCATATCCCTGGTAAATACGCTTGCTTTTGATAAGTCAACAAAAAGCTCTATTTTTGTATACATTATTTTTGTTAGAGAATTTGTAAATGATTCTAACATTTTTACAAGTAGCAATATAAGGAATCAAGAGGAATTAGAGTTGTCTAATTTCCTAAATGGATTCCAAGATGTTTTCATTGATGACATCCCTAGTGAGCTACCTCCAAAACGAGGGGATGATGACCATGCAATAGAGATTTTACTAGGAAGCTCACTGCCTAATAAACCTCCTTATTGAGTGTCACAAGCTCAACAAGAGGAGATCATGAGGCAAGTGCATGAATTGTTGGAAAAAGGGATGGTGAGGCCTAGCTCCTTTCCATTCTATTCACCAGTACTTTTAGTGCAAAAGAAAGATGGCACATATCACATGTGTGTGACTATAGAGCACTAAATAGGATCACTATTAAAAAAAAAAGATTTTCCATGCCACGGGTAGAAGATCTATTTGATAAGTTACAAGTTTTGGCCTGACAAATGCTCTAGCCGCTGAATGCTCACGATGGACAAAAATCTTGGCCACTCAAATTCTCTTGAGGAGTATAAGTGACACCTCCAAGTAATCTTTCAAGTCAAGTGAGAGAGAATAAGCTTTTCATTAATCAAAAGAAAAGTGATTTTTTTTCTACAAGAGATTCAATATTCAGGTCACATTATCTCTCAAGATGGTATCCGTATGGATCCATCAAAATTGCAAGTAATAAAAGCATGGCCTAATCCAAGGAATCTACATGAACTAAGAAGCTTTATTGGTATGTGTGCATACTATAGTCGCTTCATGGCAAAATTTTCTCAAATAGCAGGACCATTACATGACTTAACAAATAAGAAGGCTAAGTATTCATGGACTTCTAAGGAGAAGAATGCTTTTGACAAGCTCAAAGAGAAGCTTACCTCTCAACTAGCCCTCATGATTTCGGATCTCTCAAAGCCATTTGAGGTCCAATATGATGCTTGTGGTGATTGCCTTGGAGCAGTCTTGCTTTAAGAAGGGCATGCCATAGCATATGAGAGCCGAAGGCTCAATGCCGATGAACGGGTCTTGGGCATATATGAAAAAGAGCTTTTATCTGCTCTACATGCCCTTGACACATGAAAGCACTATCTCTTGGGGGATCCATTCATCCTACAAATGGCTCACAAAGCCTCAAGAACTTCATGACGCAAACCAACCTTTCCGACAAAAAATGAGGTAGGTAAATTTTCTTTTGCAATTTAAATTTCATATTGCTCACATTGTTGGCAAGCACAATCAAGTGGTCGATGCACGTTCCCAACGGCCAAGGGTAAATGTGGTGTCTATAACAACTCACAATGATCTATCTTTTATGATAGATGAGTATGCTACTAACTGAGACTTTAAGTAGGTAGTTACAGCCTTGCATTAGGGAAGAAAAAAAGAACCATTCACCTTGAAGGATGGTTATCTTCCAAACGGCAATAGGCTATGTGTTACTCACCAATACAAAAAGAAAGTCATGTATGAATCCCATGCTTCTCCTTATGCGGGGCAAAGAGGGATTCCATAATCTACTCTTCGAGGAGTAGAAATGTATTTCTGTTGGTCTACCATGAAAAGTAAACATATAGAGTATATTTCAAAATGCATGGTATACCAAAAAATGCCACTAGCCATTTGCTTTATAAAACACCATTGTATGATGTTCGTACAAATCACAAACCAATTTGGGTTGTTTGAGACTATAAAGATAAATTACTCCATTATAACGCCCACTCATCTTCAACCCAACAACATAATATTTATCTCACTATTTCCATGCTTTGTATACTTCGATTAAGCTGTCTATTTTCAAGATTATCTCATTCATTTCCATCCCAATATCAGTTCTTGTATTATTAGATTCAAGTTCTTTTAATTAAGTTGCATGGTATTGTTTCCTTCTCACTTTCTCTATGATAGTACCAACTGCAGATCTCTCCCTCCTGCTTTCTATTTTCAAAAATATATTGGTCAATATGGATTAGTTCATTCATATGAAACTAAATCTTCTTTCTACTCACTCTCACCTTCTCCCTCTACATCACACCTCTTAACCAAGACTAGCATAGTAAAATTAAAGCGCATGATTATAGATTTCTTCCTCCTACTTTCTATCTTCAGAAATGTATCGGTGAATTTGGATTAATTCACCAAATTCATATGAAGCTAAATCTTGTATTGGTGAATCTGGATTAATTCATTCATATGGAACTAAATCTTGCACCTTCTCCTACTCTTACTATTGCTCACTGTCACCTCATCCATATCTCGATTTTTAACAATGTCGCTTCAGTTTACATGTTGTCCCTACTCCTGACTTTCACCTTCTTCCTCTAGGTCCACTTCTACACATGAACTCCTTCCAAGTGAAAGTACTCTAATTTAACAAGGCTGAAGACGATGCTGAAAGCAGACTTCATGGCAGCAGGTAGGCGAGGAAGCGCCTGTTCCACGATCAGGTTTCTCTTTTGGAAAGATTACCTCAGAGATCCTTCACATTGCTCGCTTCCGCGCTACCCAGCTGCCTCCATATTCCAGCATGCAGCCTCTCCCGCACTGCAGAACGAATCATGGCGGGTGCAAATCTAGTTTTTGCTCAAGAGAGGGTCGCAAAAGCTGAGCTTCAGTCCCTCCTCCTCCTACACGGGTGTGTCTTCCCTCTGCAGGAATCCACTAGGTTGAAGAATGCTGATCATGGATCGCAGCAGACAGGGGAGAAAGAGAATTCGGGAAAATATGCAGTTAGCAACAACAACCAGAGCGATGTGCAAAACGATGTCGCTCTTGTGGCACTCCTCACTGCTTGCGCTAAGCAGAAGGATCTCTGTAAAGGTAGCACATTACATGCCCGGATCTCTGAAAGAGAGTTACATAAGAAGAACATCTTCATTGGTAGTGCCTTAGTTTCCATGTATGCCAGGTGTGGTGCACTTGTCAAGGCCCAAGAAATATTTGATGAGCTACCCACCTGGGACGTTGTCTCTTGGACTGCGCTCATCACTGGGTATGCACTAAATGGGAACAGTGAAGAAGCAATCAAATGCTTTGAACACATGCAACGTGATGGTCTTTCCCCTGATGCGTGGACCTTTGCTTGCATCCTGAAGGTATGCGGCAGCATTGGGGAAGCTGAAAGAGGCAGAGAACTACATGCACAGATCATAAGAAGGGGATTGCATGAAAATAATACAATTTTGTGCACTGCAATATTAGATATGTATGCAAAATGCGGGGCACTTCAAAAGGCACAGCTTGTGTTTGATGAGCTCTTAATCCAAGATGTGGTGTCATGGACTGCACTCATCTTGGGGTATTGCCAACATGGGCTTGGTGAGGAAGCGCTCATCTACTTCGAAAAAATGATGCACTCGGGTCTTTTGCCCAATGCAATGACCTTTGCCTGTATCCTTAAAGCCTGTGGCAGCATAGGGGCCATTGATAGCGGCAGAGTGGTACATGCTGATATTGTCAGAAGAGGCCTGATGGAGAACGATGGTGCTCTTTGGGTGGCGTTGGTGGACATGTATGCAAAATGCGGTGCATTTCCTGAGGCTAAACAAGTGTTTGACAATCTTGCACAGCGAGATACTGCCCTTTGGAATGCCCTAGTCACAGGGTATTGTCAACATGGGCTTAATGAGGAAGCACTAAATTGTTTTGAGATTATGAGACATGGGCCCACCCTCCCTGATGCAGTGACCTTTGTTTCCATCTTGAAAGCGTGTGGAAGCCTAGGGGCAGTTGAGAAGGGCAAAGAGATCCACAGTGAGATTGTAAGAGAAGGGTGGCTGGAGAAATTGAGTACAATGGGGAGTGCACTGGTGGATATGTATGCAAAATGTGGGGCTCTTGGAAGGGCTCAAGAAGTGTTTGACAAACTTCCGGTCCAAGACGTTTTCTCTTGGACTGCCTTGATTGCAGGTTATTGCCAACATGGGTATGGTGAGGAAGCGCTCAATAGCTTTGAACTTATGATGCATGAGGGCCATTCTCCTGATGCAGTCACCTTCACATGCGTCTTAAAAACTTGCTGCAGGCTTGCAGCAGCTAAGAGAGGTGAGAGGTATTTCGAGGCAATGGCCTGCTATGGCATTTTGCCTACTCCAGAGCATCACACATGCATGGTTGACCTTTTCAGTCGTTGGGGATATCTTGATAAGGCGATCACTTTACTGACAGAGTTGCCATCTTCTGATAACATTCCGGCATGGTACTCTTTGTTGGCTGCTTGTAGAAGGTGGGGGAACGTACATATTGGAAAGTTTGTCTTTGAGAATGCAGTGCAATTAGATGAGAAGTCTGCCCAGACTTTTGTGTAATTAACTTGAATACAGCTGCTGGAAAGGGAGATAGAATTGATCCTCTTCTATAGATCAATATTGTTCTTGAAATTAGGAGCCTAGAAGCTCTCTCTCTCTCTCTCTCTCTCTCTCTCTCTCTCTCTCTCTCCCCCCATAATGAGAGCAGTGTTGAGTTCTATTACTGGAATTTTTTTGGAGATGCTCAAAATGAGGGTGTCCCAAGCAAGGTCGGTACAAACGTACACCATGAGCATGCCCGTAGGCCACAAACTGAAAAACTTTAAAACTCTTACATTGGAGTCACATGACATTAACTGAAATTAGGCAAATTAGGCCAAGTCAAACCCTCACCTAAAGAGAGTGTGGAAGTGTTTCGGGTGGAGAGCCATACTGAATCTTCTAGCCATCACATCCAGGCCTTGCTGACTGTAACAGATGTCTTGATATTGGTGATTCATCATCATCAGGTCACCAGTGAACAGGGTTAAAATGCTGCAGACATTCCACCTCACTTACTCAAATATAGAAATTTGAAGGAGCATCTTTGTTCGAATAAACTGTAACATATGTACATGTATAGCAGACACTAGACAGAGTACCGTAAGCTTAGTATCGCCAAAATGTCACAGACAGATTTGGTCGACTGTATTCTCAATCTGTGTTAAGCTGTGACAAGGGAGTGGAGTGGCTCCCCTCTTGTGCTGGGGGCACTGCACAAGACTCAATGGCCTAATCTACCTACACTTTTGGAGAGGTCATGACCATTGTAAAGGTAAAGCTCTAACAACTGAGGAGTAGTTACCATGTCGTCCTCCTCCATCCACTTGGCATTAAGAGTAGGGTAACTCCTGAACTTAACCAAGTATTTAGCTTTCTGTTAACTTTCCTTTCCTTGTGCACTAGGATTTACTCCGGCTGAAGGATTTCCTCTAGCTCTTTTACCTCTGTCACCTACCCCTTGAAATGTCGAAGAAGAACTACGTAAAAGGCATTGTGAATTCTCCAATGATCTGGCAACTTCAGTTTGAAGGATACATCATTGATCTTCTCTGAGATCTGAAAAGGTCCATGGTCTTCTCAAACTTGAGTCTCCTTCCTTCAATTCAAAAGCAAGTCATGCTGATGCTCGGTCTACTCTTTTATGCTTTTCTTGAGACATGGCAAAAGAAGTCGCTAAGTGACTTGCTTGAAAGATCTTGCCCTTGGTGCACAAGATAGGTGGAACCTTCTTGCCACCATTGACTCTCTCAATGGTGGCTTTCTAGCATACGGGTGGAAAAGGTGGTTGTAATGATGATTCTTCTAAGAAGAGATTCAAAATTTGCAAAAATATGACACATTTCCCACAAGCAAGGAGATAATTTTTTCAAAAGCATAAGAGTTAAAAGTCAAGAAGATTTTAAGTAAATAGGAGATAATGCATGGGTAAAGGCTCTTATTTTTTGAGTAATATCTTCAAAAGGGAATGGCTACCCACTCATCTTGTACCAACCAACGCATTAAAGAGATATAAGACCTTTCGTCATATGGAAGTTAGTTTGCAAAAAGTAACTCAGTCAAAATAACGACACAAGGAACGATAATATAATTATAAAAGCATATTATGAACACATTTCTTCATGCTTGTTATTCTTGTGCACAAATTTTCTCTTGACAAACATTAAAAAGGGGAAGAAAAAATTGAAAATTTCAATGTTGATAAAAGATTCAATCCATCAAAGTCACATGATTCAACAATTCCTTAACGTGAAAAGGAGAAAGAACCTTCTTTGCTAGCAGCTAAAAGATCTCATGAATGAATAATTATTTGAAAGAATAAAATTAGAATGAAAACACGAATGATTAGTCTCACTGTGTACTATGGAAAATATTTCATGGAAGGTAGCATTAACATACCATGAGATACATATATAATGTAAAGAGCATTACCATGACTGCTTGACAATTAATTAACAATAGGGATTGCAATAAGAGATAAATAAAAGTATAAGCATTTTATATAAGTGGTGAAATGAACCAATGTGAAGTCATAAAAGCACTCTTGATTCTTTCAGAAAAACCAATCTATAAGAACTATAAGATAAAAGTATTGAATATTTAAAGCGTGAAGAAATTGAAAAACCTTATGACAATCCAGTTGGCTTATACAAACTTATGATCATGGTAATATTGTTGACACCATCCTCCATACTTTAATAAAGATCAATGATGTGATAAAAAATAAATCGCTTTTGGACCTTTTGAAGGAAAACAATCGTTAAGGTTTCTCCAAAGTTGACTTTTCCACAATAGTTTTTGGATTATCTACAATGATATCTCCCACCAAAAGATAGCTAGATATTCAAAATAAATAAGTAAATTTGTAATAAGAAAGAAGCTCTCCAAAACAAGCAACTATATGCACATGACATAAAATTAACACTAAACTTAGATCACATAATATAATCGAATATAGAACACCATGATTTGCAAGCTTCACAAATATCTTTAAATTTCTCACCACACATGCAACGGCTAATAGAATGTACTCATGTTTTTCGCACACAAATAGACTTTTATTTAATAGAGACCTCTTTAAAATGATTTGACCACCACTAGGACCACTTACATTCTTTGTAACATTCAGTTGGCGGTGAAAAACAATGGGAACAATTGCACAAACATTGAAATATTTTTACACTAATTAGAATTCAAAATAAGTTTTAGCTATAATATGTAGAAAATGTTGACTGATGATCGTTTTATATTACATCTTACTATACACATCGTACTAGAGCTTCAAAAAACTCAAAGATACCTTAAAAGTCCTTGGTGTACATAACAAGTCTATTCTACTAAAGCATGACATCTCATTTTAAAACACATTAAGTAGAATCCAACTATTAGCACAATTGACTATTGAGAGAGAGAGAGAGAGAGAGAGAGAGAGAGAGAGCTTTCAAAGTTGGCTACAATCAATATAGCTTGTGAAGAAATTAATTTTGGATGTTTTTAATCTATTTATTACATTGTTGATTCTAATCAATACAGCATTTGACCTATTTGGTTGCATTTTTAATAATAAAAATTTAAAAGATAAATTATTTACATGTTCTTCTAGTCCACAAGTGTGGACATTTGATGTATCTATGTGAAAATTATCAATTGACTTCAATGATTCAAAATATTTAGTGAGAAACTTTCTCAATGATGTTGCATCAATCCACGAAGCTGTTTCCAAATTCCACCAAACATTCATAAAGCTTCGCTACTATTGTATCATCCAATAATTGAACTAATGACACTTGAGATTCAAAGTTCTCTTGATTTTTGAACACAAACAATTCAATGAGTTATAAGACAAAGTTTAGAATCCCATGATTTCCTGAAATAATGATAATTTACAATGCAACAATGCAACAATGTATGTTTTTTCAAGGAAGTATTAAATTGTAATCATCTCCAATATGTGGTGTTTCGTCACTATCACTTTTTTGATATCACAATTACATTATCGTAGTGTCTTTATTACTTAGAGTTTATGTACTTCATTTTTTTAAAAATTGTTGTGTTATCTTTTCAAAAAAATATCAATAACAATTGCTCGAACAATTGCTTGTTTTCTCTTTGCCTCAACAACTAACTCACTACATTTATTGGTTGGCATTCCTCGTCCTTGAGATGATTTTATCAATGACGAGGACGGATAATACTTACTATGCTTGATCATTTTATGAAGAGCGGACAAGAAATCATGACCAATGGGATGCTGCAAAATGAATTGTTGAAATTAGGATTGCTTGGACTCACACACAGCTTGGAAAGATAAAAAAGCTCAAGGCACACAACAAAGAGTATATTGCCTAGTGTGCAAATAGAAAGATAAGATAGCCCTAGACTGACGGGCGTATATGACAATGCACGGGGGAGAAACCTCCTAGTGAGGGAAAAAGTGTTGTGAAAGTCCTAAGTGTGTTCACACACATCAGTACAACATATATGGTAACAATTCTCCCTAGGAGTGATGCGGTGAATGAGAGTTGACACATAGTATATAGGAAAGTGCCATGCCTAAGGACATGGCAATCCACAAAGGGAAGCAAGCCCAAAGCTTTATGCAAAGCTTCAAACTTCTCACGAGGAAATGCCTTTGTGAATAGATGTGCAAAGTTGTCGTGTGTCAGCACATAAGCCAAGCTGATCTCTCCTATTGAGAGCCTTTTCCTAATAAAGTGATAATGCACCTCATTGTGCTTTGTGTGAGCATGAAAAAATGGGTTCCTTGCAACTATCAATGCGCTCTTACTATCAATGTAGATGATGTTGGCAATGTCTTGCCCAACATCCAAATCAACCATAAGGCCTCTGCACCAAACACACTCAATCGTAACTGTGAAGACTGCCTTGTACTCAGCCTCATAATTGAAAGTGGCCACAATAGGTTTCTTCTTGCTCAATCATGGTATACATGAATTGTCAAGCATGAATCAAAAACCACTTGTGGACACTCGTGTGTCATAACAACCATTCTAATATGAGTATGAAAAAGTATGCAAATCTGGTAGAAATTATCCCCTGTTGGGATAAAACCACCCAAGACGGAAAGTGTTACTCAAGTAGCTAAATATACTTTTGATATCTTACCTGTGAAACTGCAAACTAAAAATCCGGCCTAGTATTGCATACATAAATAAGATATCCAACACAGATAAAGAGTGACATCTGCAAGATCTTCAACATTATGAAGACTTGATTTCAAACCACTTTGGAGTAGCAATAGGTTTTTAGTCCTCAAGTCCAAATTTACATAGTAATGTCTCTATATGTCTTGCTTGACACAAAGCATTACCTCCATCAGACTGCTTAAATTATATGCCTAGGTAATGATGCAAACTCCCCAAGACTTTCATCTTGAAAGTAACATTCAATTCAGCCTTGAATTCGGACAAATAATGAGCAAATCATCTACATACAAATCGACGCTGAGATATTCATCACCCTCATGTTTGACATACAAAGTGCTTTCAGGAGGATTGTTACAAAAGGCTTATTTAACGATAGAGTGTCAATTTTCTTATACCAAGCACGAGGAGAGTGCTTTAGCCCATATAAATCTTATTGCATTTTCACATATTTTCTTATCCTTTCTTGACAAAACTGTGAGGCTTCGTCACATATAATTCCTCAAATATATCACCATTCAAAGAAGCAGTAACAATGTTTGATTGATATACATTCCATCCAAAATAGGCTGCCAATGCACATAGAAAAAAAAAACAGTATCCACACGACAAGTGGGAGAAAAAGTGTCCTCATAGTCAATGTATTTTTGTTATGCATAACCTTTTGCAACAAGACTCGCCTTGTAGCGATCAATCTCACCATTTGGCTTACGTTTTATCTTGTAAACCGACTTTGTACCAATGGGATTTTTATGAGGAGGCAAATCACAAAAACTCCATATTTCATTTTCTATAAGTGTATCATATTCTGTTACATTGCAACCATCCGTTTTTTGAATTATATGTTTCATCAAAAGAAAGAGATTCCTCTTCATCACATAAACTGGAAACAATTAAAGCATAACAATCCGATGCATATGATGTGTGGTGAGAACTTGAATAGGTACGTTTAGAAATAGGTGCATCCAATTTACTGTCACACAAAGTATGCACCATCCATTTAGGCATACCCCTAGCCTCTTCATTCTCTGCCCTTTCCACATCAAGTACATCTGCATCGGTAATAGGTCAATCAATGATATTTTTTGAAACCACCATAGGTTGTACATTTGCCTCGCTGGACCTTACATTCAACTTTCCACCATTGAAAAGAGGCAACAAAGTGTCATAAATGTCCCGTGAGCTTATGATCTTATACATTACAAGGGCTAAATGAAATCCTCCACAAATACAACATCTTGTTGTTAGGTTTTAAGCCTGCTGGCCGGACACCCACGACACTCATCGTACTAACCTTATCTATTCCTTTGATCAAATAGAACAATAAAAAATAGTGAGACAATTCTAATCCTCACCAAGAGCTTCACCAACACTTCTGTCTGCTCTTCTCTCCCTAGAGATAGTAAAGATTGCAATATAGAATCCAATTTGTAATAAAGTATATTTAAAAATATTTTACTTCAATTTTTAGTGAAATATAAACTAACAATAGTAAATTGCAACTTTGATCTCACTTTTATATTCTGTGGATACACTTTGTTCTAACACTTAACGAAAGAAACGTGGACGTGATGTGTCAAATCATACTCTCAAATCATAGAGTTTTTATTATTACAATATTATGTGAGATAATTTTGATCTAGCACTGTGTTCGATATGCCCATAGATCCTAGAAAAGACCATGGCATTAGATGTCCCGCAAACCTTGAAAGTAAAAATTCATATATTTTATTATAAAGCAAAAAGCTTCAAAAAAGCTTTGAGCTAATCTAAATTTTTTATAGTTGTTAGAATTTGACAATTTTGAGGAATTCCAAACTCCGAGCGAACCACTCTGAGCTAACACAAACCCGAGCAATTTTTGGCAAAGCACCTTGAATATAACCACGTTGTGTAATTGATGCAATTTAGGATTAATTAAGAAAGCATCATCTCCATCATCTATTTCTACGCCTCCAACTTCATCTATGCATCTTCTCCATCATCTATTTTTATAGCATCCAAACTTCACGTGTGCTTCCAAAACGTCAATGGATGCAAAGATGTATGGTCTGCAAGGGCCATAAAATGTTCTTTCAAAAAGCAAACTTGATCTCAAACATTCTACATTCCAACATCAGAGGACCAAGGATAGTGATATGCCTACACTCCCTTGCCCAGATGTTTATCTTATACTCCCTTGCCCAGCGCCTAGAAGTCCTACCGTCTATTGCAAAAGCGGCAATGATGATGATGAGGCCACGTGAGTGGTAGCCTCCTTGACAGCGGCCTTAGCACCGACAGTGACCTTCATCTTGGTTGGGACGGCAACACGCTGGAGGAGAGATATTAATGGCAGTAGGGATGAGACGAGGAGGGTGAGGGCCACAACGTCACCAAATGCAAGCTTGTAGGCACTCACAAATGACATCCAACCAGATCCAGCGATGCGATCACCAGTTCGACTCACCACGCTCCTACTTGTGCCATCTCACCATCTACTCAAGTTGCCCCTCCTCCGATGATCCCAATATTACATGGATAACTGCATGCTCAATTAACATGTATACCACTGCATGCTTCCATGTTGAAGGGGAGGAGTGTCTTTGAGAGCCACAAGATCACCACATCATGCAAGCTTGTAGGCAGTTACAGATGACATCTATCCATAACAATGATGCGGTCACCACACCCTCACAACTTGCGTCCACTCCATCGTCTCACCATCCACACCTGGCCGCCTCCCATTACACACATACCTGCATGCTTAGATCACTCCTTCTACAAGACTTACCAGCTATCATTCTTATGAGCTTCCCCCTAACGGCACATCTATCATTCTTGTTCGCAAAGCCACCTTCCTCACTCACAAATTACTCACATGCACCCCTTTCACAGCGTGCCTCAATTGATCAGGCCCCCTACAAGCTCGAACTGTCCTCGAGTTGCATGTAATTGGATGCCCATGCTAGCTGGGTGAGCTTTCTCCTCTTTGCACCATTTAAACCTCCCTTATCCTCCAGCAAATGTATGTAGTTCCCGTTTCTTTATAATCAGGTGGCTTCTCAGGCCTCCCTTCACAATCTCCCTTCAGGCTAACTCTCAGTGCTTCAACCCTCAGATCTCTTCACATACCAGCGTGTCTTTGCTCTGGCTGGCTCATGATGCCAGAGCCGTATAGTTACGAGTTTTCATGCTTATGAGCTACCTCACCCTCACCTCTTGTTGTAGAATTTAGAGAGAGAGAGAGAGAGAGAGAGAGAGAGAGAGAGAGAGAGAGAGAGAGAGAGAGAGAGAGAGAGAGAGAGAGAGAGAGAGAGAGAGAGAGAGAGAGAGAGAGAGATCAGCCAGACATTGCTTCCGATGACATGGTTAATGCATTGCTTGCAATTAGTAGAGGCCAAAATGTCGAGGAGTGCAGTGGGCATGCATGGGCACAAAGCAAGGCTCCGATCTTAGCTTGCGATTCTAAAAGTCAATAGGTTCATCCTATTTGTGTGTTGTGAGGTCGACATGGCCTTCATACACAAAGATGCGTTTGTAATATTTGTAACGATATGTTATTAGATTTGTTTGTTGAACTTATATTGTGAATGTAATTTACAAAAGAAACCTACTTGTAGCCATCCACGCAGGCGTGGATGGCTAGAGGCAGTTTCATTTTCCCCCTAGCTGGTGCTTTATTCCAATAAGTGGAATAAAGGGTCGATACCTTTTTGTCAGTTGGTGCGAAACTCTCTTTGTCATCCCTATTTCTCTCACACGCGTCCAGAGGCTACGCGAAACTTGTAGCATGCTTCCACAACGCTCACAAATAAGCGGTTTGTCTCTCTGACACACATGCGCTCCCGGTTTGTCTCTCTGACACGCACGTGAGGCTTGAGATCGGGGAGTCTTGTATTTTTTAGGCTTGTTTTGGTCTCTGTGTTGCAGCACTTGAGCATGAACAAGAGGGCGGGGCTTAGTGAGCGCTGGATAGCTTCTTGGCCACGGCTTGAGTGCAGATCTCTCTCTCTCTCTCTCTCTCTCTCTCTCTCTGTCTGTCTCTCGTGTGTCACACTGCAGAGGAGGGGCCAGGGGAAGCTGGTGGATGCTCCTCCCCCACGCTCTGTATGCACTATACACATAGCCTTCTGGGTAGGGGAGATGGAGCAGGGCTAGGCAAAGGGGGTGCATAGGGAAGGGGGTGTGCGGTTGGTCACTGAGTGAGGGGATGGTAGGTTCCGTTATATCTTGCCGAAAAGGTGTTTTTTTTTTTCGGGTTAGCGAGTAATAATATTGCTCTGGAGTATATTGTGCCAGTAGTAATATATGTCTGCACAACTCAATAGAGGGAATCCAGAGAGGATTCTTGGAGAGGAGGGGAAAGGTGAGGGTGATAACAATAGTGCTTCGCTGTTACTATGTCTGATGGGTGGCGAGCATGCCTGCGATGTCTCTCTTTCTCCCTCATTGACTGCTCTTTGGTGAGTTCCACCGACGTCAAAGTCCAGGGGAGGGGGGCCGCCAATCTGGGCCATCCATTTAGTAGCAATTAAATTTTGTAATATGAGACCTGCATGCTTCGATGCTTACCAAATCAGCACCTGGAATGCAAGCCTGCACGGCTGCCTGTACTGCATTGACACATCAGCACATGGAACCCCAACCGTCACTATCAGAAGCTGGAATTTGCCAGTGGGTCGCTGTCCCTGCATGGAATTCATTGGGGTCACTGTCGTTGCAGGGATTCACTTCATACGCTATCATTGTCTGGCCCCCCTCTCCTTGGACATTTGATGGCCGTGAAAGGACACTCTGTGTCCTTTCCTTGAAATTAACGCTCCCCCATGGCTCTCGGCCTCCGCCGGTTGCCACATGGGGTTGCCCTGATTTCAAGGAAAGGACACTGAGTGTCCTTTCCCTACACCTTCTATGTGTGCCGCCTTCTACGTGTCTCTACATGCATGCCACTTCTCCTTATCTCAAATGCATGGTGAGGTGTCGTCGCTAGCCTACAGAGGAGTAGCACGGGTAGGCAGAGAAGGTACAATAGGCTCGACAGAGCCTCTCTCTCTCAATATGAGAGAGAGACCTCCTTCTCTCTTGCGGCTTCCTGCGGCACTAGCTGACGAGGCAAGGGATGAAATTGGACAAAGAAGACATAGCAGGAACAAGAATTTTGTAAACCTTGACCCAAGGCACGTGTCTCTTGCTCACTAGACAAAAAGCAGAGGGCAATTGAGACCTTTCTCTCATGCAGTTCAGCTCACAGGACCTCTCTCTATCCACAGCTCACTGCCAGGAGCTCTCTCTATTTTGTTGACTCTCAGTTATAGTTCAACCAAGCAAGACAAAACAAAGTCTCTCTCTCTCTCTCTCTCTCTCTCTCTCTCTCTCTCTCTCTCTCTCTCTCTCTCTCTCTCTCTCTCTCTCTCTCTCTCTCTCTCTCTCCACTCATTTTCAGGCACGTAGGGGCGGGAGGTGGCAGAGAGTGGGGGGGGGGGGGGGGGGGGGGGGGTATAAGAGAGGTGCGAGTCCAATTGAGGAGAGGAAGAAACTTTTCTAGCTCCTGGAAGTATGGCCAATTGATTCATTTATGTGACACCAAATACTTAGTTTGGCTCTGACTATACATGTTTTCTTTAGGGAGTCAGGGGCCAACTCTCTCTCTCTCTCTCTCTCTCTCTCTCTCTCTCTCTCTCTCTCTCTCTCTCTCTCTCTCTCTCTCTCTCTCTCTCTCTCTCTCTCTCTCTCTCTCTCTCAGATTGCTCGCTCGGTTATTTCCTTGCTCGAAAATATTCGCTCGCCATATGGTAGGACTCAACAATTTTGACCACACCGTTGTGTTCGAAACATCCCTAAAACCTTGAAATGAATGCCCATATGCCTCATTTTGACACTCAGAGACGGGGTTTTACGACAAAAAAGGTCCCAAAATTGTCTCAAAGGGTCCTACAATGACGTGGGATCCTTTCAGACAGTTCTCAAATGAAATTTCACAATTTTGGCCACATGGTTGTGCCTGAAATGGCCAAAAACCCTAGAAATGTTGCTTGCGTAGCTATTTGAGACGCAACCATGTGGCAAAATTGTAAAATTCCATCCAAACATTGTTCGCGAAATGGTCCCGTGTCGGGGCGAGACCCTTTGGGGCAGTTTCGAGACCTTTTTTGTCTCGAAATCCCGTCTCCGAGTGTCAGAATGATACATATGGACAACCATTTCTAGGGTTTTGGGACGTTCCGAAAGCAACAGTCCAGTCAAAATTATCAAATTTTAAAAACTATAAAAATTAGATTGATTTAAATCCTTTTGAAGCTTTTTACTTCATTTTGAGGTCAAAATTCTGTCTCTTAACTCATACTGAGACATATGGATATTTACTTTTAATATTTTGGGACATTTTAAATGCAATGATATAGTCAAAAAGATTCAATTTTATAACTCTCATATTGCCATGTATAGAAATATCCAATGAATTACTTTGTGTAAATATAAATATTTTAGAAGGAGATTAGATCATTTTGAGAACATCTCTTACTTGGGTGATATATGAGGGACATGGATGCTTCATTCAAGTAAAAATTATTTGGTTTTACACTCAGACTTATGTTTTTTCTACGTGTTATTTCAATAATTTCATGTAGTAACACTATCAAGACAATGTTGTCTATTGGTGATTGTTAATTCTATTGTTTGTAGAAATCAAGAATATATAGCTTCTAAAAGTAATGCGTATTTCATCTTTTCAGTGCGCACATTGTAGGAATCTTGTGATCAATAGATGGAGCTACTTGTTAACATTTTTGTAGCAATAACACAGTCTCTCATCTCTTTGAATGTTTTAACCATACTGTGGGACTGTGTTTATTTCTTTTATGATGGTAGAATATCAGAGTTTTGGGCATCTTCCCTCAAAATTCTACTTTGCTCGCTTTTTTTTCTTGGGCAATCTTGTCCTAACTTCATCAATCAGTGCTTGGTTAGCCATTCTCATTATTGGAGACTTAAGACCACCCCAAAATTCCTTGAAGAACTTAGTAGTTAGCCCATCCCACCCAGGGGATCTCTCTTTGCCCAAAGCTTGCAGCGTGAGAGAGCATTCATCCTCAGTGAACGCCTTTTCCCTCAAGAGAGTAGATCTGGCATCGTCTATCAGAGGGGAACGATATTGGTTGGATTCTATTCCATTTACCTTGTATCATTCTTGAGCCTAAACTCTTGTACCTAGAGCTGATGTACTTTCACAATCCAACTCATACTGAGTTTACCCTCATTGTATTGGTTTACTATTCTTAATATACAATTCTTCCAGTCTCTTAAGTTCAGTTTCTAATTCTAGTTTCACTATCTTTTCCAATTCCAGTCTTGTTTCCAGTTCAGTCTTGTTTATATCTTATCTGGTATGAAGTCTACTTTTTGATCTTTGAACTAACTCTAATTACCAACCTAGAATAGCTAAGAGTATCCAGCTCATTCCATTTTGGCAATCACGATGGCTTGAGCTAAGTTTCTCTTGATAGACAAACTATCTCCCAGTGGGTATTAGAGCTATCATATATCATATATGCCGCCTAGAAGAGGTATAGGTGATCGAAGGCCAACTACCAGATTCATGGATGATCCAAACCGTGTCAGTCCAATTCAGAAGAAACCAGAGCGCGACTTTGAAACTGAGCAAGAACCTGATAATGAGACGGATGTGGCCCCATGGCCACGGACAACTGACAAATTGAGGGATTCCCAACATTCCACTCATTTTAGGAGAAAGCGGGCTGAACAGACTGGATGAAGGAATCAATCCCATGGATCCCAAAAAGGCCAAAAACATAATGAAGAAAGCGACGGTAGATTAACATGGCCCAACGTGATGCAAAGATGGTTCACCAGTTGTAGGTTTAGTGTAGCTGAACAATGATACTCTACTATTGTGAGAGAAGCACTGAGAATGGTATTCAACACTACCAAATTGAGATGTTATTACTGGGCAAATTATTTCACTTTTATGTAGATCACTAGGCTCTGTTGTTTCTGATCAATAAGGTCATTATTCAAGGAAGGCTAATCAAATGGATGTTGTTCTTAATGTTTGAATTTAAGATTTTCCATAAGCCAGGGAAAACACACTGTGACCTTCATCTTGGGGGTATCATTAAGATTGAAGATGAGACCTTTGTAACCCTCCAAGAACGGAGTCCATTTGACTTTTGTGGCCTATGTATTCCTAAATGTATTGATACATGTTAAAATGTAGGAAATCTTTAACGTCATTTTGCAGGCAATGTCTGGTTTATCTCAAACCAGGATAATCATTTGTTTGATTGCCTTCCTCATATATGCGAGTGAAGGTTCCTCTTTGGTTTGGGGGAAGACCGGGTAATTGAGCCATGTAGGGTGAGAGACAAGCAGCTGATTGAAGTCATCCCACCTTCTACTTTTGATGATTGCGCAATATGTGGGGTCAATCTGAAAGTGGTTTGGAGCAAAGGAATTTACCATTACTGCTTGCTTGTTCTCCCATGAACTTGATTTTCCAGTTGGGCCTTCCCTCTTTGATTTGTTCTGTGATCCATTCAGATAGGCCCACATTCTTGTAGCTACCCTTGGCATGTGGCAAAATTTTCGGCAATAGCTCCTTCTTCATTTTGTGGTCAGCCATTTGAGTAGTGGATAAGGAAGTTTTGGTTCAGGAACCTCCTCTTGTAAATGCTTTGGAGTGATGTATTTTAACATATTTGTTTTCAATAAATGGTTTTTATAGAGGAGGTTTCTACTAGCAACAACCTTGCTTGCTACCTTCCAGTGCTCCTTCGCTAGATGGGAGTACTCTTGGTTTATTTTTTGTGGTTCAGTCAAAGTACTCACATCTACTGGGTCCTCTAGTTGTTTAAGCTCCTACTCTGACTCTTATTCTACATTTTCAAAGTCCGTCCCTCTGTCTCCAAGGGTCCTTGATCTCTGGGAGGGAGGTTCCAAATGTGTTCTCTTTTTGAAAGTTGGTCTCTCAATTCCCCCACCTCCTTTATTTACTAATATTTTTTCCCCTTTTGTTCTAAGGCCATCTTGCTGCATTGTGATATAACTTCCTACATTTTCCTGGCCATTGCTTCTTTTTCATAAAGCTGTTTGTACTTTGTAAGCTCATCACTGATGTGTTCTATCTGGGCATCTCTCCTTTGAAAATCCTTCACTAGGCTAGTGTTGGTCAACTCTTTGTTTGCAGCCTTTGTTTTGCCCAGTTCCTGCCTGATGCTTACTACTGCTAGACTTAGGTCAACATTGTTTTGTTGCTCTTGTTCATATTTGAGTGTTATTTGTAAAGTTTCTCTGTTCATTTCCTCTGCTAACCTTAAGATCATAGCTACCCTGGGCATGACATAGGTTCGCGAAGGACAAGTCCTTCTGCGGCAGTTTCAGTCTTCTTACTTGTAGCTCTCTCTCTCTCTCTCTCTCTCTCTCTCTCTCTCTCTCTCTCTCTCTCTCTCTCTCCCCCCCGTAGGGCTCTAATAGGAAAATGAGCTAAAGTTTCCCCCTATTGTTAGTATATGTGCTTAGTGCTCTTAGACCGCGACTTGGATTTTGATCCCATTACCTTTTTTGTATACCTTATACTTCCATCAGATCTTCATTTTTTGCGTTTGGACTTTGTATATCGAGATACGACATATCTACCTTTCGGGTCGCCGTCGTATTTGGGTCAAAATTCGACGTCTTCAATTTGCTTCCAAACTTTTTCTTGAGTTCTTCATGTTATGGCATTCTATCGATTTCTTTAGGTTTTTCATTGCTTCTCTGGAATTTTTAATTAGATTTCTAGGAAGAAAATCCAAAAAGGTACTTAAAGAAATTGTGATAAATCCAAATTTAGCAAAATAAAGCCAAAAATTATTCACAAATTATCAAAATTTAGGTAAATTATTCTTGACAAAGAAATGAAATAAATTTTTTGCTATATACAAAATATTTAGGCCATTATTGGTCTATTTTATCAAATTTTTAAAATTTTGACAATATTTGACCATCTAATTTGAGAGAAGATATGAAACATAAATATAGGGAGTTTATGCAAGAGTGTGGGGTTTCTTTTGGCCGTGACATGACTTGATCCCCTTTTTAAGTACTTATGGGCATTGCTTAGCATTTATTGAAAAATCAAATCGTAATAAAACGCAACAAGGTGTTAAACAATGCTCAATAATATGTACAAATCATTTTGCAACGAGTTCCGTATTGAATGTCTCCCCCCTCCTGTGTCTAAGTTTTCCTAAGAAAAATGGAATTTATGGTTGTAAGGTGGGTGGAGCAATATGCCTTCGTCCATATAGCTTCAATTGTAGGAGTGCAACACGATCTCTCATAGTTTGGAAAATTTCAGCTTGGACCTTTGTAAGGGTATCCTCCTTTGGCCTCCATACCTGTTGTATCTGCAATTCCCTAGCCATCTTATGGTGTTGATGTTTGTTTTGTGGCTTTGCCACTGGGACCCATATCCAAGGCTGATTTCTTTGTGTCTGATACAACTCTTTGGATACCCAGATTTGCTTCGTTGGCTCCATTGGTTCTTTAGTCGCTGAATGTTGCTTTTTTTTATTGATTTGGTACCTTACGGAGCTTTGGCATAATTCACTTGGGAATCCAAATAAACTCCGGGTTTGTTTTGGTCTTGAAATAACTTCTTTGGTACCCATACCTTTGTGATAGAATCTTGAGTTGGTCGTATGGGTGTTTGATACGGCTTTTGGGTATGTAGCTTGTGGATTTGTAGTGGTTTTCTTACATCTGTTATATCTTTCCTAACCCATACTTGCTTTGTGCTTTGTTAGCCCTTGTGTGGCCAACATTGTTTCTTGTTGTGCTTTCATCTCCTCTATAATTGTGTCGTTCTTGATGTGGGCAATACTTGTTAGGAAATAAGACGTAGCTAAATAGATAATTGAGTAGATTACTTAATGGAGAGAGACAAATTTACATACACGAAATTATAGAGTAGAGTAGAGAGAGAGAGAGAGAGAGAGAGAGAGAGAGAGAGAGAGAGAGAGAGAGAGAGAGAGAGAGTACACACGATGTACGTGGTTCACCCAATGTGGGCTACGTCCACGGGAAAGCAGCCACTCAATGGATTTAGTACTTCAAAACAAGAAGTAGTTTACAAAGGGATTATACCCTTAATGGAGCTCCCGCCTTGCTTCACTCTCACCACCTCACACTCACCTTGTTGCATCAACTTCACACTATGAAATGTGTGTAGAAATGGCCTTCTTTTATAGGCCAAAAGGACTGCCCTCTCTCATGAGAGGCAGCCATGTGTAGCCGCCCTTGTGTAGATAAGTCCAAATCGGACCCTCCAATCCGCCCATGTATGGCCATCCTTGAGAAGACAAGTCCGCTTTTGAATTCGGCCACCAGCCCCACCGGCCATTGACTTCCGACCACCGGCCACCACCGGCCATTGACTACCGGCCACTGGCCAACCGACGGTTGTTTTCCAACCACTTTCCGGCCGCCCTCCGGCCATAATATTCCGGCGAGGGAAAAAAAAAGTATCGGGGGCGGAACCTAAAGTTGCCCCTGGTTTTTGACTGTGAAAATTTTGGTTTCCGGTGAGTGATTTACCTTCACGCACGATGGCTTCTCCTCATAATGGGGGCCTTACAAATGTGCGCTTTTACCATAGAAAATTACAAGGGTAAATCAGGCTCCATACTTAACAATACTGTACCCTCCTGTTTTTGAAGCGTTGGTTCCTGTGGTGACCTTTTGGGATCCACTGCATGTTTTCTGTGTATAAGGGTTTTTTGCCCTTGTTAGTAATCTTTTCCAGTGCTAGCTTTCTATTATTTTAGTCAATGGAACCATTTGACTCTCCGTTTCATGCCGAGTTTGTACTAGATCGAAACTCCAATCTATCTAAATTGAACTTCTTTTGCCAGGGTTGTCCAGACAATAATTCATGTTGGTTTTTGATGATCCTCTACCACATAAAATCTATGTGGGTAGATATATTGATTGACTTGAATAAATAAGGTTACCAACCCTAGTGCTTTGATCTGATGTTTGTATAGCTCTGCACTTCTTGGTGTGTCGATTGAAGCTTTTCTTCTTGGCCAAGCTACTTATATAGTCCGAGGGAGATGCCATTTTCCTGGGCTCTTGTATCGAGTAGTGCTATGGTTTCCACTTGATTGTTGCCTACTTTGAACTTAATGATTGGATCCACTCTATCTTCTTCAAATTCATTCATAGAAATAACATTGATCCGCAATGGTCTCCCATGTTGTTGTTGTTTTTTTTTTTCTCTGTGAATATGTTGTAGCATATCCTGGGCTAGTGGCATATGATACTTCTTGAGCCTGCACCACTAATCCAGTTAGGCATTTCTTATCCTTCTAATGTTGCAAGCTTGATGGCCCCGCTTGGTGATAGATCTTTAATCACAAAGGATCCATCCCCCGCTTTTTAAGTATTTTAGCATGTTGTTTTAGGGTATAAACTAGGACATAGTCGCCTGTTTTAAATTCTTTTGACCGCACATGCTTGTCAAAGAACTCTTTCTTCCATCATTTAATAGATGCTATTACTTTAAGGTGTAGCTCATCTAGCTTTTTTAGGTCATCTATTCTAGAAGAAAACTCATGACTTGTCCACTCTAATTGTTTATCTACTCTCAAGGTTGGGATTAAGAATTCAATAGGCAGAATGATGTTAAGACCAAACACCATATTGTAAGGTGTTGCTGTAATGGATGTCTTATAGGCCACTCTATATATCCGTAAAGAAAAATGTAACCTTTGGTCCCAATTTGTTCTTGAATTTGTCACAATTTTGGTCAATACCGTGCAGAGCGTTCTATTAATACCTTCAACCTGTCCATTGGCTTGTGGGTGACATGGAGTATACTTCTTATGAATGATCATGAATTCCTCTAGAAGATTTTCAATAACTTTATTTATGAAATGTGTACCCCTATCACTGAAAATTTCTATGGGTAACCCATATCTTACAAATACATTTTTGTATAGAGATTGTGTATTGGTTCTGGCATCTGCTTTTTGTGTGGCTTTTGCTTTAGCCCATTTTGTGAGATACTCCGTGGCAACAATGATATATTGGGCATGGGATTTGTAAGCGAGTGGTGAGATAGGTCCCACAAAATCTAATCCCCACGTAGGAAATTCCCTTGCTCCCATGATTGGCCACAATGGCATCTCATCTCTTTTTAGAGGTACTTTGGTACGCTGGAATCATCACATTGTTTGACATATTCTTTTACGTCCATGTACAATGTTGGCAACAAAATTCCAGAAAAAGAAAATTTTAGCTGTCTTATCTTCTGAGAAATGGCCTCCACTAATTCCTCCATATGTTTGCTTGAGGATAGGCAGATATTTGTTTTCTATTGCACATATCCTGAGTTGGGTATCTTTCCCTCTTTTGTAGAGTCGGTCTTCAATTAAGGTGAAGTCTCTACTCTCCAATTTGATGGCTCTCTATCTGGCCCTTGTTATGTTTTCAGAGAATGTCCTTGTTATTAGGTAATCAATCATATATTGACTCCCTTGAGGTGCAATTGGTACCTGAAACAGTGTGGCATATACCACCGGTGGATTGTTCTTGCATGTAGCACAATTCATAACATATCTATGTACATCAGCATGTATATCTAGCCAACATACTCCAAGTTTCTTTAGGCATTTGTGTGTCTTCTTTTGGGAACAATGGAAGGCTATGTCATGTGCATGGGACTCCATGAGATAAAATTCATATTCTTTTAGACTTATGCATAATCACAATATTCGATTTGAGCCCAGATGGTACAAGCATCCTCTTATATGTTGAAAGTTCCTAGCTTCTCTGATTGTTTGTTGCTTAAGGTCTTGTTCAATCCTATCAAATGCACCTCCGTAGGTCAAAAGTGTGACTATTTCTTGAGACCATTTAGGAATCATGCCAATATTGAAGAGGTATGCATCAGGTATGTCATCATCTACCCCTTCGACTGCTTCCCCATTTGGTAACCTAGAGAGGTGTTCTGCTATAAGGTGTGTTTTGCCTTTCTTAATCACTATTGTAAAGTCAAACTCTAGCAATATAATGAACCAACAAATTATTCTCCCCGTATTGCAGTGTTTGTTTACTAGATACAAGAGGGCTTGATGGTATGTGAAGAAAACAAATTTGTTGGCCAAAAGATAATGCCTAAATATCTTTACGGCATAGATCATACCTAACCCCTCTCCGTCTGTGGTTGTGTAGTTCTTCTCTGCAATTGTCTACTAGCATACTAGACTGGGAAATCCATTGTATTTTCTCCTGGTTGAGCCAAGATACAACCTATTGCAAATGTTGAGGCATCGATGTAGACATGAAATATTTTATCCCAATCTGGTGCTTTAAGCAGTGGTGTTGATATAAGCACATCCTTAAGTTTCTTGAATGAATCCTAATACTCTTCAATCCAATCAAAGACATATATTGGCCTATACAGGGGTTGTGCAATGACTGCATACATGTATATGAACCACCGGTAGTACCCACAATGTCCCATGAAGGAATGTACTTGTCTGACATTAGTTGGCCTTGGCATTCCACAATCACCTTGATCTTGTCAAGATCAGTAGATATGCTATTTTCAAAGACAATATGTCCCAAGATTCTGCCTTGTCTCACCATGAAGACACATTTTTCAAGATTTAGGTAGATTCTATTAGTCCTGCACTACTCAAATATCTTTCTAAGATGCTCAATGTGTTCTACCCTAAGATTAGAGTGTATACAAAGGTCATCCATGTACATCTCCAAGAATATCCGCAAGTATTGGTCTTCTATCGTAATAGCTAATTGGATGTATCTCGAGAATCCATCTAGGAAGGCATAGGCTTGCTTTCCAGTCACTCACTCAAGCACATGCTTCGTGATTGGTAACGGGTAGTTATCCCTAATTGTTGCAGCATTCACTTTCTTGAGATTTACGCATACACGTAACTTCCCATTTTTCTTGGGGACAACCACAATGGGTGGCACCCAATAATATCATAAGTGAACTCCACCGCTGTAAGGTTATCGATCTCCTCTTTGATTTTTTTGGAAAATGTATCATAGGTATAGGGACGTTGTCTGTAGGGTTTGACATCAAGCTTCAAGGGGATTGTATGTTGACATATTGATGGATCCACTCCTTTGAGGTCCTTATATGGCCATGCAAAAACATCTCTATACTCCTTGAGGATTTGGATGAGCATCTTTCCTTCTTCTGTGCTTAAATTTGTTGCTATGTAGACCGGTCTTGCGTCCTCTCCAGGCCCTATCAGGTCTATTCGTTTTGCATTTTTAGGGCTGTCATATGATTCATTTCCTTTTTTCTCCTTAATTGGATGAGTCATCACTGTTTTCTTGTCTTGGATGGTGAACTTTAGATAGTGTGAAGGGACATTCATCTTCTTTGTTTCTTCATCCTTTTCCTCTTTGCTTTCTACCTCCATACTCCATACTTCACTCAACATTTTCTTGAGTTCCTAGTATTACGCTCCACTCTGGTTCATTTTGGTTCTCCGAACTCATCTATCTTTGATTCTTTTGGTTTCTTATGTTTTGTTTTCTTTCCAGTCTTTTGAGCTTGTTTCCTCATGCTCCTAAAGCTTTCCTTTGTCTTTGTGAATTGACGTGAGATTTTGTCTTTTACACAATCTTGAGCCTTTACAAGCATTAAGAACCCTGTTTTACCTTTCACTCTTGGCATTGGCTTCTCTCTGGCCACGTTTAAAGATATTTTCATTGTATAGCGATGTTGCCGTCTAGGTTTTGGATTTGGAAAGTCATAAAACCTGATAGCCACTATGGTCTCCTCTTGATCACTAGGGTTATCAGAGCACTTGTTATATGAATCATTGTCGAATTAAAAATTCTATGGAGAGTAGTAGAACAACAATTCCTCCTTCTTTTCATCATGCACTATCATTTTGGGTTCATTTGAGGCTTGACAACCATCTTCTTCTTTAATTGCATTGACCACCATGTAATATGGTACCACATCATAGCCATCCTTATCATAGAACTTTGTCGTGGGACCGTTTGCAATGGAACCACATCCAAGGTTGCTAGAATGTGTTTCCATTCTAAAGGTTCTAGTGCTTTTTTTGGAAACGGTTTTGGGATTTGGTTTCTGTCTTCTAAGGTCCTTTCTAGGATACATTCCTCTCTATTTTATCCTGGCTGTGGTCTCCATGTTCATTAGGTACATATAGTCATACCCCCAATCCTGGACCATTTTTAAAGGGATTGGTGCAAGTTCATGCTCCTTAGGATCTTCTACAATTGGTGCATAGCTGACTCCTACAGGTCTTGCACTTGGTAGTGGAGGTTGTTTTCCTAAGACTGGTTGTGGTCTTTCAACTGGTCCCAAAAGAATTTCTATTGTGTATCTTGGCATCGATGGGACTTGCGCTTGTGCTACTTGGGCTTGTGGGTCATACTGGAATTCTTTTACGCTTTTTGCTCTATCTTGAGTCGTAAGCATACAAGTATAGAATCTTTTTTGTGCTTAGCTCTAATGCATAGGGTGATAGGCATCTGAAATATGATTTTGGCCCTACCATTCGTATACTCATAGATCCCTATGTCTCCTTGGCTTGTTGGAACATTTACTACCTTATTGTCAAACACCTTGATGGCATTAGGGAGATCTACTTGGGGCGGCATGTCTGCCATCTTCAAAATCATCTTCCCTTTTGCAAAATTGTCTCCATATTTGTTACAGTTTTTTAGGTCTCTGACAATGAGGTAATGAACTCCCTTATCATCTTGCAACCTATCTCTCTCATCGTACACTAGAACTATTTCCGCTCCTCTAGCCAGCTTTTCTTCAATACATACACTTTTTACGTCCTCTTCCATCGGAGTATGCGGGATGGGTTTCTAACCTCACTCCTATCTTATTGCAGACATAGCGAGAACCATGAATATAATTGTCAATCCATGGGATGAAGCTGACTTGACTAGTGCATAGACGCTACAAGAGGGTGTCAATCTCTTGAAAAAAAATAGACAACTCGCATCTAACACAAGCTACACTCAAATGACCTAAGTCATCAAAAGCTAATTGCTAATAGGAAAACAAAACATGACCGTTACAACATCAAACGACATCTGAACGTTATGAAACTTTTAGGACAAGTAAGCGCACATGCTTATGGTTTCAAATCTCACTTTTGATAAAGTGCAAAAATGGCGATTATTAACAACAACGAGTTTTTGACCTAGTCGTTTTTGACCCCGAATGCATCTAAATGCTTAGCAATGATGCCTCAATACCCCACCTATGCTTACTTTGTGATTTCTTAGCTTACATTCCTACTTATGATGAAATTAAGCTGCGGGTCGACGATGCCAAAAGCTATGGTTTACCATGATATGTTTACGTGAATGCGTAGAGCTCTTACCTGCGGTTGCAACGCAACAGATGGCACTACAATGTGACAATCGGGAAGGGAGTAGGAAGCATGAGAAGTGAGTGCCGCTAGCTCACGATGTGTTTCTATCATCCAAAACTTGAAAATAACTTACAAAAATTGGCTTTTATACCTTAGCCAAAGTTTCTTTGGTCAAAAACTAATAATCTGGAAGCTCTAACTAACAATAGATTGATACAATCTGGAAGCTTATAGCCTCGTTACAACATACACTTGGAAAATAGGAGTTACAATATTCCCGCTTTATCAAAAGAACAAGTGTTTTTACAATAAAAGCTCCCAAAAAATGTTACATGGGTTAGCTTGCTGCTAACATTTCCCCCCCCCTTGACTGTGTTGTCTCTTGACACAATTTCATAGGCTGAAATAGTCTTCAGGTTGATGGCTGGCGAGGCGGTCTTTAAGTGCGTGTAGAGCTTTGTCATATCTGATGTGTGTTTCTTTGTCATGGACTTGCAGAAATTGAATAGTGACTTTGTTTTTAAGCTCGATGGAAGAATAGCCAACAAGCCTTGAGGTCAAATTTCTGATCACTGGCCAGAAAATCTTTGTTCGCTATGTGAAGAATCCTGTATAAAAAGCCTCTTCGAATGCCAACATATTGCTTGATGGCAAGAACATACATCTGGCGTAGAAGCCGTAGAGGACTTCTTTTGAAGGCTGTCCGCTCAAATCATAGCACAAGCCTTTGTTGCTCTTGCTTGCTCAGGCTCATGAAAATCTTGAATGCATGTAAGCAGTATTCTGCAGATTTTATAGAGCATTGTACATGAGAGGTGAGGGAGGCTCTTGTGAATAAGTTCATGGTGCCCATTAGGTTTTCACCATGTATTCCTCAATTGTCGGTCCTTGCTCTGGAGCGGGTAGTCTCGAGTAATTGAGCTAAGTTGGCCTCTTCTTCTATAAGACTTTGTGTGCCTTCCATGCCCTTACCCTTGGTACATGACAGAATGTTGGATCTTTCTGTAATGCGATAGGTGCTCTTGTAAACAAAATGAGGTACCTTGAGTTCTTGTTGAGCCAAAATTTTCTCCATTTGGGGTGGAGAGCATCTGACCCTTCTTCCTGCATATCTTTGTAAAGTCTTTCTTTGACTTGCACTAGCTCCACCTTTATCGAAGGGTAGGGCAGCGAGACTGTTGATGCCATTGAGCATTGATTTGGTTGGGAGTGGGCTGGGTTAGATTTACTGAGTGGAGAACTCTCAACTCCCAATCCATTGTTGATATCCATTCAACATCTACTTCATGGAAAATCTGTTCTTTCAGTGCATCTTCTTCAACTTTAGAAAGCTAGACCATTGGAACTTGATCTTCTTTAGTGATTGTTGGTACCTGGAATTCAGAATCACCAGTCTGCCCTTTGATTGGTTGTGTTTCCATATCCCAAAGGAGACTAATGGTATGTCTATAATTGGCTATTCAAAGGGTCCTACCTCCTCTTGAGCTTCTGTATGTCCTTCTCTTAGCAACTGGTTGGATTTCTTTAAATCCTTTATTTCCTTGAGCAACTACTCTTCTCTTTGTACACGCATTAAGGCAAGGTCTCATCTTTGTGCATGTTCAAGCTTCAACTCAAGTTCCAGGTCCTTGTTTCTCTTCTCCAAAGTCTTGTAGACTTCATTTGTCCCGTTGAGTGAAGCTATGACTAGGTTTTCCCTAATCTACCTTAGGAATTCCACTTGGTCATTGATTCTTTGCTCAGAGTATTGCAATGAGGCATTGGCTACATCTAATTATACTTGGATCTTTTGGACTAACTAAGTAGTGATTAAAAGTTTGTTGGTCACTTCCGTCAGCTGTTGGTCCTTGCTTTTGCATTGCATCTAACAGCTTCGTGAGGAGCTCTCCTAAATCTTCTATCTTTTTCTGTTGCCTTTCCTTTACATTTGATGTTGTTCTGCTTCATTTTTTTAGTTCTTTAATTTGTCCTTGAAGATCTTCAATAATGTTCATCCTGTCCTTGAGCTCACCTTGTAGAGCATCTATTACGTGTTCCAATTCTTTAGCTTTGGCAATGTGGCTAAGCGCTGTTGCTTGCATTTTTTTTTGTCATTAGCTGCATTTGTTTTGCATACTCAATAACCTGGATGATCACTTCGTCCATTGTTTCCCATTCTTTAGGTTCTACCTAAGGCTGCTTAGAAGTTCTAGCAGATTCGACTTGCGGCTCTTTCAACGGTGCAACAGATTCTGCTTATGGCTTTGTAGATGCTTCAACTGATTCTTCTTGAGGCTTTGTAGCTACTTCAATTGATTTTCTGGTTGTGTTGTTGTAGAAGGTCCATCTTCACCTTTGTCACTTTCCTTAGGTTGTTCATAACTGGCTTCCTCTTGTTGTTTCTCTTTTCCTGTTGCTTCCTCACCTTCATTGGATTTGCCAGTTGGTGAAGGGCTTGGACTTGGCATGGGATGGTCTTCTTGTTCCATAGTGGGTAAAGTGGGTCTGGAGACATCTCTCCATGTTCATGTTGTGGTTCAGGTTGTTGTGCAACTTCTGCTTGCCTTTGTTGCTAAGCCGACTTTTCTCTTACTTCCCTTTGTGCTTCTAGAGATTCTTGTATCCTCAAGGCTTCGGCTTTTGCATTCTCTCAAGAAAATCCTTCAGATCTTTTGGGACTTTCTTTACATGGTTCTTGGTCCTTAGACCCCTGATTTTCGCCTGCAGCTTGGCGGCTTCTTTCATAAGACTCTTTTTCTCTCTCGAACCTTTCTTTCTTCTGCTGAGGTTCTTCTTGATGGGCTTCCACTACTTTCTTCTTCATTTCTTCTCTCCATGTGCTGTCTTTACCTCATTGTCAGAGCTTTCACTGCTATGGGATTCAAGCCAGCTTTCTACTGATTCTTCATCTAATTTATATACCCTTTTCTTCTTCTATCTAGTGGTTTGTGGAGAAGGTTGAGCTAATACAATCCATGTATTCTGATCTGGGGCTGGTGCGGAAAGTTATCTACCATTCCAAAAGCATGGTATGCGGTTCGTGTTAGAACTTTTGGATCGCCCAGGTATGTTATCTTTCCTTCATTTTTTGTGCTCTTGAGTGTTGTAAGCACGTATTGCGCGTGATCTATTGCCTACCTTGTCGACTTCAACACTTGTGTGAAAGTAGTTGCAACTGCATGATTCGGAGTTGTGTATCTTGATGGTCTCTTTGAGAGGAAATGGAAGTGTTGATGATAAAGACGAGCGGGATCCTCTACTTGCTTCAGTATTAGGTCAGAGAAAGTGGCAGCAGCTTTATCCTTGGTGAATGTGCGAGTCATCTTCCTATTCCTGGCCCTCGTTGTCATACCTTCCGTTGGCAACTTGAGTGCCTCGGCCACTATGTCCTTGTTGATAACCACTTCAACTTTCTAGCCTTGTTGATCCATGATCTGAGGAGATCCATCCTCTTTGATAGAGGATAATAGTTCATAGGCCCGTTGGAAATCTACTCCACATGGCTATTGGTCTTGAAGTCTCAGTCTTCTATTGGCTTCTTTAGTTTCAAGCTTTGTGGCTACATCATAAACTTCCTTGGGTAGCATTTGTAACTCTACCTGGTGTCCATCTTCACTCTGAACCTACCGGTGAAGACTATAGTGTTGTTTTCTTCAAGCTGTTCTTTGGATAGGTAGGTTGTCTTTGCCATTAGCTCGACTCCAACTAGTATGGTGGCAATTCTTGCAGCTTCTCTTTTTGATTCATCCTCTTCTTTGCTTTTTCAGCCTCTTGCATTGCACCTAATAGGAGAATACAGTGTCAAAGTTAGAAAATTCCATGGATTTCGCTATGAAATGCCCTGAGTCGGAATTGATGGCAAATGATGTCCATTTTGCTTCAAATCAAATTTGGAGTATCTATAGATGCATAAAAACATATAAGGATCAAAACCATGCAATCCAAGCAAAATTTGCAACCAAAGTAAATAATCACGATTATTTACAGCTGTAATTTTTTTTGACTTTTTGCATTTTTGACATCATAGGCTTGAAACATATGTGATTTAGATACTCTGAGTGAAGTGTGGGCCCATTTGAGTGCACAGAGTGGAAATGGTGTCAAATTTAGATTTGAGACTCTGAAACAGTAGATATGAAGGGATTTTGGGTTTTTGTGATCCAAATGTGATCAAACTTGATTGGTAGGCTTGGAACATCATGTACTTTGGTCCCATAAGGTCAAAGTTGAAATTTGGACTCATTCTAGTGAAAAAGTAAATAATCACGATTATTAACTTTTTCAACAAATGAGACATTTTTTGTTGCAAGCTGGTTCTAGACATGATATAGAGCCTCTATGTGAGATAAGGGGTGATTTGGATCAAAAAATGTGACAATTAACTCAAAATTTGGATAGAAGAGCCTTTAGTGAGTTTTTTGACAAAATCTGAGATTTTCTTGATCTTTTGGGCTCATACTTGACATATGGCACGTGATAAATGTGTACAAGTGATAGGTGAAGTGACAAAATAATTTTCAAGCCAAATGTGCATAAAAGTAAATAATCGTGATTATTAACTATAGTCACATTTTTTGCATGAAAAGATACTTTTTGACCTACACATCTTTATTACACCTAAAACAAGTCCTAAAATGAATTTGGTAAGATTTGGCCATGTTGGCATCATTTCGTGCTCTTATTGACTCTGAAATCACCGATTTTTGTTACTACTTGGTGTGTAGAGTTGCTTGGTCACTTTTGAAGCCATGGACTTGTCCACTACATAGTCCTGATGTGGCTCATCCAGTTTGGGCTCATTCGGAGTCATCTTGACTTCGCATGTCAAATTTGACACTTTGTAGTCTTCAAGCTGTTTCCTTCTGTTTGAGAGCTTGCCTTGACTATTTTCTTGAAACCATCTAGGTGGGTGAAATCATGTTAACGTGTGACACTTTTTCATGTCCTGGACAATGCTATAACCTCCGATAAATTTTGATATTATTTCTAAAATATTTACTGGACGCCCAACTTTTTAAAGATGTGCTAACTTGAAAATGCTAAGTAGCACAAAAAGCGCGACACGTTAACATGCTTTCACCCAAGTACATTTGTATAGACCTTGTCCATAAGCTGTTGTGGAGTCAGAATCCAATTCTGGCACATGACAAAAACCTAGATTATTTACTTGGGACCCCCTCGACCCCTGCCAAATGGTCATCTAATGATATGGAAGTGTTGTACTATCTAGGGGCATGCTACAGTTCAAGTCTCGTCCAATTCAGTTGAGCTGACAAACCGCTATGGTCGTTTTTGTGTCGTAGGTATTTGTACACAGCTGGGATTCTAGGGTTTTTTCCAAGCCCTAGACTTGCTACCCGACTGTTTAGAAAAGTTCTTTGATGAATTTAGAACTTACCCCTCATATCTCGTGTGAGACGGCACTAAAAATGGGCGATTGTGGACTCCGGAAATCACGCACGAAGAAGGTAGAGAGCTCTCTTCTCCAAGACTGACTAGTGGAAATGAGGTGATTTTGGGTTACCTTGGATATCTATACTCGAACTTCCCAAACTATTTTTCTCTAGATTCCCTTGTTAGTCCTACCAGGCCCTGAAATCTATGTCATACTAATTTTTTTTCTCAATCGGACTCCGTTAGCTCATTCCGTTAGAATTTGTAGAAACAAGCCTTGACGGCCTAATTTAGGCTTCCCGCTTCCGTTTGTCGTTTTGATTTTATTGTGCCTGTCCATCTTCTTCTTTTGATCATAAGCATATGTTCAATTTCTCCATCTGAGCTCATTTACTATTTATTATTAATTTTTGATTTGTTTATTGAAAAAATTAAAAAAATAATAATAAAATGCACTAAAAAAGCAAATTAAAAAATCAACAATTAAGAAAACCCATTGGAGAACACTATTTTATTACTTTTTGGTGGATTTCTCCATTTTTAAGTTCCAATATAAAGAAAAGTTGATGAAAATAAGCAAGAAAGACTATTTTTTGATGTATTTCTGATAGTATATACACTATTTGCACTCATCAAGGAGATGTTATCAGTTGAAATTCCCCTGTTGATGTATTTTTAAAGGCATTATTAGGTAATTTTGCAAAAAACCACACGTTAACATCCAACTTTTTCCTCCCTCTTCAAACATTGCCCTTAATTACTGAAGTTTCCTTCCACCCCTCCTAGATGGAGTACTGAGGGATAACTGTGTGCATGGGTTGAACAATCGTGTCTATGCATAGCCATGGTTGGCTCTATCATGCTTTGAAGCTCAATGCAATTCAAACCAGTATGGTGTGCAAGAGTTGGGTCTTGAGTAGTTAACTCAAGGGTTTTCGTGGTTGAGGTTTCCTGTTGATGTTTTCTAATTAGCAGATTTTTGTAATTTGTGTGCTCTTTGTTTGATTGTATCATCTGGATGCTTTGGCACACTGATCTTCTGAGCTATAGGTATCAATGATGATGGTCGTCAAGCTTTAACTCTCCACTGGTATTTGGTTTTGCGTTGATGAACTGTTGTGGTTGAGTTCCTTGAGATTTAACCTTCCACTGCTTCATCGGCTTTAGAGTTGGTGGAGAAGATAAATGATCCTTTGGATTCCAAACCCATCGAGTGCTAGTTTTCCTTCTCGAAGATTTTTTTCTCTGAGTCGTTAGATGTGAAACTTTCTTCAGTATGGTAGATGAGTTTTTAGGCACCCAAAATTTGAGTCGGATTGTCCTTGATTTGTGCTTTTGGTACCCATATTTGCCTAACTCCTTGCATGCTACTTGTAGCATTTGCTTGTCTACAGGTTGACTTAGATTGATGACTCCCTTGTTTCTTCTGTGGGTGACCTCTTTTCCATTCCTCTTTGCTCGGTGCAATTGGAACGATGAGTTGTCCTCCTTTAGGTGATAGCTTGAGTTGATTGGTGTCCCAATCTGGTACTGCCTTGTAGATCTGCTTCCATGAGATTCCAAGAATCATTGTTTCAGTGATATGTTCATCTGGTAAGCATACAAATTGATGAGGGCATTAACATCCATGTATTATCACATTCAAATTGACTACTCCCAATGGCGATGTTGGGTTTTTGTTGCATCCTTTGATGGCATATATTCCCGATGCTAAAGACTGATTCGTCACTTTCTTGTAAGTGGAATAACTGACTGCATTCATTCAAGCTCTTGTATCTATCAATGCATTTGTGCTATGATTTTTTAGTGGTACTTTGATGCGAAGATCCATTCCATCCAACCATTCATCATCTGTTGACACTACATCATTCTTCAATTCCCATAGTCTGTCAGTCGTACTTTGATGCGAAGGTCCATTCCATCCAACCATTCATCGTCCGTTGACACTTCCTCATTCTTCAATTCCCATAGTCTGTCATCTGATTCCAAAGTGTTGATGGGAATAGGTGTTTGTTGATTTCTGAAAGCAGCTTTCCTCTTGAGTACTCGAAGTCGCGCTTCCTCTTGGAATTCATCAATAACCTGCTATCGTTTTATCTTTCTTTGCTTTCTTGCATGCATCTTTTCTAGCAATTGTGCTTCTTTAAACGGCATCCACTAATCCAATTAGCCATTGGTTCACCATCTAGTGTGGACAACTTAACTGCTCCACTTGGAGATACGTCTTCAATAATAAAAGGTTCGTTTCCCTTTTTCTTGAACTTGGGAATGTGTTGCTTAAGGGAATACACTAAAACTAGGTTCTCTTTTTTGAAAATTTTTGTGACTAAATGTGAATCAAAAAATCATTTTTGCTTCCGTTTTTGTGCATAGATGTGAGCTACAGCTGTTAGCCTTTGTTCATCGAGCTTTTCTAAATATTCAAGCCTCTCTGACAATTTATGTCCGGTCCACTCAAGATCTTTAGCTAACCTTAGTGTTCGCAATAGAAATTCTATCGGTGGTATGGCATCAAGACCATAAACAAGATTAAAGGGTGTAGCATATAAAGCTGTCTTGAATGAAACTCTATAAGCCCATAGAGCGGCATGTAGATTCATTTCCCAATCAGTTCATCCTGAACTAACCACTTTAGTCAATACCGAGCTAAGAATTTTATTCATGTGCTCAGCTTGTCCATTTGCTTGTGGATGATATGGAGCGGATTTGTTATGGATGACCATTAATTCATTCAGCAGATACTCAATTATATCATTGAGGAAATGAGTTCCCCTATCACTGACAATTTTTATTGGAAGTCCATATCTTGTGAATACATTCCATACAAGAATGTGGCTGTGGTTCTAGCATCATTCTTTCTTGTTGCCTTAGCCTTTGCCCAGTTGGTCAAATAGTTTGTAGCTACAATGATGTATTGAGCTTGAGTTCTGTAAGCAGGTGGTTGTATTGGTCCGACAAAATCTATGCCCCATTTTGCAAAAACTTTACCCCCCATCATTGGTCTTAAAAGCATGCTTTCTACCCTAGTTGGAATTTTTGCTCATTGGCATGCATCACACCTTCGAACATATTCCTTGGCATTTGCAAAAAGTGTTGACCACCATATGCCTGCCATTAAATTTTCTCTAGCTGTGGTTTCACTAGAAAAGTGACATCCAGCTAATCAAGCACGTGTTTGTTCTAGAGTGGGGATATATTCGTCTTCATTTGCACAGAGACGCAAATGTTGATCCTTTCCTCTCCAATACAATTGGTTTTCAATAAGAGCATAGTGTCTTGCTTCAGTTTCAATAGCTCTTTGGCGACGTTTACTCATATCCTCCGAAAACGTTCTACTTGATAAGTAAGTAACTAGATAGTTACTCCACTTAGGAATAAGTGAAATATGAAATAATGTCACATGAGGTATGGGTGCTTGCTTCTGGCATTGAAGAAAATTTTTCACAAATGAGTGAACATCACTTCCCATGGTTGGCAAAAATACTCCAAGTCTTAAGATCCATTGCATAGTTTGGTCTTCCGCAAAGTGAAGTCCTACTATGGTAATGTGTGCTTGATTTAGGTATTGGGTTTTCTCCTTAGGATTAATACACAAAAGCAATATTCCATCACGATTTCTTTTGTATAGTCTTCCAGCTAGTAATTGATACATAGCCAATTGCCCAATCAATCCCAGTGTAATAGGAAGTGGTATTTGGGAATCCACTTGAGGTGGTCATCAATGAAACCATATCTTCTGACCAACGGGGGATCATTTCTACGGAGAACAGATATACATTTGGTAGATCATTGTCCACCCCTTTTGGTGGTTCTTGTAAAATAGTCCTTGATAAATGATATGCTCTTTGGTGTGTTGTGCCCTTTTTTACAACTACAACAGTGAAATCAAATTCCAAAAGAGTTATAAACCATCTCACTATTCTTCCTGTGTTGCAGGGCTAGCTTGTTGACCAAGTGCAATACAGCTTGGTGGTCCACAAAGAACACAAATTTGTTGGCTAGCAGGTAATGTCTATACTTTTTTACGGCATAAATCATCCCTAATCCTTCCCTTTTAGTGGTTGTATAATTTTTCTCTGCCACATTCAACTGTCTACTAGCATAAGAAATAGGAAAATCAATTTTTCCATCTCTTGGTTGAGCTAATATACATCTAATGGAAAAATTGGAAGCATCAACATGTATATGGAATATCTTATTCCAATCTGGTGCTTTCAATATTGGGGCTGAAGTGAGAGCTTGTTTAAGCTTCATGAAGGATTCTTCACACTCATCAGTCCATACAAAGAGTGTAATTAGGCCATACATGGGTTTTGCGATCATAGCATACATGTAATGAATTGTCTATAATATCTACAATGTCCCATGAAATCTTGAACCCCTTTGACATTTGTTGGTTTAGGCAATCTAGCAATAACATGAATTTTATCCATATTGGTCGCTATGCCATTTGTATACACTATATGTCCAAGAATTTTTCCTTGTTTGTCCATAAAGGTGCACTTTTCAGGATTTAAGCAAATCCTATAAAGTTTACATTTTCCGAATACCTTTTTGAGATGTTCAAAATGATCAGCTCGGATTGATGAATGTACACATAAATCATCCTTATGTACTTCAAGAAATTCCTAGGATATTCTTTGAAGGCATGACTCATCAATCTTTGATAGGTGGCAGGAGCATTAATTAACCCAAAAGGCATAACCCTATAGGCAAAAATACCCCATTTAGTTGCAAAGGCAGTTTTATGCTGATATTTGGGATCAACTAGAAGTTGATTGTACCCTGAAAAGCCGTCTAAAAAGCTGATCATCTACACCACAATTAAGGTAGTTTCTAGTCCTTGGCTTAATCATGGGTCTTACCATCCCCTTACCATTGGAGGTCTAACACCTTGATTAGCTACATAGTACATCGGTGTAAGCTCTGGTGTAGCATAAGTCACAAGTGCTTTTATTGAAGGTGGATGTGAATTATACCACTCCCCTTCTACCATTACTGTAGATGGGTTAGGCTCAATATAAGGTGTAACAGGCACTAGTGCTTTTTCATCTATGACTCCTTCTGAATGCATGTACTTTACAGGCACTACATTATGTCCAGGATATGGAGGTTGTTGACCCAACACTGGTTGTGGTCTTTCCATATCCATTGGTGGTCCTTGTGCTGGGGCCATATTAGGCTGATATCTGTACATGGGTTGTCCTTGTGGCCTCATAGGCACATATTGAATATTTGCATTGTACTTTGGTCGGTAATAGCACTCATTGGTCTCGTGGTTGGTCCATTTACCCTCGATAGCACACCATATGAGGCCTAATCGATTGTCCCTGTTGAGGTATCTCTTACCTTGGTCCTCTCATAGGTGCTTTTTGCATGTTATTCATCATTTTGTTCATCCTTTTGAGCATGTCTTCTATGACTGTAAGTGGTGCTGCACCAGCTGTTCCCACTTATGCTGGTTTTGAGGATGTTGTTTTCTCACTCTGAGTATCCTTAGAGACATCTTCTTCATTAAAAATATCACAATTGTCTCCCAAGTCAATAGCATACACACCCTTCTAGGGTCATATTCTTCTTGCTATACAGTATCGCATGAAGTTCTTTGTTTAGCAATCCTTCTAGAAACAACGACACTAATCTTTCTTCTGCAGGTATTTCTAGTTTTGGGCATCTTGCAATGTATTGCTTCATCCTAGTTGCACAATCCTTAACGGACTCACCTTGTTTCTATTTGAAGCTATAGATTTGAGCTACCGTATTATGTTTAATCCCAGTTTTGGAACATGCAACTACAAATCCATGGGCTAAAGTATTTAAGTCTATGATTGGCCTTGGTGGAATGTTTTGGAACCATGTCAATGCTTTTCCTTCTAAAGTCATTCCAAATCCCTCAAATTGAGTGTGGAAATCAAATACGCGTTCTGATCTTAGCACCTGCTTAAACCTTGCAAAGTGGTCAGATGGATCCACAGATCCACTGCATTTTCTGACCCATTTTTAAAAATCAGCTGGTATGACATGTCTATTTGACTCAACTCTAGTTCTTCTGGCAGTTGGTCCGATCTCGAGTCTTTCAAACCAATCTGCTGGAAATAGTGACTCATGTAGATCTGGACTGGCTTTAATGTCACTCGGGTTTCTTTGTGATGAGGTAGGTTTGAGTTATTTAACATTTCTCCCAAAATATCTCTCACGGAGTTCTTCTCTTGGAATAGTTTCTGGTCCTTGGTCCAATATCCAATCTCTTATAGAGTATCCTTGGTATTTAGTTTGTTCTACCTCCTTAGGACTCATCATAACAAAGCTATTATTATAACAATCCCTAAAAAGGTAAGTTGGTAGATCTGCTAAACCCTTGTCTTTGATTTTGAAGATATAGATGATCTTCATGGGTGTTAACTGCCCAACTTGGCATGAGAGGTCCATAAAAGATCCTTGAAGTTCCTATCCTCCCAACAATAGACTTCGATCCTAGGATTAGCCGTGCTAAGACGTTTCAAAGATTTCAGATCAACTTGATCGTATCCCTCGAATTCTAAAGTCGGTGGACCTTCTTTGGCTGCCATATCCGGAATTATGTTATTCACCTCTAACCCCATTTTTATATTACATTAGTGTTTTCAACTTTTAAATATTGAGTCCCGTTTTTATCCATATACATTTTTCCTTATTTGTTTGCCCTGATTTCCTCTTCAAAATCTATGTCATCGTCATCAATGCGAATGGCATACTCCTCATTAGGATCCAGGTAAACTTGAGGTCCATGGCCATTAGTCTTATAAAAGGTGAGTATGTGCTTATATCGCATTGTCGTTCCAGTTCCTGAATGAATCCAATAGGAAGACATTTCAGATGTTGAGTCAGAATAGGTGTTTGAGACTTCTTCAAAGATAGTTCCCAAGTGATCACCTTGATTCACACTCTCTTCGGTGGATACTCTACTGGCGGTCTCTCCAAATATGCCTTGATTTGCTAGTATGCGACCAGATCTAAGGTTCAGATAGACTTATTAAGCCTTGGATAGAGTACTTACCGACGGATTGACTTGTTATCCTTTTTTCCACTTGACTCGAATGCAACTCCTATCAAGCTCTCAATTCGTTGCCTACAACCTGATTCTTGTGTCAGTTCTTACAAGGTTAGCAATTTTTTTCACAAAGACTGTATGATATTTTGCTAACTATTGTGATTGGTCTATGTATATCACTTCAATTTGATTTAAGTGATTTAGCAAATGAGATTTTTAGATTCTACCTTTGCAAAGAGCTAAAGGACTAATCTGCAACCTGAAAACTGAGCTGACATGTACTAATTCTGATCCGATGGAAACCAAAATTGACTAGTGGCCTTGTATTATGTTGTTGTAAGCTTATAAAAGCTCAAAAGTCCAAAATCTTATCTCTGGATCTCAACTATAAATAATCATGATTATTTACTTTTCTCAGCTTTTATACTTTTTAAGCTTGTTTTACCAAGTAATCACCTTGTTGTGGTCTCTGGACAATTTTCATTGAGTTTGAACAAGATTTGTCCAAGTTATCAAGTATTTAGTGTCCGTAGACTCACTTTGAGAATCTGGCTTAAGTCTCACTTTTGTGATCCAAATTTCACCAAATTTGATTTGTGGAGTCTACTTGATATGCTTGACCTTGTGGTATACTCAATTGTGCAAAAATATTCAATTCTGAAGCAGATGTAAATAATCGCGATTAATTACTTATGGTAGTTTTTGCAACTTTTTGCCAAAATGTTGATACAAACTGGTTACGCAACTCAACTTAAGCTCCCTAGCCAAGTTTTGTCAAGTTTGGATAAATTTTGCTCAATTTGTCAACAGTTTTGTGTCTGCATACCAATTTTTCAAATCTGGTCACAATTTCCACTTTAATGATCCAAATCTTACCAAATTTGATATGAGGGTTCAATATAATATGATAAAACTTGTGGTATGCTTGGTTGATAAAAAAAGTTGAAAAATAGGACAAAGTTAATAATCACAATTATTTACTTTTGATTTTTTTTTTGCATAACTGAGCATTCACACATGTTAAACACTTCAATCTAAGCCTTTGAGTCACTAAATTTGATCAAGATTTTACCAAGTCAAATTCAATTTCTCAACAATCAGTACAAATTTTAGTTTTTATGAAGGTTTTGGTATGTTTTGAGATCCAAATTCTATGAGCCTTTACAGAAGATGTTTGTAATCATGCATAGAGTCTCTGATATCAACCTTGGTCAATTTTGAGCTGAAAGTAAAATCGTGATTATTTACTTTTGGCCTAAAAATGAACATCTTTTGCAATTTTTTCAATGGATTTTATGACATGTTTTAAGCCTGTGAGTCAAGTCAAAAAACTTAATTTGGCCTAAATTCTCAAGAAAATGTAAATAATCTGAGTTTTTGCAAACTCTTGAAAATTTACCATAAGTGCATCTTTAAGCTTACCCACTGGTTCATACAACTTTAAAGCATAATCTCCAGCCAGATTCAGTGGTTGATAGTCTTTTGGTGCTGTTACAAGTTGTAGACTTGAAATTCTACAACTTCACAGAAACAACTCACAATTGATTCTTTTGGAGTGAACAATGATTTGAGATCCCACCTCAGATTCTACTTACCCTACTCCTAGGTTTTTTTGCAATTGGGTTGTGGAAGGGGTCCACAAACACTTGTTTTTTTTTTTTTAAAATGGTTTTCTGAGACTTGATCTTAAGACTTGTCTTGTCCATCAATCATTCTCAAAATCCTAATCTAATCCTACAATCCTACAAGGTACTTAGCAAGTACAATCTACTTCCAAGCTACCTCTCACAGCAAAAGACAATACTCTTAAGCTATGCGATTTTAAATAGAAATTTTTACTCTAGGTGATTCTAGAGGAATTTAAAGGACAACTACACAAGACGCTCTTATTTTTCCCTAGTTTAGGTCTATTCGTCCCCGGAAGCGGCACCAAATGTGGGATGGGTTTCTAACCTCACTCCTATCTTACTGCAGACATAGCAAGAACCACAAATATAATTGTCAATCCATAGGGCAAAGCTGACTTGACTACCGTATAGAGGCTACAAGAGGGTATCAATCTCTTGGAAAACAATAAAAAACTTGCATCTAACACAAGCTACACTCAAATGACCTAAGTCATCAAAAGCTAATCGCTAATCGACAAACAAAACATGACCATTACAGCATCAAACGAGATCCGAATGTTATGAAACTTCTAGGAAAAGTATATAAGACTTAAGCACACATGCTTATGGTCTCAAATCTCATTTTTGATGAAGTGCAAAAATCGTGAGTATTAACAACGGTGAGTTTTTGACCTAGTCATTTTTGACCCCGAATGCATCTAAATGCTTAGCAATGATGTCCCAATACCCCGCCTATGCTTACTTTTGTGATTTCTTAGCTTACATTCCTAATTATGTGATGAAATTAGACCGCGGGTCGATGATGCCAAAAGCTATGGTTTACCATGATATGTTTACGTCAATGTGTAGAGCTCTTACCTGCGGTTGCGACACAATAGACGTCACTGCAATGTGACAACAAAGAAGGGAGTAGGAAGCATGAAAATGCGAGAAGTGAGCGCTGCTAGCTCATGATGTGTTTCTATTATCCAAAACTTGAAAATAACTTACAAAAATTGGCTTTTATACCTTAGCCAAGGTTTCTTTGGTCAAAAACTAATAATTTGGAAGCTCTAACTAACAATAGATTGATACAATTTGGAAGCTTATAGCCCCGGCTTATTGATTACAACATCCACTTGGAAAATAGGAGTTACAATATTCTCGATCTATCAGAAGAATAAGCGTTTTTACAATAAAAGCTCTCGAAAAATGTTACATGGGTTAGTTTGCTGCTAACAGAGTATACCAAGGGTCCATGGACATTTGATCCTTTTAAAAAGATGGTCATATACCTTGGTGCCTGATTCATGCTTCTTGAAGTGCTTCCTTCTTCAACTTGGGTCAGCCATAAAGTAAAGGATTGTTATGAAGAGGTGTTAGTATCACTACCCTTGTTAGCAAGCTAACTCGGATAACATTTTTTGGAGCTTTTATTGTAAAAACACTTATTATTTTGATCAATAGGGAATGTTGCAACTCCTACTTTCCAGATAAACAATGTAATTGATGAGCAGGGGCTACAAGCTTCCAGATTGTATCAACCTATCTTTAGTTAGAGCTCTTAGATTATTAGTTTTGACCACAAAAACCTTGGATAAGGTATAAAAGCCAATTTTTATAAGTATTTTACAAGTTTTGGATAATAGAAACACAACGTTGTCGAGAAATTTGCGGTCTTGCTAGGAAAGCACCAGGCTTATGGCTGTGAGAGTTTGTGAGAGAACTCAAAAAAAAACTATATGAAGGAGTTAAACCATAGATGCCATGAAGACTAGGGTTTGGAAGAAAGTGCAATCAAAGAAGTCCCACTTTTTCTCTCTTGCACTCACACACACAAAGAAAGAACACAAAAGAGAGTGTCAAAACAACACAAAGATGAAAACATCAAGGCTATGGTCATATCGTATCATGGATAATATGAAAGGGTTAATAGATGAGTTAATGGCATTCAATCTTGGCTGACCAAATAGGCTACAAATTGTTCTTTGGAATTGTAGTTTTGTGCTTACCATAATATATATATTCTGTCTAGTGATTGGGATTAATTGTGCGTACAAATCCTCTTGGTTCATAGCAAGATAACTACGCTTACGTCAAAAGAAAAGTTATAGTCTATGAGAGGTAGTATAATGGGATTCGGTGATAGAAGTATTTCATTGAGCCTTTCTGGGCCAAAGAGAAACACTATAGGTTGTTGAAAGTGTATTTTACGGCTAATCCATACGTTAATTCTAATAGATCGTACAGAGTGAAAGCGATAGAAATTATCATCATGTGGGTTATTCATGTAGGATAGTATGTGAGAAATGTAGATATAAGAGAAGAGAAGGGAAGAGAAGAGAAGAGAGTTTCCCTCCCAAGCCCTATTCTTGCCCGTAGGCAATAAGGATACTACGGGGAGAGATGTACCTGTAGCAAGGAGAACCTAAAATTTGTAGAGAGGATGAATTACTAAGAGTGAGAAATATAGGTTTGGTTAAGGATATGAGATTAAATATATATATATGTTGGATTAGAGATGAAAAACAAAACAACAAGAAATCAAGAAAACATCAATGTAGGACACATCTTACTTGGCAAACCCTTCGGCACCATTATTGATGGAGAGAGAATAAGAGGGGAGAATTCAACGTTGATTGATACGCCAAGTCCAAGACCTTCTTTGATTAGAGTTGATCTTCCAAGGATAGCGTACAAGAATGGCTAGTCTTCCTCTAGGAGAAAGTGTATGCTTAGGCTTATGTTAATGGCTAAGTATAATTTGGCATTACTACTCACTCCCTCATGAATTCTTCTCATCAATGGCTTGAATGCTTGAGTTCTTTTCAAGGAAGAAGAGGTCCCCTTTTATAGGTGAAAGGAACCCCCAAGGGTTTACACAAGAAGAGAAGAGCCAGTGTGAACAAAAACTGGAAAAGTTGGAAATGAGTTGTCCCTTCATGATGTGGGCAGAGTGGGGTCCAGTATTTTGATCATATCTCCTCAACCGTGGCTCTAAATAAAAAAGTAAAAATATGGGCAAAAACTTCAGCTCATTACCTACGACTTCCTTTTTATATGCATTTTCCAATTTGGATTGGAACCTTGTGTAAAAAAATCATCAAAACAGGGTACAGTTTTGGTAGCAAAAGTCTTCTTGTGGTCCCCTTAGCCTAGACTTTTATTTGATTCCAATGGACACCTCATGCCATTTGAAAGCATGACATTGCTCCTTGACAAAGTTTTGCAGTCATACTTGCAATCATGCATTAAAATAAGTGTATCTTTGAAATCATGCCACCTAGTGTCCCACTAGGATTTGATTCCCTCCTAGTAGCTATGTAAAAAGAAATATAAGAAAAATATGAAAAATACATAGAATATATATAGATTGTAAATTACCCTAGATATAGGATCTAGATAGAGTGTGAGATAATAATGAGATGGTAGAAAGAAAGAATCAATGCTTTTTGCCCCAAGTTAAAGAGGCGGAGCTATTGACGCTTTTCCCATAGTACTTTTGATGGTAAAGTAAGAATACGTTACCCTTGAGATAATAATAGGATGAGATAGAAAGCTTATTGTTATACTTACATATGCATATGTACATTACAGGAAATATAATTATGTATCTAAAAAGTTACAAGATAAATCTTGTAGCATGTGTTCCCACTATGTACGTGTCACAGCACGACATCGTGAGCTAACGACGCTCACTTCTCTCCTTCTTGCGCTTCCTACTCCCTTCCCGGTTGTCACATTGCAGTGCCGTCTGTTGCATTGCAACCACAGGCAAGAGCTCTACGCATTGACGTAAGCATTTCATGGTAATCTGTAGCTTTTGGCGTCACCGCTCCGCGACCTAATTTCATCATAAGTAGGAATTTAAGCTTCAAGAAGGAGTATTGGGACATCATTGCTAAGCATTTAGATGCATTTTGGGTTGATAACGACTAGGTCAAAAACTCACTCCTGTTAATAATCGCGATTTTTTCACTTGACCTAAAGTGATATTTGAGACCATAAGCATGTGTGCTTTTGTCTTATAAACATGTCCTAGAAGTTTCGTAATGTTCGGATGTCGTTTGATGCTGTAACGGTTGTGATTTGTTTGTCGATAAGTGACTAGCTTTTGGTGAATTCTGTCATTTGAGTGTAGCTTGAGTTAGATGTGAGTTGTTTGTTGTTTTCCAAGAGGTTGACAACCTCTTGTAGCCTCTATGCACTAGTCGAGTCAGCTTCGTCCCATGGATTGACAATTATATTCGTGGTTCTCGCTATGTTTGTAATAAGCTAGGAGTGAGGTTAGACACCCATCCCACATTTGGCGCCACTGGCGGGGATCGAAGAGACTAAACTATGGGAAAACACGAGTGTCTTGTGAAGTTATCCTTTAACTTCCTCTAGGATCACCTAGAGTCAACTTTCCTGTTAAAACCACATAGCTTAAGATTGTCGTCTTTTGATGTGTAGAGGTAGCTTGGAAGTAGGTTGTACTTGCTAAGTACCTTTTAGAATTGTAGAACTGTATAATTAGATTAGGATTTTGAGAATGACTGATGGACGAGACAAGTCTTAAGATCAAGGCTCAGAAACCATAAAAAACAAGAAAATGAGTGTTTGTGGACACTTTCCACAACCCCATTGCAGTAGAACCTAGGAGTAGGGTAAGTAGAATCTGAGGTGGGATCTCAAAAAACATTGCTCTATCCAAAAGGTACAGACATCTTTTGTAAAGGCCCATAGAATTTGGATCATCAAACTGACCAAAAGCTTGATAAAAACTGAAATCTGTATGGATTGTCGAGAACTTGAGTGTAAATTGAAAAAATCTTGTTCAAACTCAATGAAACTTGACTCAGAGGCTTATATTGAAGTGTTAAACAAGTGTATATGCTCAGTTGACCTAAAAGATGCAAGAATTTGTCAAAAGTAAATAATCGTGATTATTTACTTTTGTCCATTTTTCACCTTTTTTGACCAACCGAGCATAACACTAGTCTTAGCATGTTATATTAAGCCCACAAATCAAATTTGGTAAGATTTGGATCATTGAAGTGAAAATTGTGGCCAAATTTGCAAAGTCAGTCTATAGACATAAAATTGGTAACCATTTGAACAAGGATTATCCAAACTTGATAAAACTTGAACTAGGGAGCTTAAGTTGAGCTTCTTAACCCTTCTATGTCAACATTGTGGCAAAAAATTGCATAAAAATACCATGAGTAAATAATCGCGATTATTTACATCTGCTACAAAATTGGATATTTTTACACATTTGAGTATACCACAAGGTCAAGCATATTAAGTAGACCATATAAATCAAATTTTGAGCACAAAAGTGAGACTTAAGCCAGATTCTTGAAAACTAAGTCTGCAAAGACAAAACAGTTGATAACTTGGACAAATTTTGTTCAAACTCAGTGAAACTTGTTCAGAGACCTTAGCAAGTTTATTACTTGGCAAAACAAGCCAAAAAGTGTAAAAAATTGAGGAAAGTAAATAATCACGATTATTTACTTTTGATACACAGAGACATAATTTTCGACTTTTGAGCTTGTACAGTGTTAGACTAACATAATACAAGGCCACCGGTCAATTTTGGGTTCAATCGGATCCAAATTGGTACATGCTCACTCAATTTCCAGGTTGCAGATTAGACCCTTGGCCTTTTGCAAAAGTAGAATCTGAAAGTCTCAATTGCTGATTCACCTAGCTCAATTTGAAGATATACACATAGACCACTCACAATAGTTAGCAAAAATTGTACAGACTTTATGAAAGAATAGCTAACTTGATTAAACCTGATACATGAATCAGGTTGCAGGCAAGGAATTGAAAGCTTGACAGAAGTTGCAATCAAGTCAAGTTGAAGAACTGATAACAAGTTAATCCGACGGTAAGTACTCTATCCAGGGCTTCACAAGTCTATATGAACCTTAGATCTGGTTGTATACCAGCAAACCAAGGAATATTTGGAGAGACCGCTAGTAGAGTATCCACCAAAGAGGGTGTGAATCAAGACGATCACTTGGACACTATCTTTTGAAGAAGTCACAAACACTTTTTCAGGATCAACATCTGAAATGTCTTCCTATTCGACTCATTCCAGAAGCGGAACGACAGTGCGGTATAAGTACATACTCACCTTTTATAAGACTAATTGCCATGGAGCTTAGGTTTACCTGGATCTTAATGAAGAGTATGCCATTCGGATTGATGACCATGACATAGAGTTTGAAGAGGAAATCAGGGCAAACAAACAAGGAAAAATGTATATGGATAAAAATGGAACTCAATATTTACAAGTTGAAAACCCTGATGTAATCGACAAATCGGGGTTAGAAGTAAATACCATAATTCCAAATATGGCAGCAAAAGAAGGACCACCAACTTTAGAATTTGAGGGATACAATCAAGTTGATTTGAAGCCGTTGAAACGGCTTAGCATGTATAATCCTAGGATCGGAGTCTATTGTTGGGAGGGTAGAAACGTCAAAGAAGACCATATTAGGTAAAGTGGGAAAATCCCAATTCCCAGGTTGGACAACTTTCAATATATCATGTACAAAATATAGAGATTTTGTCAAAAATTTGAGTTTTCTTAAGGTCTCATTCCACTTTATGCACATACAATACACAATGAAAACAACTAAAATACCATGGTTTCAATCAATTGGATTATTAGGAGACGAGTATATTGCATCCATTATCGTTGTCTATGTTCTACTGTCCTACGTACAACTTATCTCAACATGGAGAGCTTGGTTTCTAGGTCCACCACTTGTCCAAGTTAATGTAAAAGTGACTCAAGGTTCACAACTTGTGAAAGCAAGGATCCATTGAGGAATACAATCCACTTGGCTATTTTTTCTTAATTTATTGCATGTGACATTCAAGCAAGGTCCACTTCTAATCTATAACTTCTTAATTTGAGGCATGGGGCATACATAAAATATGTAGCATATGCTCTATTGCCTCATAGGAAGGTTGGTTTCAAGGTGCACTTATCCATGCTAGCCTATCTTGGAGAAATGATGGAGCTTGCTTCTCTCCTTGTTTCAATGGAGACTAGCTTGGACAAGTGGTGGACCTTTGCTTCTCTCTATGTTTCAATAGAGTTAGCTTGGACAAGTGGTGATCTTGGAACAAAACCCCCATGTAAAACATATCATGGGTATTCCAAGTGATTAGAAAGATTACCATTTAAGATATAACCTTATAGGTTGGACAAATGGAGCTTGGCTTGGAGAAATGGTGGACCTTTGATTCTCTCCATGTTTCAATGGAGCCTATCTTGGAGAAATGGTAGGAGCTTGCTTCTGTCCATGTTTCGATGGAGCCTAGCTTGAACAGTTGGTGGACCTTTGCTTCTCTCTATGTTTCAATAGAGTTAGCTTAGACACGTGGTGGATCTTCAAACTAAGCCAACTACTATCAATGTTTCCTAGCTTGGACAAGTGGTGGAGTGTTTCTCTACTCCATGTTTCAATGGATCTTAGCTTGGACAAGTGTTGGACCTTAAAACAAAAACCCCATGTACAACATAGAATGGATTTTCTAGATTTCAATGGAGTCTAGATTTAACAAATGGTGGAGCTTGTCTTCATCCATGTTTCAATGAAACTAGCTTGGAAAAGTGGTGGACCTTGTAACAAACCCCCCCATGTACAACATATCATTGGTTTTCTAAGTGATGGGAAGGAATACCATTCAAGATATAAACTTATAGCTTGGATAAGTAGTTGACTTTAAAACCAAATTCATCATAATACAATGAAATACAGGTTAGCCAATTCCTAAATCTTGAGACCAAACCTCCCATGCTATTAGAGATAATATATTGGATAAGTGGTGGACCTTCTATTATTTTCCCATGCCTAGTTTAGACTACCGGTACACTTTGCAGCTATAAAGGTTGGACGAGTTGTGGAGCCTTGTTTCTATCCATGTTTTAATGGATCCTAGCTTGGACAAGTGGTGGACCTTGGAAAAAAGCTTCCATGTACAACATATATGAGGTTTTCCATGTTTTAATGGAACCTATCTTGGACAAATGGTGAAGCTTGCTTCTCTCCATGTTGATTTTGGAACTACCTTAGACAAGTGGTGGAGCTTTGCTTTTCTACTCTTCATAATACAATGAAGTATAGGTTGGTTACATGGTGAATCTTAAGGCCAAACCTCCCATTTTACTAGAGATGATAGGTTGGACAAGTGGATCAACCTTCTATCATTTCTCCATGACTATATTGGACAATTAGTAGACCTAACATCTCTCTATGTTGTCTAGAGATAAGCTTGGACAAGTGATGGACCCTGCTTCTCTCTTCCCTTGGTTTACTAGTTTGAAGACTCAGTATATATACTTTCTTAGATCTAGCTTGAACAAGTGGTGGACCTTGTATCCACAATCTTAATTCATTACAAAAAAGTATATGAAAAAATAACATAGGAATCTTGGTTTGAAGGTCAAGCAATTAGGTTCCAAATGCACATAATAATATATTTTCCACCCATAATAAAAGAAAGTTAAATATGTTATTACCAAATTGACAAAGGTAACGTACTCCAAGAATTCTAGCTTTGCATCTTGTCAGATCTAAATCTTCATCAAGGCGACATGCATGTATACATCAACTTTCAAGCCATTCAAGAATACATGCACTTAGATTCCATAGTTTTGTTTTCAAAGTCTTTTAGGTTCTAAAACTCTTTCACGTAAAGTATGTAATGACAAAATTCTTGAAGCAAACATTTGTGCCCAAGAAAAAGATCCCTCTCACATATTTAAAGTCCATGAATTCTCTGATCCATACTTACAAGTTTTATTTTGACATCAAACATCAATTCTCTCATAGTTACAAATAAATGCAACCTCGATATGAATTGACAAAAAATGAATTTCTTTTACTATATGACCCAACATAGGCCCCAATCAAATAAAAAATGAGTCTCCAAAAATTTGGGTGCACTCTAGCAATACATCAGAGTCCCCTTACAATAGGATGCACTCCAATAGTACATTGAAGTCCCCTTAGAGTAGGGTGCACTCCATTCAAGTGTTCATAAAATTGACACACCTTTGTTTTTTTATAAAAAAGACTATATCAAATTATACAAATGTTGAAAGATACACACTAGAATAAAAAAAGCATCTTATGGCCATATTTATTCAATTCTTTCGTGTTGACAAGTACACACCAAGGACATAATTTGTCTCAGAATCACTATACTGATTTACAATTGTGTTGTATGTATAGACTCTCTTATCTCTTGCATACAACCATCCTACCAACCATGGAATTATGGTTCTCTGCAAGAAGTTTTGAAGTTGCTCGGAAGTTTGCCTCCACATCTTTGGAAATATAAGATATGTCCCTGGCATGTTCCACATCACCCTATATGGAGTGTCATCAAAAATTAAGGTATTTTTGCATCCAAATCCTCAAATATCTTCCAAATATCACTCAAATTTTTGTGATAAACCCTTGTAAATCCTAACATAATATTTGGATTTTGGCAATTTTTGTTACTCATAAACACCTTGAACTTGGTATACTGCTCAGGAAAACATTTTTGTGTGATGCGTTGCACCCTTGTTAAGTTATAGCAACTCCATATCCATAGCTCAAAGTATTCAGCACAAAAATCCAAAAAACTTTGTGCGTCTGGTCGCACCACATGATAAACTTCATCTTTATCCTCCACAAGTCGCATGTGTTGAGCCCAAGATGGCATAGAATCTCCATGTTTCATTTCAATTGTCTTGAGAAGTAACCCCTCTAGATCCAAGATAAGTTTTTGATGTCCTTGAAAGAAAGTGGTAGGTGATAAGGAGGTGATTCATTCCTTGGACAAGGTCTTGGAGGAGGTTGGATGGGTAATTCAATAGTTTTCTTCAATTTATGCCAGCATATAGCCAATCCATTTTTCTGTAATGGTTCTGAAATTAAAGAGCAAGAACACTTAATGCAAACACAACAATAGACATGAGTTTTACATTGTCTACCCTAAGGTTTTATTAGATACCAAAATCCATCTATGATCTACTCATTAATAGAAAGAAAGTCAAATTAAAATCCTGACTCTTTTTTATGCTACACTCTCTCTTAGTCTCAATACCATGGAGGTCAACTAGACTTAAGTCAACTAATAACTACTACTTGTTGTTAAAGGTATGCTTGAAGTGCATAAGGTTTAACCAATGCTCTAGTGTAGAATGGGTATTTAGGTCTCAAGGTCTACCACTTATCCAAGCAAAGATCCATTTAGATATGGAAACCCAATTTTTTCTAATATAATGATATAGAGTGGACAAGTAGTGAATCCTGAGACCAAACCACTCATGCTACTAGGGATAATAGGTTGGACAAGTGGTGGACCTTGAATGTAAACCCCCCATGTACAAAGTATCAGGGGTTTTGGGTATTTCAATCGACTCTAGCATCTTCGAAACATGGTGGAGCTTACTTCTCTCCATGTTTCAATGGAGTCTATCTTGGATAAATGGTGGAGCATCATTCTCTCCATGTTTCAATGGAGCCTAGCTTGGACAAGTGGTGGACGTTTGTTTCTCTCTATGTTTGAACAGATTTAGCTTGGACAAGTGGTGGACCTTGGAACAAAATCCCCATGTAAAACATATCATGGACATTACAAGTGGTGAGAAAAAATACCATTCAATATATAACCTTATAGGTTGGACAAGTGGTGGACCATAACACCCAATTATTATTAATATAATGACATAGAGTGGACAAGTGGTGAATCTTGCGACCAAACCTACTAGGAAAAGTAGGTTGGACAAGTGGTGGACCTTGAATGCAAACCCCCCATGTACAAAATATCACTCATGCTACTAGGAATAATTTGGTATTAAGGTCCATGTTTCAATGGAGCCTAGCTTGGAAAAGTGGTGGACCTTTGTTTCTCTCTATGTTTCAATAGAATTAGCTTGGACAAGTGGTGAACCTTGGAACAAAACCCCCATGTAAAGCATGTCATGGGCATTACAAGTGGTGAGAAAAAATACCATTCAAGGTATAACCTTATAGGCTGGACAAGTGGTGGACCTTAGCACCCAATTCCTCTTATTATAATGACATAGAGTGGAAAAGTGGTGAATTGTGAGACCAAACCTACTAGGGATAATAGGGTGGACAAATGGTTGACCTTGAATGTAAATCACCCATGTACAAAATATCATGGGTTTTGCGTATTTCAATGGAGCCTAGCATCTAGGAGACATGGTGGAACTTACTTATGTCCATGTTTTAATGGAGCCTATCTAGGAGAAATGGTGGAGGTTCCTTCTCTCCATGTTTCAATGGAGCCTAGCTTGGACAAGTCGTGGACCTTTGTTTCTCTCTATGTTTAAATATGGTTAGCTTGGACAAGTGGTGGATCTTGGAATGAAACTCCCATGTAAAACATATCATGGGCATTTCAAGTGGCGAGAAAGGATACCATTTAAGATATAACCTTATAGGTTGGACAAGTGGTGGACCTTAACACAATATAATGACATAGAGTGTACAAGTGGTGAATCTTGAAACCAAACCACTCATGCTACTAGGGATAATAGGTTAAACAAGTGGTGGGCCTTGAAATAAAACCCCCTAGAGTGTTTCAATGGAGCCTAGCTTGGAAACATGGTAAAGCTTGCTTCTCTCCATGTTTCAATGCAGCCTATCTTGGATAAATGGTGGAGCATCATTCTCTCCATGTTTCAATGGAGCCTAGCTTGGACAAGTGGTGGACCTTTGTTTCTCTCTATGTTTGAATAGAGTTATCTTGGAAAAGTGGTGGACCTTGGAACAAAACCCCATGTAAAACATATCATGGGCATTACAAGTGGTGAGAAAAAATACCATTTAATATATAACCTTATAGGTTGGACAAGTGGTGGACCTTAACACCCAATTATTCTTAATATAATGACATAGAGTGGATAAGTGGTGAACTTGGGACCAAACCTACTAGGGAAATAGGTTCGACAAGTGGTGGACCTTGAATGTAAACCCCCCATGTACAAAATATCACTCATGCTACTAGAAATAATTTGGTATTAAGGTCCATGTTTCAATGCAGCCTAGCTTGGAAAAGTGGTGGACCTTTGTTTCTCTCTATGTTTCAATAGATTTAGCTTGGACAAGTGGTGGACCTTGGAACAAAACCCCCATGTAAATCATGTCATGGGCATTACAAGTGGTGAGAAAAAATACCATTCAAGCTATAACATTATAGGTTGGACAAGTGGTGGACCTTAACACCCAATTCCTCTTAATATAATGACATAGAGTGGACAAGTGGTGAATCATGAGACCAAACCTACTAGGGATAATAGGTTGGACAAGTGGTGAACCTTGAATGTAAACCCCCCATGTACAAAATATTATGGGTATTGGGTATTTCAATGGAGCCTAGCAACTTGGAGACATGGTGGAGCTTATTTCTCTCCATGTTTCAATGGAGCCTATCTAGGAGAAACAGTGGAGGTTCCTTCTCTCCATGTTTCAATGAGCCTAGCTTGGACAAGTGGTGGACCTTTCTTTCTCTATATGTTTTAATAGAGTTAGCTTGGACAAGTGGTGGACCTTGGAATGAAACCCCCATGTAAAACATATCATGGGCATTTCAAGTGGTGAGAAAGGATACCATTTAAAATATAACCTTATAGGTTGGACAAGTGGTGGACCTTAACACATAGTTCTTCTTAATATAATGACATAGAGTGTACAAGTGGTGAATCTTGAGACCAAACCACTCGTGCTACTAGGGATAATAGGTTGGACAAGTGGTGGACCTTGAATGTAAACCCCTCATGTACAAAATTATGGGTTTAGGGTATTTCAATGGAGCCTAGCTTGGAGACATGGTGGAGATTGCTTCTCTCAATGTTTCAATGGAACCTATCTTGGAGAAATGGTGGATCATCCTTCTCTCCATGTTTCAATGGAGCCTACCTTGGACAAGTGGTGGACCTTTGCTTCTCTCTATGTTTCAATAGAGTTAGCTTGGACAAGTGGTGGGTCTTGGAACAAAACCCCTTTGTAAAACATAGCATGGACATTACAAGTGATAAGGAAAAATATCATTCAAGATATAACCTTACAGGTTGGAAAAGTGGTGATGGACCTTGACAAGTGGTGAAGGATACCATTTAAGATATACCCTTATAGGTTGGACAAGTGGTGGACCTTAACACCCAGTTATTCTTAATATAATGACATAGAGTGGATAAGTGGTGAATCTTAAGACCAAACCACTCATGCTACTAGGTATAATACGTTAGAGAAGTGGTAGACCTTGAATGTAAACACCCCATGTACAAAATATCATGGTTTTAGGGTGTTTCAATGGAGCCTAGAATCTTGGAGACATGGTAGATCTTGATTCTTTCCATGTTTGAATGGCACCTATCTTGGAAAAATGATGGAGGTTACTTCTCTCCATGCTTCAATGGAGCCTAGCTTTGACAAGTGGTGAACCTTTGCTTCTCTCTATGTTTGAATAGAGTTAGCTTGGACAAGTGGTGGACCTTTGCTTCTCTCTATGTTTGAATAGAGTTAGCTTGGACAAGTGGTGGACCTTGGAATGAAACCCCCATGTAAAACATATCATGGGCATTTCAAGTGGTGAGAAAGGATACCATTTAAGATATAACCTTATAGGTTGGACAAGTGGTGGACCTTAATACATAGTTCTTCCTAATATAATGACATAGAGTGTACAAGTGGTGTATCTTGAGACCAAACCACTCGTGCTACTAGGGATAATAGGTTAGACAAGTGGTGGGCCTTGAAATAAAACCCCCCATGTACAAAATAAAATGGGTTTAGGGCATTTAAATGGATCCTAGCTTGGAGACATGGTGGAGCTTTCTTCTCTCCATGTTTCAATGAAGCCTATCTTGGAGAAATGGTGGAGCATCCTTCTCTCCATGTTTCAATATAGCTTAGCTTGGACAAGTGGTGGATCTTTGGTTCTCTCTATGTTTCAATAGAGTTAGCTTGGACAAGTGGTGGACATTGAAACAAAACTCCATGTAAAACATATCATGGGTAGTTTAAGTTGTGAGAAAAAAACCATTTAAAATATAACCTTATAGGTTGGACAAGTGGTGGACCTTAACACCCAATCCTTTTTAATACAATGACATAGAGTGGACAAGTGGTGAATCTTGAGACCAAAGCTATCAAGCTACTAGGGATACTAGGTTGGACAAGTGGTGGATCTTGAATGTACATCCCCTATGTACAAAATATCATGGGTTTAGGGTGTTTCAATGGAGTCTAGCATATTGGAGACATGTGGAGCTTGCTTCGCTCCATGTTTCAAGTGGTGGACCTTCAATTATATTCCCATACCTAGTTTAGACAACCCATACACTTTGCAACTCTAAAGGTTGGACGAGTGGTGGAGCTTTGTTTATTTCCATGTTTTAATGGATCCTAGCTTGGACAAGTGGTGGACCTTGGAAAAAAGTCCCCCTGTACAACATAGCTGAGTTTTTTCATGTTTTAATGGAAGAGAGATTTGACAAATGGTGGAGCTTGCTTATCTCCATGTGGATTTTAGAACTAGCTTGGACAAGTGGTGGAGCTTTGCTTTTCTACTCTTCATAATACAATGATGTATAGGTTGGTTACATGGTGAATCTTAAGGCCAAACCTCCCATCTTACTAGAGATGATAGGTTGGACAAGTGTTCAACCTTCTATCATTTCTCCATGCCTATAATTAGACAATTAGTAGAACTAGCATCTTTCTATGTTGTCTAGAGCTGAGCTTGGACAAGTAGTGGACCTTGCTACTCTCTTCCCTTGGTTTATTAGTTTGAAGACTCATTATATATACTTGCTTAGATCTATATAATTACTCATTAGTTAGGTTACAAGTAGGTATGTAATTTGTTAGCCTCAAGGGACTTTGAATATTGAATAGTAAGAAAGTCAAGTGCTGGTTTGAAGATCTTTTGCTTATCTAAACTAGACTCTAACTCAATAATAAGTCTCTTAAGTTCCACGAATTGTCCTATCTAGGCTCCAAAAGAGTCTTAATTGGTTTGTGCTAGATTCTAACTTCCTTGATGGGGTAGAATCCTAGAAAAATGAGGCACTATAAGTTTTACCTTAGCTCAAATGGATTTTCACTTAAACTAGACTGCAATTTGGCACTCTAGTATCTTTGTCTTGATGGAGTTTAACACTAGATACATAGTAGTGATATTTAAGCTTCATGTCTCTTCACTTGATCGAGATATGAGACCATACTTTCAAGGTCACCACTTGTCTTACCTAAAGACCAATGTGAGACATGGGAGCAAGAAAGCCATCCGATATTGTTTTAAGGACTATTACATAGACAATCAATAACTTAAGTAAAGCAAAAAGACTTGGATCTTTCACAATTAATAACTTAAGTAAAGCCAAAAAGACTTGGATCTTTGACAGTTTTTTTCAAACTAAAAAAGCACAATCTCATGCTAACAAAACTATAAATCACAATTGAAAGTTTTGAACGAGAAAAAGATCAGCAATCTTATAAGAAGGATACTTTTCATTTCATTTGATGATTACAAACTAAAATAAAGTCTCTCAAGAAATTGATAAACAAAAAATGTAGGTGACTGCTTCATTATTTTGAGCAAAATATCAAAATCTCTATTGATTGAGCTCCATCTAGTAGTATCCTTTGTAAGATCCTGCAGGAAGGAATAAAAAGAAAGATTTGTTAGATACCATGCACATGAGTGTTCAAGTATGTGTATCAAGAATATATGACATGTCACTAGTACCTTAGGGTTGCTTTCTATCCAGCCTTAGAAGATTGTTCTCAGCTTTCACCTTATTTATATAAGCTTTTGTTGTGGTTGCCTTCAAAACTCCTTTTGTGTTACAACCCAATTGCCTAGCTAAAGTGGTCAATTGTGACGCCTTCATGCTTTCAATGGGTGTACGCTCCTTTGCTAAGATCTCTTGTATTTGGGCTCTTCTCATTTCATTGTGGTGGCTTGTGTCACTTGCATTTTCAATGATAGTTTCATCCCTGTCACCTTTTGCAGGTGGTATTCTTCTTGTAAAGAACACCTTAGCTGACCAAACATCATTTTTTTGCTTCCAATACTCCATGATTTGTTTGTATTCACTATCATTTGTCACTATAGGTTGTCCATAACGATTAGAAGCAATTAAATCATGCACATCCCTTCTCTCATCAAGCTGAATCAAGTATGGTAGTAGCTCCTCCAAGAGCATATTGTCAACCATCTTCTCAGCATCAAATTGTGGTGGAAAAATGCAATTGTTTGCTGGTGAAATACATCCCTTGTAAGGAGAGTCATCAATAAGCACTGTTCTTTGTGGATCACATTCAAACCCCATGGCAATTTTGGCTAGAGGCTTGAACATTGCCTCAACGTTTGGATTGTCGGGTCTAAACAATTTTTGAGTTTGAGCGGTGTAGCAAACATCTTGCGACCAAATTGCAAAGAAAGGCAATGTATCCTCAGCTAAGTTGTTTAGTGCTGCAAGGATTTGATACACATTATTCCTAGTAGCTGTCGACCAAACTACAACATTAAACCTCTGTAAAATAGTCTTCAAGAATTGGATGCAACCTGGCCTGAGTATAATATATCTTTTTGAATCCATTTGCACTGAGTTGTGGTGTGAGGATGGTTGAGGGGAACGTTTCAACAATAGACCATTTAAATCCAATATAATTGTAAGCATGGATTTCTCAACATCTACGCTACATGACGTAGTACCAATTGGCAATAGCTCGTGAGTGGACTTTTCAGTCTCTTTTGATGTATGTTGCATTTTTGAAGCATCGATTTCTTGGTTCTCATTATTGGAAGCTTGCTCAAGTTGCACAACACTAGACTCTAGTATAGAAATATCATCCATCTTGGGCACTTTAGAAACCATAGAATCTATGGATTCTATAGTTGTTGACTGAACCATAGGAGCATTATCCATCCCAGTTTGTGAATCTAAGAAAACACACACACAAATGGTATCTCAAAACCACTAGAATTTTATTCACCATATTTATATGTAGAACTCCTAGTAAGAAATTTATTTAAGGTAAAGTCGTTGTTAGAATCCTTGCAACCATTTTCAGCATTCGTACACCAAACACCACTTGTCTAAAATACAATCTACTAACTCAACATTTTCCATCCTACACTTTATTAAAGATGAGTACTTAAAGTGAAAACTAAAAGCCACCCTTGTTGAGGAAACATGGATACAAGGTCCACCAAATGTCCAACCTAGACTACAAGCAAACAATTAGAGATTTGGCTTAGATTTGGATTCAAAGGCCACCACTTATTCAAGTAAGATAACTCCACTTGTTTAAGACAGTAATGTTTGAAGCCCCACCACTTGTCCAACCTAGACATTGATTAAATTTTGGTAAGATTTATCAAAAATCTAGAGTAGAATCAAGATTCTATGGCCAAGGTAGTCAAATAAGTTAGACAACACACAAAGCATAAGAGCACTTTAGATTCTCGTTGAGCATAAACTAAACAATAATCAAATGTTATATTCACTTGAGATTTCATCCATGAAAAATGAAAATGATGCATGTACTTGAGATTTCCATCCATGTACAATACTTTACAATGTCAAGTAAAGTTATAGTCAGCAAACAACTCTTCTCCTGCTTCAACTTGACAAATAGTCTCAATGCATACATGGCCATATTCTTTGACTTGATGTGTGAAGAGGTGCATTTATGCCAAGGTGGCAAATTTGGATCAAATGTATAGCGTACGTTGGGACAGAAATTTGTACTGTGAGAACTATTTATATAGCCCGACACGTTTCCTTCTTCTACACAACCAATAATGTATGATTGATCTTCCTCTTCTTCTATGTTTGGATCCTCTAGAAGAGAATATTTATAAGCTCTTGGAAAATTTTGCATATCTTTTTCCAGTCTTGAAATCTATACTTATGCCCTCCATAGTTTAGAATAGTCAAACCACTTTCCAGGGTAGTATGCACAAATAGCCCATAACCAGCTCCTTCAATACATGAAAGTCGCACTTCAAAATCCACACCGTTAATATGGAAAATTACATCTTTGGGAATAGGAAAAGTTGGTGTCCCAAAAGGATCTTCATGCCAATCATAGTGTGAAATACATCTAGTTTTTATATCACTTAACTCCTTTGTGTCTGCAAAAAGAAGAAAATATTATGCATAAAATAATGACAATATCAAAGAAAGATATCATTATTTTATAGTCCAATAGGTCTATTGTATGGAAGACTTAGAGTGCCTCTTACATGGTGCCTCCAAGGTTTCCAAAAAATAAAATCATTGGAAAAAAAAGGCCACTGTGTCTCCAATCTATTGCCCATTTGAAGCATAGAGAGAACCAAGGTCCACCACTTGTCCAAGCTAGACATGGAGCATTGACACAAGATCCAACACTTATCCAAGAACCCTATAGTATATGTGGTAACATGGGATGCATTGATGCAAAAAGTAGTCTAGCCTCCTCATCCATCTCTTTTTTCTTGTAGCCTAGAGGGATTAGTTTCAAGGTCTATCACTAGTCAAAAACTACACATAGAACATTGATACAAGGTTCCACCACATGTGAAACCTATCATCTCTAGTAGCATGGATGGTTTGATATCAAGGTTCACTGCGTGTCCTACCTATACTCTATTGTAGCATAGAGATTCTGGTTTGGTGGTACTACACTTGTCCAAACTTGGCTTGTTGTTGATATCTGGAGGTAATCAAGGGTCCTCCACTTGTCCAAGTTAGGCATATAAAACAATTGCAAGGTCCACCATGTGTACAACATATGATTGATTATAGCATGCATGGTCCTATTTCATGGGCAACCATCTTCTCTCCAACATGTGTCCAACCTCGGCTCCATTGAAGCATGGAGAGAAGCAAGGTCCACCACTTATCAAAGCTATTATTTTCTCCCAGTGCTTTCAAAACCCATAATACGTTGTACATGGGGGGGGGGATTCTTGTTTCAAGGTCCACCACTTGGCTAAGATTGGATCCATTGAAACATAAAGAGAAGCAAGCTCTACCATTTTTCCAAGCTAGGTGCCATTGAAACATGAAAACCCCATAATATGTTGTATACGGGGGGGTTTTTCACGGTCTACCACTTGTCTAAGCTATGGTCCATTGGAACATGGAGAGAATCAAAGCTCCACCACTTTTCTAAGCTAGGATCCATTGAAACATGGAGAGAAGCAAGCTCCATTGTTTGTCTAAGCTAGGCTCCATTGGAACATGGAGAAAACAAGCTCCACCACTTGCCTATTATTGCATAGAGATTCTGGTTTGAAGGTCCACCACTTGTCCAACCTTGCCTTCATGTATGGAGATAATAAAGAGTGCAATGCTTCTCTAATCTAGGGACATAAAAGAGTTTCAAGGTCCACTACATATACGATCTATGATGGGTTGTAGCATGGGAGGTTTCATTTTAAGGTTGACCACTTCTCCAGCTCCGCTTGTCCAACCTCAGATCCATTGAAGAATGGAGAATAAAGGTGTACCAACTCTCCAAAATAGGCAAGAAAATCTCTATAAAACCCATGAATTGTTAATATATGCTATGCTGTGGAGTTTTGTTTGAAGGTCCACTCCTTATCCAAGCTACAATCCATTGAAGCATGGAAATAAGTAAGATATATCTATAGTCCAAGATAGGATCCATTGAAACATAGAGAGAATCAAGGTCCACCACTTGTCCAAGCTATGCATGGGTAATTGATATAAGGACCACTACGTTTTCACCTATACTATGCTCTATCATGGATGGTTTCATATACCACCAATTTTCCAACCTATTTAGTAGGTTGTATTATGGGGTTTGGTTTCAAGGTACTTCACTTGTCTAAGGTGGGTTCCATTGAACCATGGAGAGAAACAATGTCTACCACTTGTCCGAAATATGCTCCTTTAAAACATAAAAGCAAGGTCCACCACTTGTCCAAGCTAATGTTTCTCTCCATTGAAGCATGGAGAGAAACAAGGTCTACCACCTGTCCAAATATGCTCCATTGAAACATAAAAGCAAGGTCCACCACTTGTCCAAGCTAATATAACAAATGGGTGTTGGTTACAAGGTGTACCACACTTGTCTAAACTAGTCTCCATGCAAGGTCTCCACATGTCCAAGCTATATGAGCTTGGTTTGAAGGTCTACCACACCTCAAATAGGATATGTAGGTTGTGTGTAGCCTTTTGAGTCTATATAGAGTTACTAAACAAAATAATTGACAGTACTTAAATACCTTTCCAAGTTAAGATTTTGGTCTCTAAGGCCACCACCACATTTAATCTATGCTCTAATTGATTACTTATGCTAGTTCTCAAAGTCCAAACATAAGCTCCCTTCTAGCAAGGTTAGTTTAAATTTAGGCTCACCTGTCTAAGCTAGGTTCAATTTATGAAGCATCACCATTTAACCATGCTACGATCTAATGTATCATATCAAGGGGGTATTGATAAAAGGTCCAAAACTTATTGAGTTCAAGCTCTTAAGTAATTAAGTCTTTGTGAGTATTAAATGTTATAGTTTTAGTCTAAAGATCCACCATTCAAAAACTCAAGTAATTTATTATTTACATTCAAACCTTGAATGCTTGAGATAAAAAATACAAACTCAATCAATACTATATAAAGCAAAATCTAACATTAAGAGTATCAAATCAGTAACAAGAAACACTAACATGCACAAGAAACTCAAAACATACGTGTCTCCATTTCCAAAAAGTCCTCCATTGACAGAGGATGTTGTTGTTGTTGTTCTTCTTCTCTTTGTGGAGAGCACTCCTCTGTAACAGGCACAATGTCATCTGATTGCGAAGTGGATTGTTGAATTCCAGCCCATTTTTCTATATCTTCATGAGACTTAGCAAAGTCTAGCAGCATGGTCTCCACGTTTTTTGCCTCCTCCACACTATCAATTAAGCATATAACTTCTTTTTTCTGTTGTATTCCTTCTTGTGCAACCAAGGAGCCATCACCAAAAACATCAACAAGCTTGCGGTCTTCAAAACAATATGTACGAATGTAGTGCTTGACCAAAGCTCTTTTTTTGGCCTCCAAATATTGCAAATCTGACATATCGTTATCTGCTACTTGAAGAAGAGAACAATCAATTGGCATGGGATGTTCCTCTGATCTTCTTCTCAGGTCTTCAAATGCATTGCCTTGTCCCAAGAAGGCAATAACTGTTAGGAATTGAATTGCTCCTTTGCAAGGAGCTGATGGAAAGTGATGCAATGCACCACAACAATGGTAGCTCAGATTATCTCCCATGGCGTGAAAGGCACATTGCAATTTTGTGAAGTTAGTGAAATCCACAAATGCAAGAAAGACAAATCCAGGATCTGTTGACCCTCCAGCAATAGCCAAGATCCCATCCAAAGCATTGTTAAATGTCTCCTCACTCCACTTCAAATTGCCTCCAACGTTTTTTGTCATATCTAAAACACATAAGCCAATAGGCACTTTATTATTGAAGTGGCGCATCAAGTAGAGATTGCCTTCCATTTGTAGGCTCACCACATAGATTGACCATGGCAAATCTCTAGGCTCAGTTTTCTCCTTTTGAAGGTGAATTGCCCATTGCATGTATTTTATTGCTCCATCTAGAAAAGCCATTTTCTTTGTTCCACGCGTCAAACTAGATTTGATCCATTCCTCGCATAGCATTAAAATTGTTTTATAAACAACATCATTGATGTTATACATTTTGACCCCTCCTCCCAGTCTTTACATGGTGAAGACTCATTCAAATTTTTGAAGCCTTCAAGAAGTGCATCTTGAATCAATTTGTCTTGCTTCAACTGCTTGATTCGATCATACATGTCAGTTGCATCACCATCCTTTGCACTCTTTGACAGTTAAATCTTCTCATCTCTAATCTCTTCTTGAATAGTCTTTACCTCTGATTCCTCAAGGCCACAAAGGTATCTAAATACAGTTGTTGGGGGTTTCTTATTCTCCTCTTCTAGCTTTTCAATGATTTCTATCCAGCAATCATAAACTAAATCAGAGTACGTGACCATATGTGCCTGTTTAGCAATCCAACTTGCTGCTGCACTCATTCTTGCCAATCGAAGAAAAGCCTAAAAAGAAATAGAGAAATAATTAAACTATTGAGCAAGATTTGTTAATTAAACACTATCAAAAAGACAAAGAAAATAACGTACATCCCATCCGGCACGAGATGCATGTCCCTCTGCAATTCCACTTGTTGCCTTTGGTGGTCGTCCTGAGAAGATCCATTGACTCCGTAAATGTCTCAATATTTGGCTGTAAGGTTGCTTGACATACAATGCCTGAGCCTCCTCATTTGCAATGGCAGATATAGCAGTTGCAACAAATGGAGGAGCATTCACAACAATGCGAGCCTTTCTAAATTTATACACGCTAATCAGTCTTTCAAATATCTCTTTGTTGTTTTGTTCATTGTGAAGCAAAACTTTTGCAGCATAGATTGAATGCTGCCCATCAAGAATCCAATAATGATAATCTTTAATTTTTTGCTCCTCTACCTCTTCTACTGCCAAAGGAGTCCCCTTCTTTGATTTTGCATTTCGAACAGGCATCAAATATGCACATGCTGCAGGCTTGGTCGTACTCCGTGAAAATCCAAATAACACACTTTCAGCGTGTTTTTTATCCATAATACGTGCATTATAGTGATCAGGAGCAAGCCAACAATTTTGAATAGGGATATCAAATTCCCTATATTGGAAAGGAAAATAATTTATGTACTTATTCATTCCACCTGTATCTTTTTCTTGTCCTTTCATGGCCTCAGCTTCTAAAACATCTGGATCCACAATTCTCATCTTTGACATTGAACCCTCTGTTGATGAGGATGCCAAAGATGCCTTGTCTACATCCAAAATGGAACTAGTTCGCTTAGCTGCTACTTTTTGCACTTTTGCTTGCTTCTTTGTGGATGGTGGTCGTGAAGCTTTCACCTTTTTTCGTTGTAGTGTGGCAATGATGGAGCTTTGAAGTTGATCTGCTGTGATGTTTGGATTTGATTCTGCAAACTTCCATCCTCGAGAAAACATTGTCTCTTCTTTGTTTCTAGACATGCGCTCCAATGCATATGCTCCTGGAGATAGTTGAAATTCTAGATTCATTGGAACTAGAATGTCAATGCATTCCACCTCCGGATGACTATCAACTACAGAGACAGATGCTTCCACAACTTGTCCAACATCTTCAAACAAGCTGTCATTCTCCTTTTTGGCAATAAATAGATGCACCTTATGAAATTGTGCACCCTCTATACCATGTATGTCCAAATACCATTTCCTAACATCATTGCAAGTATAGTCAACTGAGACAGCAACCCTTGCAACCTGTTTTTTTGGAGCCATCTTTCCTGAAACAAAAAAAACCAAATGTTATTTTAGCATATACTTTTTTGTAATGAATTAAGTTTGTGTGAATACAAGTCCACCACTTGTTCAAGTTAGATCTAAGCAAGTATACATAGTAATCTTTTAAGCTAGTAAACTAAGGGAAGGGAGAAGTAAGGTCCACCACTTGTCCAAGCTCAGCTCTAGACAACATGGAGAGATTCGAGGTCTACTAATTGTCTAATATAGGCTAACTATATTGAAACATAGAGAGAAGCAAAGGTCCACCACTTGTCCAATCTAGGGTCCATTGAAACATGGAGAGAAGGATGCTCCACCATTTGTCCAAAATAGGCTCCATTGAAACATGAAGAGAAGCAATATGCACCATGTCTTCGAGATGCTAGGCTCCATTGAAATACCTTAAACCCACGATATTTTGTATATGTGGGGTTTAAATTCAAGGTCCACCACTTGTCCAACCTATTCTCCCTAGTAGCATGAGTGGTTTGGTCTCAAGATTCACCACTTTTCCACTCTATGTCATTATATTAAGAAGATCTGGGTGTTAAGGTCCACCACTTGTCCAACCTATAAGGCTATATCTAAAATGGTATTATTTACCACCACTTGGAATGCACATGATAGGTTTTACATAGGGGTCTGGTTCCAAGGTCCACCACTTGTCCAAGCTAACTCTATTGAAACATAGAGAGAATCAAAGGTCCACCACTTGTCCAAGCTAGGCTCCATTGAAACATGGAGAGAAGGATGCTCCACCATTTGTCCAAGCCAGGTTCGATTGAAACATGAAGAGAAGCAAGCTGCACCATGTCTCCAAAATGCTAGGCTCCATTGAAATATCTTAAACCCATGATATTTCGTACATGGGGGGTTTACATTCAAGGTCCACCACTTGTCCAACCTATTATCACTAGTAGCATGAGTGGTTTGGTCTCAAGATTCACCACTTTTCCACTCTATGTCATTATATTAAGAAGATCTGGGTGTTAAGGTCCACCACTTGTCCAACCTATAAGGCTATATCTTAAAGGGTATTCTTTCTGACCACTTGGAATGACCATGATAGGTTTTACATGGGGGTTTGGTTCCAAGGTCCACCACTTGTCCAAGATAACTCTATTGAAACATAGAGAGAAGCAAAGGTCCACCACTTGTCCAAGCTAGGGTCCATTGAAACATGGAGAGAAGGATGCTCCACCATTTGTCTAAGATAGGCTCCATTGAAACATGAAGAGAAGCAAGCTGCACCATAATTCCAAGATGCTAAGATCCATTGAAATACCTTACACCCACGATATTTTGTACATGAGGAGTTTACATTCAAGGTCCACCACTTGTCCAACCTATTATCTCTAGTAGCATGAGTGGTTTGGTCTCAAGATTCACCACTTTTTCACTCTATGTCATTACATTAAGAAAATCTGTGTGTTAAGGTTGACCACTTGTCCAACCTATAAGGGTATATCTTAAAGGATATTATTTTTCACCACTTGAAATGTCCATGATATGTTTTACATGGGGGTTTGGTTCCAAGGTCCACCACTTGTCCAAGCTAACTCTATTGAAACATAGAGAGAAACAAAGGTCTACCACTTGTCCAAGCTAGGCTCCATTGAAACATGGAGAGAAGGATGCTCTATCATTTGTCGAAGCTAACTCTATTGAAACATGGGGGGTTTACATTCAAGTTCCACCACTTGTCCAACCTATTAACGCTAGTAGCATGAGTGGTTTGGTCTCAAGATTCACCACTTTTTTACTCTATGTCATTATATTAAGAATATCTGGGTGTTAAGGTCTACCACTTGTCCAACCTATAGGGCTATATCTTAAGGGTTATTCTTTCTCACCACTTGGAGTGACCATGATAGGTTTTACATGGGGGTTTGGTTCCAAGGTCCACCACTTGTCCAAGATAACTCTATTGAAACATAGAGAGAAGCAAAGGTCCACCACTTGTCCAAGCTAAGGCTCCATTGAAACATGGAGAGAAGGATGCTCCACCATTTGTCCAAGATACGCTCCATTGAAACATGAAGAGAAGCAAGCTACACCATGTCTCCAAGATGCTAATCTCCATTGAAATACCTTAAACCCATGATATTTCGTACATGGGGGGTTTACATTCAAGGTCCACCACTTGTCCAACCTATTATCTCTAGTAGCATGAGTGGTTTGGTCTCAAGATTCACCACTTTTCCACTCTATGTCATTATATTAAGAATATCTGGGTGCTAAGGTCCACCACTTGTCCAACCTATAAGGCTATATCTTAAACTTTATTCTTTCTCACCACTTGGAGTTACCATGATAGGTTTTACATGGGAGTTTGGTTGCAAGGCCCACCACTTGTCCAAGCTAAATATATTGAAACATAGAGAGAAGCAAAGGTCCATCACTTGTCCAAGCTAAGCTCCATTGAAACATGGAGAGAAGGATGCTCCACCATTTGTCAAAGATAGGCTCCATTGAAACATGAAGAGAAGCAAGCTGCACCATGTCTCCAAGATGCTAGGCTCCATTGAAATACCTTAAACCCATGATATTTCGTACATGGGGGGTATACATTCAAGGTCCACCACTTGTCCAACCTATTATCCTTAGTAGCATGAGTGGTTTGGTCTCAAGATTCACCACTTTTCCACTCTATGTCGTTATATTAAGAAGATCTAGGTTTTAAGGTCGACCACTTGTCCAACCTATAAGGCTAGATCTTAAAGGGTATTATTTCTCACCACTTGGAATGACCATGATATGTTTTACATGGGGGTTTGGTTCCAAGGTCCACCACTTGTCCAAGCTAACTCTATGGAAACATAGAGAGAAGCAAAGGTCCACCACTTGTCCAAGCTAGGCTCCATTGAGACATTTAAAGAAGGATGATCCCCCATTGGTGGAAGATAGGCTCCATCGAAACATGAAGAGAAGCAAGCTGCACCATGTCTCCAAGATTCTAGGCTTCATTGAAATACCTTAAACCCAGGATATTTTATACATGGGGGGTTTACATTCAAGGGCCACCACTTGTCCAAGCTATTATCGCTAGTCGAATGAATGGTTTTGTCTCAAGATTCACCACTTTTCCACTCTATGTCATTATATTAAGAATATGTGGGTGTTAAGGTCCACCACTTGTCCAACCTATAAGTCTATATCTTAAAGGTTATTCTTTCTTACCACTTTGAGTGACCATGATAGGTTTTATATGGGGGTTTGGTTCCAAGCTCCACCACTTGTCCAAGCTAACTCTATTGAAACAGAGAGAGAAGCAAAGGTCCACCACTTGTCCAAGCTAGGCTCCATTGAAACATGGAGAGAAGGATGCTCCACCATTTGTCCAAGATAGGCTCCATTTAAACATGACGAGAAGCAAGCTGCACCATGTCTCCAAGATGCTAGGCTCCAGCGAAAAACATTAAACCCACGATATGTCGTAGATGAGGGGTTTACATTCAAGGTCCAATACTTGTCCAAGCTATTATTGGTAGTAGCCTGAGTGGTTTGGTCTCAAGATTCACCACTTTTCCACTCTATGTCATTATATTAAGAATATGTGGGTGTTAAGGTCCACCACTTGTCCAACCTATAAGGCTACATCTTAAAGGTTATTCTTTCGTACCACTTGGAGTGACCATGATAGGTTTTACATGGGGGTTTGGTTCCAAGGTCCACCACTTGTCCAAGCTAACTGTATTGAATCATAGAGAGAAGCAAAGGTCCACCACTTGTCCAAGCTAGGCTCCATTGAAACATGGAGAGAAGGATGCTCCACCATTTGTCGAAGCTAACTCTATTGAGACATGGGGGGTTTATGTTCAAGGTCCACCACTTTGCAAGCTATTACCGCTAGTAGCATGAGTGGTTTTGTCTCAAGATTCACCACTTTTTCACTCTATGTCATTATGTTAAGAATATTTGGGTGTTAAGGTCCACCACTTGTCCAACCTATAAGACTATATCTTAAAGGTTATTCTTTCTCACGACTTGGAGTGACCATGATAGGTTTTACATTGGGGTTTGGTTCCAAGGTCCACCACTTGTCCAAGCTAACTCTATTGAAACATAGAGAGAAGCAAAGGTCCACCACTTGTCCAAGCTAGGGTCCATTGAAACATGGAGAGAAGGATGCTCCACCATTTGTTCAAGATAGGCTCCATTGAAACATGAAGAGAAGCAAGGTGCACCATGTCTCCAAGATGCTAGGGTCCATCTAAATACCTTAAACCCACCATATTTCGTAGATTGGGGGTTTACATTCAAGGTCCACCACTTGTCCAACCTATAAGTCTATATCTTAAAGGTTATTCTTTCTTACCACTTGGAGTGACCATGATAGGTTTTATATGGGGGTTTGGTTCCAAGCTCCACCACTTGTCCAAGCTAACTCTATTGAAACAGAGAGAGAAGCAAAGGTCCACCACTTGTCCAAGCTAGGCTCCATTGAAACATGGAGAGAAGGATGCTCCACCATTTGTCCAAGATAGGCTCCATTGAAACATGACGAGAAGCAAGCTGCACCATGTCTCCAAGATGGTAGGCTCCATCGAAAAACATTAAACCCATGATATGTCGTAGATGAGGGGTTTACATTCAAGGTCCAACACTTGTCCAAGCTATTATTGGTAGTAGCCTGAGTGGTTTGGTCTCAAGATTCACCACTTTTCCACTCTATGTCATTATATTAAGAATATGTGGGTGTTAAGGTCCACCACTTGTCCAACCTATAAGGCTACATCTTAAAGGTTATTCTTTCTTACCACTTGGAGTGACCATGATAGGTTTTACATGGGGGTTTGGTTCCAAGTTCCACCACTTGTCCAAGCTAACTCTATTGAATTATAGAGAGAAGCAAAGGTCCACCACTTGTCTAAGCTAGGCTCCATTGAAACATGGAGAGAAGGATGCTCCATCATTTCTCGAAGATAACTCTATTGAAACATGGGGGGGTTTACGTTCAGGGTCCACCATTGTCCAAGCTATTACCGCTAGAAGCATGAGTGGTTTTGTCTCAAGATTCACCACTTTTTCACTCTATGTCATTATATTAAGAATATCTGGGTGTTAAGGTCCACCACTTGTCCAACCTATAAGGCTATATCTTAAAGGTAATTCTTTCTCACGACTTGGAGTGACCATGATAGGTTTTACATTGGGGTTTGGTTCCAAGGTCCACCACTTGTCCAAGCTAACTCTATTGAAACATAGAGAGAAGCAAAGGTCCACCACTTGTGCAAGCTAGGGTCCATTGAAACATGGAGAGAAGGATGCTCCACCATTTGTCCAAGATAGGCTCCATTGAAACATGAAGAGAAGCAAGGTGCACCATGTCTCCAAGATGCTAGGCTCCATCTAAATACCTTAAACCCACGATATTTCGTAGATGGGGGGTTTACATTCAAGGTCCACCACTTGTCCAACCTATTATCGCTAGTAGCATGAGTAGTTTGCTCTCAAGATTCACCACTTTTTCACTCTATGCCATTATATTAAGAATATCTGGGTGTTAAGGTCCACCACTTGTCCAACCTATAAGGATATATCATTAAGGTTATTCTTTCTCACCACTTGGAGTGAACATGATAGGTTTTACATGGGGGTTTGGTTCCAAGGTCCACCACTTGTCCAAGCTAACTCTATTGAAACCTAGAGAGAAACAAAGGTCCACTACTTGTCCAAGCTAAGCTCCATTGAAAGATGGAGAGAACGATGCTCCACCATTTGTCGAAGCTAAGTCTATTGAAACATGGGGGGTTTACGTTCAAGTTCTACCACTTGTCCAACCTATTATCCTTAGTAGCATGAGTGGTTTTGTCTCAAGATTCACCACTTTTCCACTCTATGTCATTATATTAAGAATATTTGGGTGTTAAGGTCCACCACTTGTCCAACCTATAAGACTATATTTTAGAGGTTATTCTTTCTCACCACTTGGAGTGACCATGATAGGTTTTACATGGGGGTTTGAGTTCCAAGGTCCACCACTTGTCCAAGCAAACTCTATTGAATCATAGAGAGAAGCAAAGGTCTACCACTTGTCCAAGCTAGGGTTCATTGAAACATGGAGAGAAGGATGCTCCATCATTTGTCCAAGATAGGCTCCATCAAAAAATGAAGAGAAGCAAGCTGCACCATGTCTCCAAGATGCTAGGCTTCATCGAAAAACATTAAACTCACGATATGTCGTAGATGAGGGGTTTACATTCAAGGTCCAACACTTGTCCAAGCTATTATTGGTAGTAGCCTGAGTGGTTTGGTCTCAAGATTCACCACTTTTTCACTCTATGTCATTATATTAAGAATATGTGGGTGTTAAGGTCCACCACTTGTCCAACCTATAATGCTACATCTTAAAGGTTATTCTTTCTTACCACTTGGAGTGACCATGATAGGTTTTACATGGGGGTTTGGTTCCAAGGTCCACCACTTGTCCAAGCTAGCTCTATTGAAACATAGAGAGAAACAAAGGTCCACCACTTGTCCAAGCTAGGCTCCATTGAAACATGGAGAGAAGGATGGTCCACCATTTGTTCAAGATAGGCTCCATTGAAATATGACGAGAAGCAAGCTGCACCATGTCTCCAAGATGCTAGGTTTCATCGAAATACCTTAAACCCACGATATTTTGTACATGGGGGGTTTACATTCAAGTACCACCACTTGTCCAAGCTATTATCGCTAGTATCCTGAGTGGTTTGGTCTCAAGATTCACCACTTTTATTAAGAATATGTGGGTGCTAAGGTCCACCACTTGTCCAACCTATAAGGCTACATCTTAAAGGTTATTCTTTCTTACCACTTGGAGTGACCATGATAGGTTTTACATGGGGGTTTGGTTCCAAGGTCCACCACTTGTCCAAGCTAACTCTATTGAAACATAGAGAGAAACAAAGGTCCACCACTTGTCCAAGCTAGGCTCCATTGAAACATGGAGAGAAGGATGCTCCACCATTTGTCCAAGATAGGCTCCATTGAAACATGACGAGAAGCAAGCTGCACCATGTCTCCAAGATGCTACGCTCCATCGAAATACATTAACCCCACGATATTTCGTAGATGAGGGGTTTACATTCAAGGTCCACCACTTGTCTAAGCTATTATTGCTAGTAGCCTGAGTGGTTTGGTCTCAAGATTCACCACTTTAATTAAGAATATCTGGGTGTTAAGGTCCACCACTTGTCCAACCTATAAGGATATATCATTAAGGTTATTCTTTCTCACCAGTTGGAGTGAACATGATAGGTTTTACATGGGGGTTTGGTTCCAAGTTGCACCACTTGTCCAAGCTAACTCTATTGAAACCTAGAGAGAAACAAAGGTCCACTACTTGTCCAAGCTAAGCTCCATTGAAAGATGGAGAGAACGATGCTCCACCATTTGTCGAAGCTAAGTCTATTGAAACATGGGGGGTTTACGTTCAAGTTCTACCACTTGTCCAACCTATTATCCTTAGTAGCATGAGTGGTTTTGTCTCAAGAATTACCACTTTTTCACTCTATGTCATTATATTAAGAATATTTGGGTATTAAGGTCCACCACTTGTCCAACCTATAAGGCTTTATCTTAAAGGTTATTCTTTCTCACCACTTGGAGTGACCATGATAGGTTTTACATGGGGGTTTGGTTCCAAGGTCCACCACTTGTCCAAGCTAACTCTATTGAATCATAGAGATCAGCAAAGGTCCACCACTTGTCCAAGCTAGGGTCCATTGAAACATGGAGAGAAGGATGCTCCACTATTTGTCCAAGATAGCTCCATTGAAACATGCAGAGAAGCAAGCTGCACCATGTCTCCAAGATGCTAGGTTTCATCGAAATACCTTAAACCCACGATATTTCGTACATGGGGGGGTTTACATTCAAGGTACCACCACTTGTCCAAGCTATTATCGTAGTGATGAGTGGTTTTGTCTCAAGATTCACCACTTTTCCACTCTATGTCATTATATTAAGAATATGTGGTGTTTAGGTCCACCACTTGTCCAACCTATAAGTCTATAGTTTAAGGTTATTCTCTCTTACCACTTGGAGTGACCATGATAGGTTTTATATGGGGTTTTGGTTCCAAGGTCCACCACTTGTCCAAGCTAACTCTATTGAAAGAGGAGAGAAGCAAAGGTCCACCACTTGTCCAAGCTAGGGTCCATTGAAACATGGAGAGAGGATGCTCCACCATTTGTCCAAGATAGGCTCCATTGAAACATGACGAGAAGCAAGCTGCACCATGTCTCCAAGATGCTAGGCTCCATGAAAAACATTAAACCCACGATATGTCGTAGATGAGGGGTTTACATTCAAGGTCCAACACTTGTCCAAGCTATTATTGGTAGTAGCCTGAGTGGTTTGGTCTCAAGATTCACCACTTTTCCACTCTATGCCATTATATAAGAATATCTGGGTGTTAAGGTCCACCACTTGTCCAACTATAAGGCTATATCATTAAGGTTATTCTTTCTCACCACTTGGAGTGACCATAATAGGTTTTACATGGGGGTTGGTTTCAGGATCCACCACTTGTCCAAGCTAACTCTTTGAAACATTAGAGAGAAACAAACGTTCCACCGCTTGTTCCTAGCTAGGCTCCATTGAAACATGGGAGAGAACGATGCTCCACCATTGTCAAAAGCTAAGGTCTATTGAAACATGGGGGGTTTACGTTTCAAGGTCCACCACTTGTCCAAGCTATTATCTCTAGTAGAATGAGCTGGTTTTGTCTCAAGATTCACCACTTTTTCACTCTATGTCATTATATTAAGAATATTGGGTGTTAAGGTCCACCACTTGTCCAACCTATAAGGCTATATCTTAAAGGTTATTCTTTCTCACACCACTTTGGAGTGACCATGATAGGTTTTTACAGGGGGGTTTGGTTCCAAGGTCCACCACGTGAATCTAGAGAGAAGCAAAGGTCCACCACTTGTCCAAGCTAGGCCCATTGAAACATGGAGAGAAGGATGCTCCACCATTTGTCGAAGATAGGCTCATTGAAAACATGAAGAGAAGCATGCTGCACCATGTCTCCAAGATGCTAGGCTCCATCAATTTTCTTAAACCCACGAATTATTTGTAGATGGGGGTATTACTTTCAGGTCCTACCACTTGTCCAAGCGATTATCGCTAGTAGCATGGTTTGGTCTCATGACGTCACCTGTTTTTCCATCTAGGTCATTACATGAAGAATATTCTGGTGTTAAGGTCCACCACTTGTCCAACCTATAGGCTATATCTTAAATGATATTTTTTCTCACCACTTGGAATGTGCGATTGATATTGTTTTACATGGGGCCTTTTTCTCCATGGTCCACCACATTGTCAAGCTAGATCTCATTAATATTATATTATATTCATTCTATATTCAACTAGATTCCTACCTACATGTCTAGTAGCAATGGATGCTGTAGCTTTAAGGTCCACCACTTGTCCAACCTATACTCTCTTATGTAAGCAGAGATCTCGCTATAAATTCAAAACATTCCCCCTAAATTTAAAATTCAAATCGGATTGCCTAAATTTAAAATATCCCTCCAAAATTTTAAATATCCCGGAAATTTTAAAATATCCGCCAAATTTTAAAAATTCAAACTTTTTTATAATAAATTTAAATTTTACACTTAATTTAAAATATTCCACGCGAAATTGATTTTAAATTCAAGTTTACCACAAAAAGATATCATTATACCACCTAAATTCAAATATGCAAACCTCAAATCATTATATTGTACATAAATTCAAACAAATTCAAATTAACAAGCCTAAACTGATATTAGTTTGCATAGATATGAATTTATCACACCTAAATTATGTCACCATGTTAGAGAGAGTGGTTAGAGAATTTGAACAAGGTCCACCACTTGTCCAACCTAGATACCAAGAAGGATTGAGTGTACAAGGTATTGTTTGGAGGTCCTTATAGTCCACTGGTCTCAAGGTCCACCACTTGTGGTAAGGGTCACCAAAAAGTGTATATATTCATCCAAAGAAATACACGTATTTTTGGTCTACATGTCCTAGTTTCAACCATTTATGTCCATTAGGTGTATCACTAAACAACACTACTATTTTTGAGAAACGGAAGTTACAATCATATCTACAAATGGATTAGAGGAAAATCAGCTCAGCATACATCCAGAACTCGCTACAAGAATCGACTTTAACAGATCACGCAAGTAAGTCTTCCATTCAAGTTTACTAGTATTACAATGTGTTAGTTATTTGTGATATTTATGTATGTATATATACTATGTGTGCATATCGTAATTAAGTGTAATTGTGTATCTGCATTATGTATGAGTATTACAATGAAATAACACAAATATACATACATACACATAGATAACACAGACGCACACATACACGAGCATGTATTTTCAAGAGAGAGAGCAAGATACAGAGATAGATAGAGAGAGAGAGAGAGAGAGAGAGAGAGAGAAATACCTGTTTTCTAGAGAGAGGAGAGAGAGAAAGATAACAGATTTCATTGTGTTTATGTATGTGGAAGAGAGGAAGACGATGTATGGAAATATGTGCACGTATTTTCAAGAGAGAGACAACAAGATAACAGATTTCACTGTGGTTATGTATGTGGAAGTGAGGAAGACGATGTGTGGGAATATGTGCATGTATTTTCAAGAGAGAGACAATAAGATAACAGATTTCACTGTGGTTATGTATGTGGAAGAGAGGAAGACGATGTGTAGGAATATGTGTATGTGTGCGGGGATATTTTTAAACTACGTATCTCTGTCTTTTGATGAGAGAGTGTGTGTGCAAGAAGAGTTACAGAGAACCATCTTCTCTATATGGAGAAAGACATAGAGTGAGAGAGAGAGAAATACTTGTTTTTTCTCTATTCGTGAGGTGTGCAATGTCTCCTGAGAAGAAGCTATGCCCGATCCTGCCCTTCTGGAAAGCGTTGCGTACGCTGCTGTTTCTTTATCTTGTGCGCGAACTTTCAATCCTGTGCGCTCCACCTGTGTGTTGTGTACGATGTCGGGCTTGCTCCTCTACGTGCGCGTATACTCCAACTGTGTGCGATCCGTGTGCGCTTTTTGTGTGTTTGCTGCTCGCCTGCTTTCTCTGTGTGCGTTGCTCGTGCGCTCTCTCTGTGCCTAATCTTGATAGGGTTTATTAGAATGCCACGTATGCTACAAGTCCATGTTTTATCATAGGATTAAAAAAAACAAAAGCAATATAAAACATTAACCAATTCACACAGCCAAAATTAAAGAAATCATGGTTGAAAATATGCAAAACATGCGTAACTCTATACTATGAATTAAAGCCTGGGGCGCTTCCCCAGGACCCCGCCCGGAACAATATCCCAAAATCAGCCTCCCAAGCCCCTCCATCGAGAGCGCTATATTCCACATCCCCATCAAGAGCGCTACCCCCAAACCTCACGTGGAAGCGCTGCCTTGTCACCCCATTGTGGCATTGCCCTAAGACCCCGCATCTGGAGTGCTAAATGGGAACATTCTTCATTAGTGAAATTTTGAACATAAATTATATTTAGCATATACTTAAATATAATACAAATATTAACATATTAACTATACTACTAATTTACTATAGCAGTTCTAGATTATGTCCCATACTATATTTAAGGTGCCAAAGGTTTGGCCTTATGGTCCTAGATTTAGCCAAGTGGTCAACACATATAGGACCAAGTGCACACTGTGCCACAAAACTTGGCCACCACTTCACTTGCCAAAGTTTAGGCCACATGGTCAATCCTAAGTTTCCAATGTTCTTATTATGTCACCTTTTGCCTCGTGGAAAACCTAGGCTTGTTTTCACATACTCAGGCACTTCAAGCCATAAAATTTTCATTACTCTTCAGCAACCCTTTTGTTCAAGTCTTTGAAAAAACGTTGCTTAAGGCCACCCTAAACCATTTTCATTTAGGGGTGTCTAAAACTAGCTTTTTGGCAATTCGAGAAGAAAATGGTCAAAGTTTTATACTTAGTTTTAACCACTTGACCAATTCAAATATTGGAAAGCAAGGTCTTGTAATACTTTTCTTTGGACATCACACATTAAAACTAGGTCCCTCACTTGTCCAAGCTATGCTCTAATACAATAAAGGGCTTTTGGTTTCAAGATGCACCACTTTCCCAACCTTGATTCCATTAAAGAAGCTAGCTCTACTTAGACATTTAATAGCAAGGTCCTGTAGCAGTTCACATTGAACATTTTCCATGGCAGCTAGGTCCACCACTTATCTAAGCTATGCTCTAATACAGTAAGGGGGTTTTGGTTTCAAGATCCACCACTTGTCCAAACTTGATTTGGGAAGCAAGGTCCTATAATAGTTTGCTTTGGACATTCACCATTACAACTAAGTCCACGAATTCTCCAAGCTATGTTCTAATACACTAAGGACGTTTTGGTTTGAAGGAGAACCACTTGTACGACTTTGTTTTTGGAAGTAAGGTCTTTACATAGTTCACCTTGGACCTTGGACATTGAATACTACAACTAAGCCCACCACTTGTCCAAGCTATCCTCTATATATAGCCAAAGGGTTTGGGTTTCAAGATTCACCACTTTTCCAACCTTTCTTCCATTAAAGAAAGGAGGGGAATTATAACTAGGTCCACCAATTGTCCAAGATATGCTCTGATATAGAAAGGGGATTTTAGTTTCAATAATCCACCACGTGTTCAACCTTGCAAGACTCAAGGGATACTTGGACATTGGAAAGCATAGTCCTATAGTAGTTGATAGGTGGCAGTGGGTATAACAACTAGGTCCAACCTATGCTCTCATATAGCAAAGAGGCTTTGGTTTCAAGGTCCACCACTTGTCCAACCTTGCTTCCATTAAAGAAATGAGGGGCTACGTAAACATTGGGAAGCAAGGTAGAAAGGTCCTAAGGTATTTCACCTTGGATATTGGGCATTATAACTAGGTCCACCACTTGTCCAAGCTATGGTTTGATATAGAAAGGGGATTTTCGTTTCAAGGTCCACCACGTGTTCAACCTTGCAAGACTCAAGGGATACTTGGACATTGGAAAGCATAGTCCTATAGTAGTTGATAGGTGGCAGTGGGTATTACAACTAGGTCCAACCTATGCTCTCATATAGCAAAGAGGCTTTAGTTTCAAGGTCCACCACTTGTCCAACCTTGCTTCCATTAAAGAAATGAGGGGCTATGTAAACATTGGCAAGCAAGGTAGCAAGGTCCTAAGGTGTTTCACCTTGGATATTGGGCATTATAACTAGGTCCACCACTTGTCCAAGCTATGCTCTGATATAGAAAGGGGATTTTCGTTTCAAGGTCCACCACGTGTTGTACCTTGCAAGACTCAAGGGATACTTGGACATTGGAAAACATAGTCCTATAGTAGTTGATAGGTGGCAGTGGGTATTACAACTAGGTCCAACCTATGCTCTCATATAGCAAAGAGGCTTTAGTTTCAAGGTCCACCACTTGTCCAACCTTGCTTCCATTAAAGAAATGAGGGGCTATGTAAACATTGGCAAGCAAGGTAGCAAGGTCCTAAGGTGTTTCACCTTGGATATTGGGCATTATAACTAAGTCCACCACTTGTCCAAGCTATGGTTTGATATAGAAAGGGGATTTTCGTTTCAAGGTCCACCACGTGTTCAACCTTGAAAGACTCAAGGGATACTTGGACATTGGAAAGCATAGTCCTATAGTAGTTGATAGGTGGCAGTGGGTATTACAACTAGGTCCACCACTTGTCCAACCTATGCTCTAATATAGCAAGGATGCTTTGGTTTCAAGATCCACCATAATTTCCAACCTTGCTTCCATTAATATAGCAAGGAGGATTTGGTCTCAAGGTTCACCACTTGTCCAACCTATGCAAACCTTTTCCATGTTGTAGCATGATTTTTTGTTTGAAGAGTATTTTTCTATAACTATGGATTTAACAATGTAATCTTTTTCACTTACAGGATGGACTTTGAATCTGGGAAGAAAGTACATATGATACTTGACAATGAAATTGTTGGTATTGGCTGTGTGTGTAGAACAGATCCAGATTCCACTTGTGGTGGTACAAAGATAGGGCACGGAAATGTCTCCATACTCGTGGAGGAATGCTTGAAGGATGTGGTCCTACCTTTTCCTACAATGGATACTTCATCTCTCCAAGGCTCATTATGGAGTGCTATTCGATGGTCAAAGCTTCTTTTGCAATCTTTTGTATTAAATGTGAACTTAATTGATCCACAAGAAAGCTACAATGGTGATGAGGAACATGATCATTCTGATCCTCTAGTTACAGATGCAATACCTATGACAAGCCCAGAATTTGAAGCAATGATTCGAGAGTCTTGGAGAAATCGGAGGGTCCTTTTAAAAGATGACACAATGATGCAAACCATGAATGAAGGGACCATCTTATATGTATTTCCACATGATTATGTCAACTTTCAGGAACTTGGTCCTGATTGTGTGGGTGTGGGTATTGAAAGAGAAAATGCAAGCATTGATGATGTGGTTGAAGTGGGTAGCATCACTTTGCTAAAGTGGCCCATCAAGCAGACAACAATGTTGAATGGGAGCCCATTACAACGATTTGTTCCTGTTGATGGCATGCATGCTACATATGAGGATGTATCCAACGATGACAATGTTGGAAAAAAACTTGATGGGAGTAATGTTGTCCAGTTGTCAAGGAAGAGACGATACACTTTCATGAACAGGACTCAAAAATCAAAAGCAGCACCAGCTTCGACTTTTTACCTTTCAAACAAATCAATTCAAAGGGTATCATGCATTGATTTTTGTGCACAAAAATGTTGCCAGTTTGCAGATCGTGATATGGTGACAAGGTTACGACAACAGTTTTGGGGAGAGTCTCAAAAATCACGCACTAATTATGTTTATGATGTTCTTTCTATATATTATCAGAAAGATGAGAAGTCACGATACCAATTCATGCTAAATGTCTCTATTGTTTGTTGTAGAGCATGGTATGAGCTACATGGAATACCAAAGACATCATTTTATCGATACAAGGAGAACTTTGAAAATGGTGTGCGCCAATATGTACATGGGAATTGAGAAGGGGACTTCAACATACTAGTTTAGCAAGAGCACTACTAAATGAGTTTGTGGAAAACAACTTTGAGAAGATGCCACATAGAAGTAGAACACTGCTAGATGGCTCAAGAGAGACTCAATTGGTGATTCCATCAACATACAAACAAGTGGATATTTTATGTGAAATCAACACGACACTTGACCAAATGGGCTATGAGAAGAAGCTATCCCAATCTTCTTTTGGTAGAATTTGGAACAAAGAGTACCCACATGTCACTTTAACAAAGACGAGTGAGTTCTCTAAGTGCACTATTTGTAGCTCAATCAAGGCAAGGTTAGAAGCTAAACCTTCTCTTGAAGAGAGAGCTCTTCTCTTGAGGGAGAGAGAAGTTCACATGGCACAACAAAAGAGTTGCAGAAGCCTATATTATGCATGGCGCACGTATTCAGAAACTCAACCACAAAAATATGTATGCATAATCCATGATAAGATGGATCAAAAGAAAACTGCCATTCCTAGATTACGCATTGTTCCCAAGGGTGTGGATTCAGGATATAATCTGCAGGTGGCATTGATTGGCATGATCACTCATGGACATGGAGAAGGTCATTACGGACACTTTGTCTTGAATGGTTTGTGGCCAGCTGATCCAAATCTTACAATTGGCTCAATTGCTAATTGTTTACATAACCTAGAGAGGATAGATAAGCATCCTCTTGGTGATCTAGTAACAAATGGACTTCCAAGGAGCAATATTTCACTACTACATGCTTTGAACTCAAGGGATGCTTTGGACTACCATAACTTGAGTGATGGAAAAGAGCCCATTGTGCAGTCGTCAGAAATTACAGAAGAGGAATTGGGGTCAACATTTCGCAGATTGCCAGAGAACTTATTGCTACAATTGGATAATTGTGCAGGGGAAAACAAAAATCGATACTTATTTGCCTATTTGTCAATGCTTGTTGCAAGGGGTGTTTTCAAAACCATCCAGCTGGGATTTTTAATGGTTGGGCATACACATGAGGACATAGACGCCATGTTTAGTAGGTTTTCAGAGAAGCTGAGAGTTACACAAACCTATACTTTGCCACATTTGATGGATACATTACGAAACAGCTCATCTTCATCTCCAGCTCCATTTTTTCTCACAAAGATCCCCGATTTCAAGCAATATTGTGATGGCTATCTTTGTGATGGACAAGACATACTTGTTGGACATTCCAAACCGCTTCAGTTCAGGTTCTTTATGCAGGATGAGACACCAATGATGCAATATAAGGCACATGTAGGTGTATCAAGTTGGAGTGGAAGTATTCGCCTTTGGAAAACAGACACAGAAGGCAAGCCAATGTTACCACATGGAAATCCACCTCTAGTACAAATGGCGGAGTATGTCAAGGCCCACGAAGAAGTCATTTTGGGGATAAAGAACTATATAAAATTGTGGAAAAATTTAGGGAATGGTTCAAGTATTCCGCGATATTATAGACCCGTGATAGATTATTGGAGTAAGGTAATTGAAGAGATTGGAAAAGCAATCATATCAGAGGGAGTCTTGTATGAAATGTTTTGGCCAAAAACTCAAGAATATTCTCACCTACAAAGCACTACAATGAATTTGCAACAAGGAGCAGAAAGATTCCTAGGCCTTGAAGAGTTGAACGATCATTTTTGTGGGCCTCAACGAGATAGGCCAAGGGAAGAGTTTGACCCTATGTCTGATGTGCACCAAGGTGACTTTCTTATGCTTGTTCCGAGTGACACAGAAATCTATCCAGTGTGGCTTGCAATGGCTTTATCTGACATTGATAATGAGCCTACATCACCAAACTACAGAAAACTCTTGATTCAATATTGGGCACCTTGCACGAGAAAAAGTGGGATGACAGATACTCAAGCTTACAGCAATTGTTGGAAGGGTTATTGGGCTGTCAACTATAAGGACCCACAAGTGTGGGAAACTGTAGATGCAATTGTTTGGTCCTGGAGACCCAACAAAGAAGGACCATTTTCTAGAATAAAGATTCTAGAAAGGCATGCTCTAAAAGCCAAAGAAGGCCTCACTCGTGCACATCAACCACACTTGGATCAAAGTTCAGATATGGTATCAAATGTGGAGTAGAATTATGTGGAGCTTCTATTGTGACTATACTAGTCAGTTTGTAAACAAAATCTTTTTTGTATCTTCCTTTGTTTTATGTAATTTATAGTTATTATTCAAATCCATGTGTTGTACATCCTCTTGACTTTTAGTGTTTATCAACACCACAATCCTATGAGATTTTCACTTTATTTACTAACCACACACCTCAATTTTTCCCACTTTAAGTGGAAAATTCCCAAATTACATGAATTTAGTCGATTTGGAGATTCCCATAATGTGAGATTTTTACCAAAATACCTAATATGGTCTTAAAGATCTTCTATGGACTTCTTATGCCAAATCATGGCAGTTAACACCCATGAAGATCATCTATATCTTCAAAATCAAAGACAAAGGTTCAACAGATCTACCGACCTACCTATTTAAGGATTGTTATAACAATAATTTTGTTATGATGAGTCCTGAGGAGGTGGAACAAACCAAATACCAAGGGTACTCCATAAGGGATTGAATATTGGGCCAAGGACCAAAAACTATTCCAAGAGAGAAACTCCACGAGAGATCTTTTGAGAGCAATGTTAAAAAATCCAAAACTACCTCATCATGAAGAAAACCGAGTGACACTGAAGCCAGTCGAGGGCTATATGATTCACTATTTCAACAGTCTGGTTTGAAGGACTAGGAACAAGACCAACTGCCAAGAGACCGGGAGTTGAACCAAATAGACGTGTCAGACCAAAATGGGTCAGAAAATATAGTGGATCTGGGGATCCATATGACCACTTAGCAAGCTTTAAACAAGTGCTAGGAGCAGAACGCATATTTGATTTCCATACTCAATTTGAGGGATTTGGAATGACATTGGAAGGAAAAGCACTAGCATGGTTCCAAAACATTCCACCAAGGCCAATCATGGACTTAAATACATTAGCTCAAGGATTTGTAGCTGCATGTTCCAAAACGGGGATCAAACATAATACGGTAGCTCAAATCTATAGCTTCAAACAGAAACAAGGCGATTTTGTTAGGGATTGTGCAACTAGAATGAAACAATACATTGCAAGATGCCCAAAATTAGAAATACCTACAGAAGAAAGATTAGTATCATTGTTTCTAGAGGGACTGATAAACAAAGAACTTCATGCTATATTGTATAGCAAGAACATATGATCCTAGAAGATTGTGTGTCAGATGCTATTGACTTGGGAGACAATTGTGATATTTTTAATGAAGAAGATGTTCCTAAGGATATTCCAATAGAAAACAACATCCACCAAACTAGCACAAGTGGGAACGGCTTCTGTAGCACCGCTTACAACCATAGAAGACATGCTCAAAAGGATGAATGGAATGATGAATAACATGCAAAAAGCACCTATGAGGGGACCAGGGCAAGGGATACCTCAACAGAGACAACCAATTAGGCCACAGAAATAGTGTGCAATCAGGGGTAAATGGACCAACCATGAGACCAATGAATGCTATTATCGACCAAAGTATGATAGGAATATTCAATACGTACCTATGAGGCCACAAGGACAACCCATGTACAGATATCAGCCTAATATGGCTCCAACTCAAAGACCAGCAAAATGGGTAGGGAAAGACCTCAGCCCGTGTTGGGTCAACAACCTCCATATGTTGGACATAATGTAGTGCTTGTAAAGTACATGCATTCAGAGGGAGTCATAGATGAACAAGCACTATTGCTTGTTATGCCCTATGTTGAGCCTAGTCCATCTACATTAATGGTAGAAGGAGACTGGTATAATTCACATCCACCATCAATGGAAGAACTTGTGACTTATACTACACCAGAGCTTTCACCGCTATAATATGTAGCTAATCAAGGTGTTAGACCTTTAATGTGGTAAGACCCATGATTAAGCCAAGAACTGGGAACTGTCATAACTATGGTGCAGATGATCACTGGAAAAATGAATACCCAGAGCCTGACAAGAACTTTAAGCCAGTTGAAGCTTTTTGCATACAATGTTACAAAAAAGGAGGACACTTCCATGAAGATTGTCCAAAAAATCCTTTGAACAAAGGTAAAATAGTAGTGAACGTAGTCCAAGTGATACCTAGTAGCTCATTTGAGAGTGAACCTATTGTTCCAATCAAGGTAATCACCAGAGCCCAGGCTAAGAAAAAGAATCATAACTCCTCTGATGATTCAGAGAATACTCTCTCAAAAGACCAAGAGAAGCAGAAGCAGAAGCAAAAGGTATGAGATGAGAAAACAAAAACAAAGGGCTGAAATCGAGGAGAAAGCAAAGAAACTATTCCAGAAAAAAGTGAAAGAAACTGGAAGTGAAATCAAGGAAATCACAATGAAATCTGGAGGATGAATTTTGTTAGACAAAATTTTTGAGCCAATCAATGTAGCCTTGGAAGCTTACCAAGCGGGACTTAAGGTAGGCCAAAATATGAAAAACAAATGGAAAAACTATCCTTCTCCAGATATGGAAGCAGATAATCTTGAAGCTTATCAAAATCTGGTAAGAATTACTCAAGAGATGCTGGAAAAACAAAAACCCAAGCTCGAGAGTATGGAAAAACCTGAGGAGGTTGTGGTAGGAACTAGTAAAGAGAAATCCAAACTAGTGGTAGAAGCCCAACTTGACACTAAAGAGCCAGAACTCATAGTGCCTGACAGTGAAGATGCCTTAGATGGAATTTCGCTTGTAGAAGAAGACTGGCCAGGACACTTATGGAAAAAAGTTAGAGAGATTAATGATGGGAGCCTAACTTTGAAGTCATCTCCTATAGAGGAAGTTTGGTTAGACAATCTACCTCCTGATATGGACATGGATGTACGATCCTTATATGGGGATTGCAGCTCTGAAGCTTTAGGAATGTCTAAACCAATGACTCTAAAAACACTACCCTCTTACTTGGAAGATAACAAAGACGAATCCATAATGTGTAAAACTACTCAGATAAAAAGAGCAGAACAGACCCTAGAGGTAGACAACATCCATTCAATCATGTCTACACCTATTCAATGCACTCTTACTTTAGGAGAACTGTTATAAATCAGACCATTTTTATGGAATGATCGACAAAAAACTCTGGAGAAGGTGGGAATAACAAGGCTAATCGCACAAAATTGGAAAATTGAAACATGAATTGGATAACAAAGAGATTAGATCCATTCCAATGAACAAAGTTGGAGAATACTACAAAGGGGAAGAAGGAAACACAACCCTTCCAGTGAAATATAATGATATAGAAACCATGGTAATACTGGATAGTGCGACATGCATAGCTATAGCCACGAAAGCAGTATGGGAATCATGGGGAAAACCAGCCATTAAACAAACTCGAGTGAAATTGCACTTGGCTGATGGACACATCGAAAGACCCTTAGGGCTGCTTGAAAAAGTGATATTTTATTCTTGTGGGATTGATTATCAACACACTTTTTCAATAGTGGACTTTGAAAAGAAACTCAATTATGAAATCATCTTGGGAAAACCTTTCATGCGACAAGTACAACTCATCCAAGATTGGGGAAACAATTATCTGTACTTGAAGCAAGCAGGATCAATAACAAGGGTTAATTTAAAACATCACACTTATAGAGATGTCATGAAAATGCCCATACAAGAATTTGACTTAGTCTCTTCGACTAAAACTAAGCTTCCATCTTGGTTGAACAAAGACACACTTTTTTGGATGTGCGGGGCTTCAGAAAACGAGAGCTTAAAACGAGAAGAATGTATCTTAGAAAGGAATTGCACAGATGAAGCCTATGTACCCGAACCCTTCCGGGAGCATTTGTTTGAGCCATTTGAGTGGACTCAAATTTTGGCAACAATGGATGTATGTGTAAATACATCTATGCCTACTCAATTTTGCAAAAATGAGGACGACTATGACATAATTCCCATACAAATGATCCCAACCCTTCACATTGAAGACAAAATTCAAGAATCCAAGGAGTTAATGAAAGCTCAACAAGTCTTTTCAGACCTCTACTATGATGCAACACACGAGTTGGAAGAACATTCAGCTACCTCAGATGATTCGGGGTTGAAAAAAGAACATGTGAGAGCTAAACTACTCATGAAAGGAGGGGAGGAAAAGTTTTTTGACTTTCCAAACCAGAAACCAAGAAGACAAAAATGGTATAAGAGGAAAAGAGACATAAGAAACTTGAAATCTAAACCTATGCCATCAGTCTCTAGCAGAACACAATTTCTGATGCAAATATATGCACATGATTGTGTCAAAGACAAAATCACTGGTAGATATCCTTTAAACGAAAAGTAGGAAATATCCAAAACATTGAGAAAAACGAGAAAGGAAACTCAAGAAAAACTTAAATACCAGGACAAGGATTCAACCATGATACGAGTTGAACGAAGAAAGAAGTATCAAGAGTTGAAGAAAGCTCTAAAGGAGATATATACAACTGAAATGGAAACCACTGAGGAGGAAGGTAAAGATGTAATGAGTGTTTCATCCCATTACAAGAAATATACTCTCCAAGACCAAAAGATCATAGTCGAACAACCTGTTAGGGAAATAAGATAACAGGGTGAGTCCTATGAAGGACCTGAAGACGCAAAAAAGATAGATCTAGCCGAACTAGGAGAAGAGCCTAGACCTTCCTACATTGCAAACGACCCGACGGAAGAATAAGAAGAGCTTTTGTTAAGCTTACTGAAAGAATACCGAGATATCTTTGCTTGGTCCTATAAGGATCTCAAGGGTGTTGATCCAAAAATCTGTGAACATACCATACCGATGAGAAATGATGCGAAACCAAGAAGACAAAGGCCACACACTTATAATGAGACATTTGCCAGAAAGATCAAAGAAGAGATAGAAAAGCTAAAGGAAGCCGAATTCATTTATGAAATTGAACATATAGATTGGGTGTCTCCAATTGTCGTAGTACCCAAGAAAAATGCAAAATTACAAGTGTGTGTCAGTCTCAAGAAAGTGACTGCAACTACCATTAGAGACAACTTTCCTCTTCCAATCACTGAGTATGTTTTAGAACAAGTTGCAGGAAAAGAATCTTACAGCTTTTTAGATGGCTTTTCGGGATACAATCAACTTTTGGTTGATCCCAAAAATCAACATTAAACTGCCTTTGCAACTGAATGGGGTATTTTTGCCTATCGGGTTATGCCTTTTGGGTTAACTAATGCTCCTGTCACCTTTCAAAGATTGATGAGCCATGCTTTTAAAGAATATATTTGAAATTCCTTGGAAATGTATATGGATGATCTATGTGTACATTCTTCAATCCGGATTGATCATTTTGAACACCTCAAAAAGGTCTTCGAAAAATGTAGACTTTATAGGATTTGCTTAAATCTTGAAAAGTGTACATTTATGGGTAGACAAAGAAAAATTCTTGGACATATAGTGTCTAAAAATGGCATAGCTAATGATGTGGATAAAATTCATGTTATTGCCGAATTGCCTAGACCGACAATAGTCAAAGGGGTTCACGCTTTCATGGGACATTGTGGATATTATAGGCGATTCATTTACATGTACGCTATCATTTCAAAAGCCATGTACAACTTGATTACACTCTTTGAATGGACTGATGAGTGTGAAGAATCCTTCATGAAGCTTAAGCAAGCTCTCACTTTAGCCCCAATATTGAAAGCACCAAATTGGAATAAGATATTCCACATACATGTAGATGCTTCCAATTTTTCCATTGGGTGTATACTAGCTCAACCAGGAGACGGGAAAATTGATTTTCCTATTTCTTATGCTAGAAGACAGCTGAATATGGCAAACGGAAACTATACAACCACAGAAAGGGAAGGATTAGGAATGATCTATGCCGTAAAAAAGTATTCAATATTAAGATGCGCAGGTGGGAGTTCGCGCTTCTCCCCTTCCCAGGCAAAGTGAAGGTTATCAATTCTTTCATGTTACCCTACATAGCCTTCAATTGTCCGTTGCTTAAGCTAGCTAAATGCAAATGGAAAGAGTTCTTGAAACCAGTAAAGAGATTTCTTTGGAAGAACAACACTAAAACAACACCCTGGCAATGTGCAAAATGGGAGACGATTGCGAGACTTGTGGAGCAAGGTGGTCTAGGGATTCTTAACCCTAGCACTCACACCAAGGCTCAATGTGCCAAGTTTGTGGTAGCCCTTGCTAAGGAACACAAGGCTTGGGCTATTATGGCTAAGGATATGATGGACAACTCCAAAATACGCTCACAAGGCGGGCAGTGGAAAGGGTCGAGGTGCACAACAAGTTGTTGGCCCCGCAGGCCATCCTAAAACTTGGGGATACAACATGTGAGCTTACCCATAAATGCCAGATCACAATTCTATATCTCATTGGTTCCCTTGGCTCTCCAAGGTTGGAGGCGTCCTTCTGACCCCTTTTTGAAGGGAAGTTGCTAGAAAAGTTAATAACAAAGGTATTATGTACATAGGCCAATTGTGGGACTACAATAGAGGCTGTTGGAAAGGAACTGATCAACTGACTTCTAAGTTTAGCCTTTGTGGGGTAGAAAGTTTGTTGATCAGTAGAGAGCTCACTATGTGGTATTCGCCAGACTGTGAATCCAAGCTCGAGTGAAAAGCGTGGCACTGACCTGTGAAAAGACATTTCCTAAAACCCCAAACAAAGGATGTGTATCTCACTCTTATGAAATCACATGAATGGTTTTCCCCGCTCAATAAATCGTGGGGAAAGAATTGGCCAGAGCCAAGGTGGCAAACGATCGTCAAGAACATTTGGTGCCCTCAATGGCCGGATAAGATGAAGGTTCTTTTATGGAAGGTGCTATGGGGAGCCATGCCAATTGGAGTGAAGGTCCTTGCTAGGGGAATTGGTCCAGAAAGATGCTCACAATGTAGAACGGCTTGTGAAGACCTCTCCCACATGTTCAAGGAGTGTCCAACAATCGGTGGTCTTGCAGGCAAGATTTGCAAATAGGTTCAAAAGACCTGGAAAATAGTATTCTTGAAGAACGATCTCTTCTTGGGAGGGAAGATGTTCAAGAGCCATACACTACTCATTGCTACACAAATTGTGAGGTATTGCTACTTTAAACACATTCGAAAGACAAGGAACGATCGAATCTTCGAGAACTCTATGAAGGTAGCTAAGTTTGCGGAGATAGTCCAAGAAAGCAGGGTAACGATCATCGCCATTGGAAAGCAAAGGAACTCAGAAGAGTGGAGCAAGACCCTTGTGGCCACTATAATGGACGTGCAAAGGGGAATGTGTGGGATCATCCATGGTCAAGGGATGGCTCCCCCATCAGCCGATGTATCTAGAATCCATTGAAGTGGTCATGGCTTGTCACGAGCATGGCAAGAATATGTAATTTGTTGGATCTGTTCATATAATCCACTCACCATTGTGAGTTTTGAAGAAAAAAAAAGGATTGCTAGATTTATGATTACATAGAGAAATTTGTTAGGAAACTAAGACAACGAGAAACCCTAATAGCGAGGGGCACCCTGTTTGCTTTGCAAGGTTTGCATGAGCGAGGGAGCACTCGGAGCAGCTTGCGCATGGGATGGGTGGGCGTCTTGGTGCTACGGGGAAGCCGAGCATGGATGCTTCTCCACCCATGGAGGAGGGGTTTGCACTATAGAGGTTCAAAGGATGTCTCGGGGGGGGGGGGGGGGGGGGGGGGGGGGGGGGGGGGGGGGGGGGGGGGGGGGGGGCAAGGCTGGCCGTCCTTTCCCGTTGTTTGTGGCTGGTTTCATCGCCTTACAAATTTCTTGATCTAGGGTTTGACAACGACCCGCACATCCCGGGTGCAGAAAGCTCGCCAAGTCCAGATCTGGAGTCTGATTGGTTTGTTCTTGTGGGCCCATTATTATTGGCATTCAATGGATGGCTGTGGCAATGAGGGCTCCTGCAGAAGGGACATGGCCCCCCTAAATGGGATGGTATGTGGATTTTTTCTTTCCTGATTTTTGGTGGTGTGAGATGCTATGGTCGGTTCCCTTTCTAATGCATGAGGCACGGGTAGTGCTTTATGTTGGTGGTGGGGACTAAGGGCCCCACCCGTGATGCGAATGGTACTTCGGTTTCACTGGCTTTCCTATGTACGGGGGACATCTGGTCATGTGGCAGGGGGCTTGATGCCCATGGCAATCGTGCATTTTCCTCTTTTGTGAGGGTTGGCCTACCTTGTTTGGGCCTGAATCTTGATGGTTATTCTTATTGGGTTAGGGATCCCTGTAAAACCCTTGACATTATGATCTTTTTGGTTTTGATGGTGCTTTATGGCACGGTCCGTGCATGCAGATGTAATTGTATTTTCTTGTTTTTAATCTATTCACTCACATGATGTGAGTCTGGCAAAAAGAAAAAAGAAACAAAGGATTGCTACATTTATTAGTTACATCAAAATTGGACGGATGCAAACAAGTGAAAATTTCACCAGGCCTTCCATGCCTAGGAGTAGTTGTGGTCTCTCTGTCAAGCAGAAAACTTGTAATCTTTTGACCCTCAAGGCTCGGTCTGAGCTTGAGGTTGGTGTATTTTTCTGATGTTCTTAATACCATCCACTCACAATTGTGAGTTTTGCAAAAAAAAAGATAAAGCTCTATCATCATGCAATGTTAGTGTGGTATAGTTAGAGATTACAAAAATAGGATAAAATTTCCCAAGAAGGAAGCTTCACAAGGATTTCAATTCTCCGTTAGAACATATTGACAATAAGGAAACACCTTTCCACCATACACTCCAGCGATTCTAAAATAAGGATTCCTTTCTAGCTTTAGCAAGTCTAATTATCAATAATGCTGATTTTGGGTAAATGCCATATATTTTGAAAATCTCTTGGTGATTGTAAATGCAACGGGTCTACTAAGCTGTGGTGGATTTGAGTAAATTTGAGTAAAGTGATACAAGTGATTTTATTACCATATGCATTTGTGTCTCTTTTTAAAAAAATCTTTGCAATCATCTCATCAAACAAATAACCTACTTTTTATTTATGCTATGACAATTTCTTTTATAAAATTCTAAGCCAAAAAGAACAATATGCTAGATGCAATTTGTACCCTCAAATTCAAAAGCTAGAGTTGTAGCATCATGCATATGGCCGATTGGTTCGCCCCTCTTAATAAACAGTGGGGCAAGCAATAGCCAGAGGCTCAATGGCTGGAATTTACAAAGAACATATGGAACCCTCGGCTTCCCTTGTCCATGAAGATCTTTTTGTCGAAGGTATTATGGGGGGCCCTGCCAACATGTGTCAAGGTATTAGCTCGAGGTATCTGCCCCGACAAGTGTTCAGGCTGCACAACTGCTAAGGAGGACCCGCCCCACTTATTCTTGGAATGTCCAAGAGTTAGAGGGCTGGCAGGGAAAGTATGTAAAATGATCTAAAGGACTTGGAAGATTTGGTTCTCCAAGAATGACGTGCTCTTTGGAGGGAATGAAATTGAAAGCCTGCCGGTCCTCTTATGTACTCAGGTGGTTAGGTTCTGCTATTGTCACCATGTTTGGAAGGCCACGAATGGCCGTGCGTTTGTCTAGGATCTCTCGGGAGCTAGCTATGTAGAGATCATCCAAGCTAGCAAGGTTATTATCTAGGGGATTGGAAAAAGTAGAACCCTAACGAATGGAAGTGGATAACTCTTAGCATCGATCCACAATATTTTGAGGGTTGACTATTAGTCTTTAACGGCATATATGTGGCCATGGCTCGGATATTGAGCATGGTGTTGATGTAATGAGTTTTCTCATTTTAATATAAGCTCTCACATATTGTGAGATTTGAAAAAAAAAAGGGTGAAATTGCAAACTACAACCTTTAATTGAAGACTACCTAGGTCCAACGTTCATCCTCTCTCTCTCTCTCTCTCTCTCTCTCTCTCTCGTTCAACTCTCTTCATCGGCTAGATCTTTAAGGTCTCTTGGGATAATTTCCTACGACGTTAAAACTCTCTTCTTCTTTGATGTGTGTGTGTGTGTGTGTGCTAATAAAAGAGGAAAATGGTATAACCTTTCTATCACCCAAGTGTGGTAGATTGGTTATGCCATTTCCATCTTGAATAAAAGGACTTGAGTTCAACTCTCTTAGTCCGCTAGATCTTTAAGGTCTCTTGGGATAGTTTCCCACGACGTTAAAACTCTCTTCTTCTTCTTCTCTCTCTCTCTCTCTCTCTCTCTCTCTCTCTCTCATGACATAGACCAAATCACACAAAACACACCGAAGCTTTCTCCTTTTGACACCTCGCCAGGGGAGGGGTCATAATTTCTCCTCGCTTTATATATAGTATAGATAGAATTAGCCAAGGGGGTGATGATTGTCAATCATTAGAAGCCTGCATGAGAGGCTAACATAGCGACAGTACCTTGGGATTGTTCCTATGACATTAAAACCTTATCTTCTCTTCTCTCTTCTTCTTCTTTTTCTCCTCCTCCTCCTCCTCCTCTCTCTCTCTCTCTCTCTCTCTCTTTCTTTTGAGGTACCTTGGGATTGTTCCTATGAAAATTAACTTGTGAGGCCAAGTTGTAGACAAAATGTCTCTCTTTCTCTCTCTCCCTTTCCTATCATGCATGCCTATGCACTTGCCTTGATATGGCCCTTCTTTGTTGGCCATGTCACTATCTGCTACGCCTTCTTGTTGACTTCCAAGATCTTCCACCAGTCCCTACCAACACTCAAATGACCACGCCGCTCTGTAGGTGTGAGTGCATCCAACCCTACATACACATACATAATCATGGACACTGCGCACTAATATTCAGTTGAGAGTTAAGAGTTAATGAGCTCTCTCTCTCTCTCTCTCTCTCTCTCTCTCTCTCTCTCTCTCTCTCTCTCTCTCTCTCTCTCTCTCTCTCTCTCTCGTGACGGAGGTACATGCAGGTTGAAGCTGGGGAGGTCTGCCTATTAACTTTAATGTGGCAAACGTGGAAGTTGAGCAATCCTTGCATTTAAAGAAGGCGCATTGGCCAAATGGAGAAAATGGTGGTAGGTGGGGGGAGGGGGCGTATGGAATCCCTTCCCCCTTTATATGAGCTTTATATATATTCTATAATTAGTCAAGGCGGTGATGAAGGTCGATCATTAGAAGCCTGCATGAGAGGCTAAGATAGTGAGAGTAGTGTAGAGGTAAAGCCAACGGCTAATGTTGAAGAGGAGAGTTCGTTACTTTTCGTTTTAGTGACTCTAGCCGTGAAAACAATGTAGAATTGACAGCTAAATCGGTGCTTTGGTAATGGGAGATCATCTAATTCCACGGAGTCGAGATCGTAGCAACTGAGATGGAGGTCAGTAGAGGGTGCATGACAATGTGGCGATGGGGCAACATATTGATCAATCAAAACCTCGATGGACACTGATTGCCAAGAGAGCCTAATAATCTTCTCTAGCTTCTCTTCCATAGGGTGTGTGTGAGTCGAAGCCTCCTTCATGAGGGGCACCAATTTGACAAAGAGCATCATAATCTTCTGTATTTTTGCTACGGTGTGTACCATATGCTCCTCCTACTCCTACGGATCCTACGAAGGAGGTCATGCCGCTTTCTTGAAGTGAAGTTAACCCTTTATTGCATCTACTTTCTTTAACCGCTCTTGAGTCCCCAGACCTAACTTTGGAGCGTGCTACATCGCCATCATCAGCGTGTGCCGAATAGAAAAGTGCTCCATCATGGTGATAATCTTTTTATAGTATGTAAGTTTGCTAAGTTTTTGAAAGAATTTTTAAATTCTGATAAGCTTTGAAGCTTTTTAACGATGGTCCTTCTCTTAATTTTGAATTTGAAGCTGAGAAAACGTACAAAACTTCTCTCGCCCAAAACTTAAGCCTGCTACCTTACACAAGCCTATGGTACCGACCCTCTACTTTTCATCATTGAGGACAATTTATCTTTTTGAGTCAGAACCACTCGCTATGATCACTTCCATTTTCAATTACCATTCTTTTGCAGGTAGTCAAAAATTTTCTCTTCTCAAAAATATGAAAAGTATTTTTAGGTAAGGCTAAAGAGTAGGGAGGACCCAATCACATTAAATAAAAACTTACAGAGAATAAAATCAGATACATTGCGGGTAATGGGCGACGCGGCAGTCATGCAGGAGGTTGCTCGCGCCGAGGCGGTGGACCGTGGGTACACAAGCACTGGAAGTGCATGGTCCAGTTGGCGCCCTCTCTCTCTCTCTCTCTCCTCCTAATTCAGCGTCGAGGGTTCTCTCTCTCACTTTCTCTCGTGCGCAACGTTCTGCAAGTCCCACAGGTTGTGAGCATGAGGGTGCGGCTCCCTACAGGGTCTGTGTGCAGAGGACGCAAGTGGTCTTCAGGGTGGGGGCCATGGATACATGAGTTTGCGATACGGAGGTAGTGGCGATACGGAGGTAGTGTTGGGAACTTGGGAGCAGCTCATCTGCAGAGGCCTCTCTCTCTCTCTCTCTCTCTCTCTCTCGTGCGAAAGGGAAGCAGAGAAGAAGACGGACGGAAGTTGGTGCAGACACGGCAGGGGGAGGGGAGGGGAGGGAGGTGGGGCGCTGGGAATATTTGAGGGATCTTCGTAGAAATATAAAATTTTTTTAGTTGAGCCACTAGTAGTAGTAGGAGCCTAACAATAACTATAGCCCAACATCTATCGCGACTCGCGTCTTCCTTCCCTTACACGTGTGCACCTGCCTCCCACTTCATCTCCCTTCGTCTGCCACCTATATCTAACCCCCCCCCCTTCTTTTCCCTCCCTCGTCTTTATTAGGGTAATGGGGCCAATAAAAAAACCACCCCCCTTTAGGAGGACTGTCGGGGCCAGTTTTTTTGTGCACTTTCGGACCCATTGTGAGACACAAATGGGTGAGAGTTGGGGTGGACAATGTAGCCAACTTGCAATCGTGGCCATTAGATCTTGGGTTCAAGCCTTGTTGGCACAATGGCTCTAAATGCCCCCCCATTTTGGTTTCTTATTTACATCCATTTTTTATACACATAAAAAATGTTATGCGGGCGTTCTTCGCCTGTATAAATGCAACTTGATTCCAGATTTTTGCTGCTGGTAGAGACGATCTCGATCTTCATTTTGAGCATCTAAACACTAGATTCTATTTAGCGTGCTTTCCGAAGTGTGTGTTTCCTCTTAGGTGGCCTTAAGTTGGTCCCTTTACCCTATTTGCTTCACTTTTCATCTTAACTTGGCATCAAATAGAGCACCCAAATCTTGGGTTTGTATTTATCTCCAAAGAAAACCAGAAGATTCCTTTCTTTACCTCTTCAAAGTTGAGTTGGAAAAAAAAAAAAAGGCTGTGGCCAGTAATAGCAAGTTTCTATTTTTTTGTAATAGCAACTTTGACTTTTGGAGAAGCTCCCCCCCTCCCAAACCCCCCCCCCCCCAACCTACCCATCCCCCTCTTTTCCTGCAGCACGCTCTCTCCCCCCGTTTCTGTAGCACTCTCTCTCTCTCTCTCTCTCACATAGTGGCCAAGGCATCGACGACTGCCCTCAGCAATCTGGAGGAGAAGAGTCTCTCTCTGTGTGTGTGTGTGTGTGTGTGTGTGTGTCTCTCTCTCTCTCTCTCTCTCTCTCTCTCTCTCTCTCTCTCGCTCTCTCTGCATGTCGTATGAGCTGGTGCGGACGTCCACGATTGCGTGTCGCACACTGTCGATGATTGGGTGTTGATGCGCGAGTGGTGCTGCCTTCAACTGCCCTCGCTGTAGGAGGACGACGAGTAGCAGGTTTTAAAAGTGCCACAATAGTGGCGCTTTTTAAAATTATTGAACTTTAATATTCTAACTTCATGGTCTGAAACTAGAAGTAATATTTAAAGAGCGACCCCGCCATTAGCCAATACAGACCCTGATGTTAGAATATTAAAGTTCAATCCAATATCCCCTTGGATTCGCTTCAGAAAAATGAACCCAGAATCGTAAAGACATACTAACTAGCCCATTCCCTTTGGGCAGGGCCAAAATCGTCATGTGTGTATGTGCTTGTTCTAGGAAAACCTACCAAAACAGAGTCCACTAAAATGGACTACCTCATGTGCCTACACTATAGCTGTACGTGGCCACCAAATAGTCCACAACCACCTGATGCACGACAAACTCAGTGCTAAGGTCACAACTAATTTTCTTGGCATGAATACAAGGTGTTGGATACAGAAAAAAATTGCATTGCACACAAGGTGAGATATTCTTGAGTCCTAAGCATCACGTTTTCCACCAAAGAGCGATTCACACCTAATTTTCTTGGCATGATTACAAGGTGTGAGGCTCACAACCTCACAACAACAACTACACTTAAAGACACCTAAAGACACCTCACTCCGGTGGAGTTAGGGTTGAATAATGCGGATGACAAGTGGCTTCTTGCGTTCGATGCCCAACCAACAAGTTTGAAGCTTTTGTGGAAGGACGGGCGAGAACTGTCCCTAGAGGATATTCCTTTTGACTTGTTGGATGGACGGCCGACTGAAGGTAATGTGTTTGTAGCCCCAACTTTTAAAGGCAAAAGCATGAAAAAAAATGTGACGAGTGCTGCATGCAGCAAGAATGACAACGCTGAGTGCATCAGAGATTGATGGAGGCCTTTGTCGATGTTTTCAGCCCGCGAGGAAGAAGGGGAAAATGACCATTGGGCATGAGCGCCCCTCTTGATGCAGGACTGGCGCGATCTGGTCGTGGTCAACAGAGGCACCTTTTTGCATGCAAGACCTGATTCCTACGGCAGTTCACTCCTTGTATCGCTTCGTTGTGCAATTTTCTTTTGTACTTCGGATGCGAGATGGTCGCAGTTCGACCTTGAGATTGGAGATTTGGGTGGTGCAACCTTGCTCGTTACTTCGTTAGCGAAGTGGCAAATTTTCACTCCTTGGCCCCTCAGCAGCCCACGTGACTGCACCTCATCTCTCTTAAAAAAAACAGCGCCGACGCCGTGAAGCTCTAAAAAAAGCAGCGCCGTCAAGCAAAAAAAACATCGCCAACACGCTGTAAAGCTTTAAAAAGCGCCGTCAAATGCAGCAAACAAGCAGAATAAAAAAAAACACAGGTCCGTCGATCTTCTCCACAGGCAGTTTGAAGCAGGTTGACAATTCACAGGATTGACAGCAGGCTCAGTTCGCAGCTTCAGGTTCTCTCTCTCTCTCTCTCTCTCTCTCTCTCTCTCTCTCTCTCTCTCTCTCTCTCTCTCTCTCTCTCTCTCTCATCCACCGTAAAAGAAAATAAGCATTACCTAGAGATCAGGCCCCGCGAGCGTGTGGTAGGTCCTAGAAAAGAAACTCCAAATGATGTAGCCTATTGAGGACACATGCACGCCTCTTTACAAACTGTAGTCTGGTTTTCTGAAACGCTAGCCCACTGCTGGTAACGAGAGCAACGGACCGTTAACCTGTCGAGCAGGAAAGAATGTTTTGAAAGAAACACACAGTCGCCCTCGTGTAGGAGCCTGGAGGTTGTGTGTAGGCGCAGCTATGGCGGAGCTCCTGCCAGGCTTGAACGACAAGGTGGCTTTGCTTTGCTTCGCCAGGGTTCCTCGCATCTATCACACAGCTCTAAGAACTATTAACCAAGGCGCTTGGCAAGATTTGAACGTGCGGCCAAGAGCTTCTGCTGATGTAGCGTGCAGCGCTGAAGAGAGGCTGCGGTGTGCTCTACCATGTCAAGTGCGCAGGGGGACCCACCAAACTACAGCTTGACATCACTGTTGGCCAAAGAGCCGGTCATGCTTGTTGCCTTTGCATCAAAGCAGCATAATATGCCTTTGCATACTGTTCCTGCCAATATAGCCTATAGACCTTGTGTTAAACAACGAACAGTCTGGAATTTTCAAAAGAGCACGAGACTCCATAGAGGTAGTTTACACACCTCATTTTTAAGCTTATCCCTGACATGACCCCAACGGTATGACCATGATGAAGCTCCTCTTCTTCATTGGTAGTAGGTGACTCAGTCCGCCTCAACTTCATCAATCATTCATCGGACTCTATGTGCTTCAAAACCTTTTTGACTGTATTTCGAGTCCCACAAATGCTTCCATTGATGCCTTCACTAGCAAGTATGATACCTCCTTAGACACGCTGTTCATATCAATCATAAATTTGTAAACAATCAAAACGGGAAACGTATCAAGACAGCTTATACATTCGACCTCCCGGATACTGATCACTCAAGGTAAGAGATGACAACTAGAGCCTCATGAGACCAAGTCTGACTGATACCACAAGTCTTCTAAATGTAATTACAGAAAACCCCACCTCTTAGCCCTGAAATCTTCAAGCCTCAATACCATAGATTCTGTAGGCCAAGCTCCTCCCTATTCATTCCAGCAGTAGAAGGTCGACAATGTCACTGTTTGCCTCGTCGCCATATTTGAATTGACCTTCATCTGCAGTAAAGCCTCTACGCCTTCCCGGCGTAGCAATCATAGCAGCTATGTGTGTATGTCCACCTTCAACTACCTTACTCAGGTCGTTTCTGTAGCCACAACTACTTATGGCCTAACTCTATCGTGTTTCACTGCAGACAGATCAAGAGAAACTTGGACACAACTCCTCTACATTTGCAACAGCGACATATTCCAACGTGCAGTGAGTAAGAAGTGCCACATTTTAATCTTGAACATCGAGGACACAGTAAAAAGGAACACACTGAAAATTGCATGCTGCCGTGGGAATGGCACGTTCCCTTGTATTATAAAAATTGGGGAGGACTGTGCAAACTCCCCCGTGCAGGGACACTAGCACGTTTTCTTTTTTTTCTATAACATAAGAGATAAAGAACACATACAAATAATGAGATTACTCTTAGAACCTTCAGCATTGTGCAATCACTTTTCTAACTCTTCGTACTTATTCTTTGCAAGGGACATTCAAGAAATCAGCTATCGCTTACCTCTTCTCAGTTCGAAACCCCACAACATCACAATCCAGCACCACCAGGTACATAGTTGTTTCAAACGCTTCAACTGTTCGTTGCTTAGCCGTGACTAGTAACTAAATATCACAAGGTTCTGATCGCATTGAACCATTAAGATTGAGTCCGACTGAAGCCTTCAATGGACCATCATCAAAAGCATAGGATACACCTCAGCAGATCGAAAGCGAGACATCGCACTTCAATCAAGAATAAGGCTAGATTTCTACCATGCTCACAATCATGGGTTGATATCGTCAATTTAGTACACCGATGGAGTTCAAAAATAGCAATGACATTCAGACCTTTAAGCATATGCTTTGTTTGTGGTGTAGTTTTCATCCAAAGAAGTGCCTCTTTTCATTGTACTCGAGCTCCAGACGAGACATCGATTGCAATGTTTGCTAGCAGTCTACTGGTATCCAGCTTAGAGGCTACACAAATAGGAACACAATGGGTGCAGTGCTCCGCTTGTGAGAACTCAAGCGCACGTTGCAAATATTGTGTGCCCTTACTTCCAGAATACACTAGAAGAATATTGACCGGAAATCAGCTTCATATACAGCTACTGAGCGTCATCGACATATCTGTCAACGCCATCTCAACAGTGACAACAATTGCACGAGGTACACTAGACAGACGTTCAATATTAGATAACCCTCTGCTATCATGGAGTAAAGAGCATAGAACAACCTTCACAGAGCAAGATCTAGCTACATCACAAGTGGCAGACATACTTGCATTCAATCTTGAGAACAACTTCGTACTACAGAAGTACATGTCGATGGCTGAACAGCCGAATAAGAAGCTTGGCCTCTGCATACTAAGTCAAGATAGTGTGAGCAAGATCATTCAACAACAACAAGACAACGCACCTTTTGCACTGATGGCGCAACTGGACACGAGTTTGATGTTTGGTATCATTGAAAACATCGTTGAACCAGCCAGGAGAAGAGCATTCACTGCTAGCGATACTTACGAATTTGCTTCTCTGCAGCTCCGTGGCCGTCAACAATTGCTAGAGAGAACAGTTACTTTCAAGCCCAATGGCATGCCTGCCGCATCAAGCTCCGTGAACGACATCACAATAGAGACAGCAGCGTTTCCATTCCTGTTCCCTTTTGGGAAAGGCCAATATGATGGTAAAATCAACTTCAGTATATATGTAAAGATACGTGCATCGACTCTGTTCTCTATTTACACCCTATACAAGCCATACCTGCTCATAATGTACCAACTAAAGCAGGCTCTTATGTTGGCTAACAATACACACACGAGCTTGTTGCAAAGGGACATTGACAACTATAAGAAGGCCAATCGTACAACAACTGATGAGGATACTGTGAGACATGTGCTTCAGTATAGCACCCCTTCTAGCATGCCAGGCTCCTCCTCGTGGCACCGCAACAACCTAAAGGACTTAATAGCAATGGTGGACGAATGGGGAATGCCTGATTTCTTCTTGACTTTCACTGTCGATGAGGTCACAGACACAAGATGGCCTGAGATTGACACGATCGAGCTAATTGCACGTTATTTGAACGCCTCCTTCACTTGGACAGATTGCCCAGTTGAATGCGCCCTCACCTTCCACACTAAGTTCCAAATGCTTATGTCCAAATATATACTTGCGAAAGGTGTGTTGGGCCGTGTGCAACACCACTTGGTTAGATATGAGGTCCAAAATAGAGGATCACTACATGCTCATGTCATATTGTGGATGCATGAAGAAGACAAAGAGCAACTATCTGTTGAGATAACTGCATACATTTGCCAGAAACTAGCACTGTGGTTTTGCCAAAAGTGAGCCGCCTCCAACAACTCGTACTCAGGAAACAACTTCACAAGTGCCGTACAAGTTGTTACCACGGTCAAAGAGATGGAGTATGTAAACACGGTTTTCCATTTCATGCGCAGCCAAATCCAAACCCAGTCTTCAACGAACAAAATCACAAATGGAAATACTTCAGGCCCCGACGTCATGAAGACAGAAATGTCGTACCGTACCACCCTACACTGCTTCTGCTATGGGGTGCACATATGAATATACAGCGGGTCACCAATTCATCATTGTCCTACTACCTCCTGAAGTATGCACTCAAAACTCAACCAATGGGCCATCTCAACATCTGCTCAGAAGATGCAGAGCGCTTAGGCCTAGGTGGCCTTGACATTGTGAAATTGAAGCTGATCTCAGCCTCTTTACTGTCGAATCCTATCTCAACAACAGAAGTGGCATTAAATTGTGTGCAAATTCCAATCATTTCAAAGAGTGACACCGTCCAATACGTCGACTCATCACCCCCGGCACTACGACAACGAATAATTTCTCACAACAATGATGTCGTGCTGCACCCTGTCGATCTGTACTGCGCACGACCACAAAGTCTGGAGAATCTTACGTTGTACGAATTCCACAAGAATTAAACAGTGATGAAGGGAAAAAAAGGGAAAAAAGGTATTTCAGAGGCGAACACCTACGGCCAACCGCTAGAGCAGCAACACCGACTGGTCCGTTTCACAGACTTCCACCCAGGGCATCATCCGGAGGCTTTCTTTTACAACGTGCTGCTAAAGAGCATCACCTTTAGAAATGAATCCCAGTTGCTCTCACCGGAGAACACGTCCAGGTCATACTATCTTGAGTGCAAACTTAAAAATTTGATAATGACAGATGAGGACCTTGAGATGTACATCACAGAGTATACACAACGAAATATGCTCACAACAGATCAAACACACCAATTTCACAACATGATACTACAAAAGACATCCTCAACAAAGGCTGCCTCATTTCAATCTCCAGATGTGCAAATTGACTACAAGCAACAGGACACGACTTCTCGTATCTGTGCCCTTCTAAACAAGCTTCAAAACGTCCAGAACGTTGTCGGGGGATATGTGTTCGAAACGTGAGCCGGGCAGGCGCCGGGCCTCTGGCTGTGGGAGGTGCGAGAGACTAGATGCCAAACACAAAGCAAAAGACTCTGAAAACACCTTAAATGCTAAAAATTTGACAACCGGCATTAGGAAAAATATGAACCCTCTAGGGGCCCTTTGGGATCAAGGTTAATTAGAGGCCAGCCAATGAGAAGAGGGTGGTGGACACACTCTATGCCCTCAAAAATGTAGGGGGACAAAGTAGTCTTACACTTTTTAAATGGGCTCTTACCTAGTGAGAAGGTGGGGGGGGGTGGGCCATATGGAACCTCCAACTTCCCTCCTTTTTTATCCGGTTCTGAAAAAATCCCAAAAATTTGAAATTTTTCAAAAATTTCAAAACTCAAATTTCATCTTCTGAAAACCCCCCTAAAACTATTTTATGGTCAAAAAAGCATTTTTTGATCTCAAAAAGTTAAAACGTGCATCCAAAAACCCTAAAATTCAAAATTTTTAAAAAACTTTTAAAAAATCTTTTTTTGCTATCCAGAGCTCCCCCAAAATTAGTTATTAGGCAAAAAGGGATTTTCTCTCTCTAGAACCCCTTTTCCAACCCCTCCTTGGTTGCAACCATCACACTCATCCTCTACTCCAACACTCTCTCTCTTTACACCATCTCCATTGCTGCAGCAAGGAAGCTCCTCTCTCCTCCCCTACCACCTTCCATTGCCACACCAAGCAAGGCTTATCCACCTTCTCCTCCCAGTGCCACACCAAGCAAGGGTTGTCCACCTTCTCCTCCCATTGCCACAAGGGTTGACCATTTTCCCATATCACTTTATCACACCTACATTGTAGCAACAAGCAAGGTTCTTCTCCTCCTCCTAGTTTGCTTTGCTCAACCATGGCCAACTCTACTTCGCAAAGGCGACCAAAGGATGAGGTCACAGCACTTGCATGCCACAACACTAGAGGTGTAGATGATGAGTGGGTGCCACAAGAGTTCACCAAAGGTGCTTGGGTATACATGCAACCATCTGCTGTTGGCCCTCATCGTGTGCGGAATCGTGCAAACTTGGATCTTCATTGGAAAGGAAAGCTCCTTGGCTTCAAGAACCGCAAAGACAAGGGGACCATAGCCATTGTGCAACATGTTTTCTCAATGTCAACCATGCACTTGCAACAACCACCTCGATTTCCAACACATTGTAAGTACATGTTTTGAGAATACAAAGCTAGGTGTGAAATCACAGTGTAATGTTATTATGGATTCATACTTAACATTTGTCATGCATTTATAGTCATATTTCCATCCACGTTGGTGGAGGAGCAGGCACTACATAGTCTCTCCGGCACATTCAATGCTATACATGCGGATATTGGAGCAATAATGTTCCCGCATCTTTGCCCAACCAAACTGGTTCAAAGAAGGATTTTCTTCTATTCTCACTCCTATATTGTCCCTACTTCTCCACAAGCATTTGGAACGCTTGAACCCATCAAAGTAACTTCCTTATTAAGTATGGAGTAGCCGGTCCCAGATTTGTGGTCGGTAGCATCTTTCAAGCAAAAGATGATAATGGATGTCCAAAACTCTTTGAAATACTCTAAAGCTTCTAGGTCTGTGGGCTTGAGCTGGTATTTGCCTATTCATTGTTTTGTGCACATTTTTAAAGAGTTTGGATTTGTGGAGACTACCACAATGCTTGTATGTAAAGATGCGCATTACGAGGAATTAGGAAGGCTTTTAAAAGAGGACTGGGGTTTTGTGGAGGGCATGCACAACGGGGACCGGTACTATTGTAAGGTTGGAGCTTCAGGTATTGGAATGCGCTATTTGAAATCCCGCACCTCCTTGTACATACGATTTCACTATGATCGTTGGATGTGCAAGCTTGGAGTGTGGACTCCCTTACAGAGTGTAGACGGCGCTATTGCAAGCTTTGACATTGCAGTGAAGATGCCCAACGATGCTTTGGAGGTAGTCCAAGTGAACAAGCATTGGACTCTCAGTAATGTTCGAGAACATTTGGTTATTATGGGTTTTGAGGCCCTTCAACAAGCACAATTTCGTTTACAAGGTCACAAGGTGAGAATCCTTCCACCACATTTTCAATACATCATGGTTTGTCGATCATTAGATGCTTATTGTAATGAATGTCCGCAGATTGGGAAGAGAATGGAAGACAAATTGAAGGTCGAGGAGGACTGGGGGATAGATGGAACTATGCTATCGATCTTATAACTTTGTAACTCTTGCAATTTTCATATTGATCCCCGCTGTAATCAACATGATTTGCTTCGGCAAATCATGCCTTTGAATATAATTTTTTGCATTGGGATGAGAAATCATTTTTTGGTGAAAGTGCCTTTTTTTTTTAATGTCTTAAAAAAAGGGTACATTATAAAAGGGGGGGCATCTAACTCATTCACTATTTTCACTTTTGCAACTCCTGAGCTCCTCCACTCTCTATCCACACCCCAGGCTAAACATGGATGCTGCCACAGCCTCTGCATCTGTACCCACATCCACCCCTTTGTCACGCTTCATCCTCTTCCTCGAGGATACCAAATACAAAGGGAAGTTGGACCTCCACACCTTTTTTACTCGTCTCCCTGACCTTGACGCCACAGTTGCCCTTCACATGGATGCATTTGAGGAGATTTCTGCGTTCATGGAGGAGCACATCATAAAATATTCTGTATCTATCCCCCCACATGCAGGGATCTGGGTGCCTTGCGATCTTTTGCGCTATATACACAAAGGTGATCGCCCATTCGCCAAGCGGTTGCAACGATTCCAAGAAATTGCAACCAATGCAGGCCATTACTTGGACGAGCAAGCCCCTGGGGTGTCAGCGCTCAAGAAGCGCAAGTTGGGGGTGGAGTACCTTTCTCGGCTCGCAACATTTATCTTCTTGGTGAGCGAGGAACCTGATTTGGAGGAGCTCCGCTTACCACACCTTCAAGTTGGGTCCTTTATCAAGGACACCAAGGAGCAGCAGGTTATCCCCATGAACCCTGCAGCGGAAGGAAAAGCACACCAGCTCGAGTACCCTAGGGGTCTTGAGGAAGTGGTTGAGAAATCCATAGTTGCGGCTGGCCCTAGTGACACTCCAGTGCCACTACCACTGACGGATGTGGCTATCCCAGAGGTAGAAATTAGCCGCTTCTCCTCAGTGTTAGTGGATGGGGAGGATTTTGTGTTCCTGCATGATTTAGAAAAAGCATTTGGCCTGTGCATGGATGAATGCTTGAGCGTGCTATGCAACAGCAGCAAATGTCCCTTAGACAATACGCCAGATGCCCTAGAAAGCAAGCTCTTGCCAGATGGGGACTCTATTGCTGACACTATTGCAGTTGTATGTGCGGAGGTCCTGGCAGCAGAGCAGTTGCACGTGGCTGATGAAGATTTCCAAGCCACGCAAGCCAAGGTTGAGGCTGCTAGGATGCCTATGCCATTATGCAACCTCCCATCTGATGATCCAAAGCTTGTATTTGTGGTGCATGGGACCATTGACTTGGATGCAAAGGGCAACAGGGAGGAGGATGACAAGGAGCAGGAGGTAAACTGTATCCTAATTTTCATGTTACTATTTTATCCTTCGTTGTCTTTTTTCTCAACCTTCATCGGTTTATGACAGGATGTTGTGGAGGTTGATGATTTTGCTGCAAGGACGGGTGGCAAGAGGACGGGCTTTGGACCTCAAGCTTCCCTTGCGCATTACCTCGGACAACTCCCCCCCTGGCGATGTGGCCATTATCCATAATGAATTTACTCCCCAAGCCCATTTTATGACTTGGTCGTTAAAAGCTTTGAGCAAGTTTTTGTGTTTGAGTACCATTGTTCAAAGTGCGCATCAAGTGTTCCTAGTGCGTAGATCCCTTGTATGCACAGCGTTTGGCACTGGCTTTCGTGGTAAAGTGCTTGCCCAGATAGGGATACATGCTTCCATTGGCTCAACTGACCCAAATGCCATAGCGCAGTCCCTCTTGACTGGGGAGTTGCCTTACGCGCAAAATAGGCACCAGGAAATGGTCAAAAAAATTCTGAACTCCTCAGATACATGATGTAAAATCACCGTGCTAGAAGGAATAAAAAATATTTGGAATTGTCTCTCTATATTGCAAATTCTTTTCAATCTGATTTGTCAATTTTGAAAATTGTTTCAATTGGTGATATGAATTGTTTTTTGACTTTGTTATTTCAAGGTATGTAATTGCAGTCAATTTGAGTATAATTGTGATTTTTAAGTACCCTAGGGGGTTAGATTAGCCTATAAGGGGCAAAAAATGCCTGGACACAAGGGCGCGAAAATGGCCTATCTATCAGTTTTGGATGGGCCATTTGTGCGCCCTTGTGGCCAGGCATTTTTTTGCCCCTTATAGGCCAATCTACCCCCTAGGGTACTTAAAAAGCACAAATTTATTGCAATGGATTGGTTTTGCATCATTCATTTAAATGCAACCTTTTTATGGCAATTCCAATATATGTTCACACTCGAGGACACTAGAAAAGCTCAAATCAATTATGAAATGAAGTTTCCAGCAAACTATCACTTGCTTTAGTTCTACCTACTACACCCTTGCACCAAAAAGTCAAATTACATTGGACACTTGGTTTCCCAATATGTTATTTGTTTTGATATCCTATAAGGAATTCAAAGCTTGAAATGACAAAGGTGTCCATAAGGATCCATATAAAATATTGATGCAAAACCAATAGGTTTTAGTAAATTTGGTTGTTTTAAGTACCCTTGGGGGTAGATAAGCTTACAAGGGGCAGAAAAAGGCCTGGCCACAAGGGCGCGCAAATGGCCCATCCATCAGTTCTGGATGGGCCATTTGCGCGCCCTTGTGGCCAAGCATTTTTTTGCCCCTTATAGGCCAATCTACCCCCTAGGGTACTTAAAAAGCACAAATTTATTGCAATGGATTGGTTTTGCATCATTCATTTAAATGCAACCTTTTTATGGCAATTCCAGTATATGTTCACACTCAAGGAGACTAGAAAAGCTCAAATCAATTATGAAATGAAGTTTCCAGCAAACTATCACTTGCTTTAGCTCTACCTACTACACCCTTGCACCAAAAAGTCAAATTACATTGGACACTTGGTTTCACAGTATGTTATAAGTTTTGATATCCTATAAGGAATTCAAAGCTTGAAATGACCAAAAAAAGGTGTCCATAAGGATCCATATAAAGTATTGATGCAAAACCAATAGGTTTTAGTAAATTCTGTTATTTTAAGTACCCTTGGGGGTAGATAAGCCTACAAGGGGCAGAAAAAGGCCTGGCCACAAGGGCGCGCAAATGGCCCATCCATCAGTTTTGGATGGGCCATTTGCGCGCCCTTGTGGCCAGGCCTTTTTCTGCCCCTTGTAGGCTTATCTACCCCTAAGGTTACTTAAAATGCACAAATTTACTGAAATTGACTACAATTACATACAGAACTTGAAATTACAAAGATAATAGACAGAGTAGACACAACTGTTGATCATATTGTCATTGGAAAGTCAAATCATTACAAAGATAAGGGTGTGCAATACAAAAAGTGGGGTAACTTCGGCTAATGCTCGAAGTCTCGTCGCAATCGTCGTGCAAGCTGCATATCTTTTGGCTGTATTGTCACTCGCTTTGCATGAATGGTACATAGGTTGGTATCTTCCAACACTGAAATGATGTGGGCCTCTGCAGCTTCTTGAATAGCCTCTAGCGCTATTGCTTGCATTCTATACTGATTTCCATAGCTTTGAAGCACTTCCTTCACAGTGCGAGCAAAAGGGGCGCGTCGAATCAAGAGCTCCGTCGTCTTCTGGTAGTGGCGGATTTCTGCAAATGCCCTTGCTATTTTTCGGCGCCACTGCGGTTGTCTTGGGGGCACTTGCACATTTGCTGGTGGGCGGCGTGAAGGCTTCTTGAAAAACTTAGACTTGCGTCTGTTTACATGCTTAGGGGCTGGTTCTGCAGCCTGTTCTGATTCTTCCTCTTCCCTTGGTTGCCGATCTTGTCGTGTGGGGAGAGCTCCCTTGCCTTGAGGCAATGTCTTCCCCCCAACGGCCACCCGGTGTGTGCGCGGTATGTTTTCTCGCAGCCATGGTGGCTCACTCTCTGATTCGGTGTCTGTATTGACCACCCGAGTCCTGGATGGTCCTGCTTGTGATTGGGGGCGCGACGGCTGCTCCCTATCGGACTCTGATGTTTGCTGGCCCTCTGCTTCTCTCCAGCGCTGGGCACATTGCTTCATTCTCTTTCTAGGTGTTATATCTTGAGGAGGTGGAGATTCAACAGTCCTTGATGACTCTCGTGCCCTACCACCATGCCCACTACCAGAAGAGTTCCTGGAACGGCCAGGTGTTCGTGGCCGTTTTCTTGTGCCTTTAAGCCATGACGGCTTCTCACATCCTTGGAGGGTATTTTTGTTGGCAGGCGGATGCTCTTTCGCGGTTTGTTTGGTGCGCGCCATTTCGTTGGTAAGAGCTCACCTGTTCTTAAGAAATGAGTGATTTATGAGAGCATGCAATATTTATAAGGGCCCATTTAAAAAGGGCCCTGTTCACACTAATTTTTTTAAAAGAAGTATTATTTTTAAAATAAACATTTCGCTAAGAGTTGGACCCTGCGTTCACGTTTAGTGACTCGCGCAGTATCCACTTTGATCCTTGTCGCACTCTGCATCGCCGCCATGCAGCATGCTTGGTGGGACCTTGCGACATTTGCCACTTGTTGCTATGCTCTTGACGACTCCATTTGCGCACTTCAATAGCAATCTTGGATTGTCGCGTACGCTCCATTGTGAGCTTACGAGCAAATGTTGTGCGAAAAAACCAGTTGAACATCTCCTCCAAATAATTGGATTGCACCATTCCACCACCATGTCGAGTATTTTTGAAGTACACTCCCCTTGCTCGATAATGGGACTTCTCCATGCCTTGAGTGCTAAAAATTTCAAGCGATCCATACTTGTGCATAAAAAATGCACCATGCGCAAACAAGATATGCTGTTCACATAAGCAAACGATCCACATTAGTAAATAAAAACAATCCCTTGTAATGAATACACCATGAATGACTTACCATGTAATGTGTGATGTTATTTTCACCCCAAGAAAGGGTGAAGACCTTGGTAAAATCCGCCAAAGCTTCTTGAAATGATTGCCATTGTTCTTCTGTTGTGCTGTTAAGGCTCATAAGCTTGACCATTTTATCAAAATGGGCCCAAACTTGCTTGCGCTTGTTTGCAAGCTCGCCATTTGAATCATTGTCAGTAGTAGCTTTGCATAACTCCTTCCAAAGCTCCCAAAGGTTACCTGCCTGCTGGTTGGAGCTGCTTTGAGCATCATATCGACTTGGCTTTCCTTGGGAAACTTTCTTCAAAAAGTGTCTAGCTTTTTGTCCACTCATTGACACTTGTTGAGCAATTTCATGGGCCTCCCCTGTGTTCTTTGCAGCAACTATAGACACATTTCCACCATGACAGCCAATGGAATTCAAGAGTACCTCCACTCTTTCGATCGCTTCCTGGGACTTTTCCAACGGTTTCATTGTGAAAGCATAGTCAATGTGGAGCTTCAATAGCCTATCAAAAATACGCATGAATGCGTGTAATGTACAAAAATGTACATTCGATAGAGGAAATCGAAAGATTGGATTCCAAGTGTGGTCCTTTTGATCACGGTCTGGGGCATTGAGCACGGGACATCTCAGAATAGACGCTTCCCATTCTCTACCTTCATCTCCGACATCATGACAATCTAACCCTTGTTCTCCATGCCCTTGCCATGGAAGCATGTAACTGGCCTTTGCAGTGCTCTTATGTGATTTTTGTCCATTAGGTTTGTACCCTCGAGTGCAAAATGGACAAGGCGTGAGAGAAGAAGCCCCTTGTTTGCAGCCAAGCAAACACTTTATGGTCTTCAAATCCCCACCTAAGTGCCACTCCACATCATAACTACCAAAGCCCTCAATCTCCAACTTCTGACCTGCAATTTGGGAGTGTATTACTTCTGTGATCCATGGAGTTCTCTCAAAAATCCACGAAAGTACTCCATTGGTCTCTTTGGGCACCTCAATAGCACCCAACCACCAAATGTCTTTCTCTGATTGCACGCTAAAAGATAGGGTGGGATATGGCTCTACTGAATCCCTTCGCTTGGTTTGCAGAAGGGCCTTGTTCATTAGAGTGACACTTAGCCTCTCTAACCTTCGGCCTTTCACTATTTGACACTCATCGAGTTTCAGCACAAAAGCGACTTTTGTGCCAAGCACTACAAAATAAATAGTGCTAAGACCTTAAACTTCAGCTTCTATGAAAAGAATAATACCAAAGAAAAAAGTAAAGTGTGTCACCTTCTTCAGGTAACTCGTAAAATCTAAGCATGGCTTCTTGAAGCCTTCTAAGATCCACGAAAATATTGTTCCACATTGTGTAAGGAAAGCCCTTATTCGAAGGTCTTATGGATTGTTTCTTACCTTTTCCCCTTGTCTTTGTTGCGCACGAAGCATAAAGGGAAGTTGGCATTGTGTCCTCAATGTGTAGGTATGTCCCAATGCGGGAGAACACATCTTCGTTTGTGGCCTTCTTTGCGAGCTTAACCTTGTGAGGAACAGGAAATAGGTTTTCCACAATGCCATGTTCTTTGAGGGCATCCTTTAGGAGTTGAAAAATAGCCTGATAGGCTTTGGTGCTGATTCCAGCCTCATCACAAGCTTGTTGAACGTCATCATCATTAACCACATTTCTTAATTTACGCATAAGGTCCTTCGTGACTGCATCCTTAATGTGCTTACCTCCAGGTGACTGTAAGATAGAAATAACGTCCTCGGTATTGAGACAACTAGTGAGAAGGTTGACTCGATTATCCTGGCTTGTTCCACCGCATGCCTCCTGGATGAAGTTTCTAGCAACAAATAAACATAAATGTTAGAAAATAGTGTGAAGTAAGAATGCAGCATGCAAGTAAAGACCAAATCACCTTGTGGCTGTAACTCGTCGTTTGCGTGCTCCTCCGGAATGTGCAAGAGTTTCAATGGATGAATACGGGCGTTTGCGTTCCCTTGCACCAAGGGGTGTTTCTTTCAAGTATGTGATGGTGTTGGTAAGCTTCTGGATGTGGGACTCCTTTTCTTGCATTTGTTGTTCAAGACTTTTAACTACCCTCTCCGAAGAGGCAACACTCTCTTGTAATGCCGTCGTCTTGAGGTGAAGAGCTTGACATTCGTGCATCCACATATACAAAGAAGCACCTGCACCCATACACAGCCGCTTGTAATAGCCTAACAAGCCTGCTTCTCCCCTCCCAAGAAATTGAAGAAATGTGGAAAGGTTATTAAACGGTGGATGGAAGCGGCTTATAGGATCGTAAGGGTACAAATGGCCATCCACCCAAATGTCAACATTGGTCTCACAAGCGGTGCGACGTTCCTGTGATGACCTTTGATCACCTTCACTAGTGGTCTTCGGTGCAAATGCCGTGGGTAAGCGAATATGTATGCTTTTGGTGTGCGGAGTACGTGGTGGTGGAAGCAAACCATTTGTGATGTCCGTGAGCACCATGGAAGCTGTTGCGTGAGGAAGCAAATGATGAAAAGATAGAGGGGGAAGGGTAGAGAGGCCGAGCAGGATGGGAGGAGAGAAGGAGGGAGGGAGGGGAGGGAGAGATTGGGGAGGAGGAGGAAGGTAGGGGCAGAGAGGGAGAGGAGAGGGAGAGGGAGAGAGGAGGGAGGAGGGAGGAGGGAGGAGGATGAGAGAACAAAATGTTTATTACTTTTTGGGGGAAAAGATTTTTGAAAAAATGGACTTTCTAAGCTTGTGGGTTAAAAAATGGGTCAAAAAATGATTTTTGGATATGTATATATGTTGGGAGGGAGTTTTAAGTAAAAAACAAATAAATTTTTTTTTTTAAAAAAAAGTCAAATTTTGACTCTTTTTGACCCACGGAATTGCTGATGTGGACACACCCCTATGCTTCCTTCACTTTAAAAAAAGCTAGAGAGAGAAAGCAACCTTTTAGGTCCACATCCTACATTTGTCTAAAAAAAAGGCTAGAAAAGCCTACTCAAAACTACCTTCTTCAATGCCCTTGCCCCCTAAACCCCACACAACATTAGCCTTAATCCCTAAAAATTAGGATTCCTTACAAGGCCCATGCAAGGTTCATATTTCTCCTAATGGAATGTTTTAAGCTGCTAATGATTAGCCGAAGTGAAATTTGATTACAAATGTTTGCCGTTAACGACACTGATGGTGTTAGGAGAGTTTAATGCTCTCAAATTAGATTACGACTGTAAATTTCTCACTTATGCCTGCCATTAGAGCCTTTTGAAGCTGATAAGGACGTACATATCCGGTAAACTTCACTCGCCTTATCTTTCCCTTGCCGAAATCTTCTTATCTACTCTTGCCAAACTTCACTCTTTCCCTTGCCAAGATCTGCCTTACCTGCTCTTGCCAAACTTTACTCGCCTTATCTTTCCCTTGCCGAAATCTGCTTATCTGCTCTTGCTAAACTTCACTCTTTCCCTTGCCGAGATCTGCCTGTCTGCTCTTGCCAAGCATCCTTTCCCTTGCTGAGTGCTTCACCGGCTTCACACCAAGCATCCTTTCCCTTCCTGAGTGCTTCACCGGCTTCAAGCCTCGAGCTTGCTCTCCACAGTAGAGAGAGAGAGAGAGAGAGAGAGAGAGAGAGAGAGAGAGAGAGAGAGAGAGAGAGAGAGAGAGAGAGAGAGAGAGAGAGAGAGAGAGATTAACCCTCCCGCTGTCAGGAGTTTTTTGGAGCAAGGGATTGCTCATATGTACATATACATGCATGGTGCATCAAATAAAGAATTGCCCATTTTTCAGAGCCAGGTGGTTTCGTGGGGCCCACATGTGTACAGGTAGGACAGCATGTACATAGTACATCGATTTTCACTATTACTAGTACCAGTGTGTTTTTTCTATAATAATGAGGAGTTGGTAGCGCGTAAAACTTCTCGAGGAAGCTATCCGCGGGCCGACGACATGAGGTAAGCAGGTGCGTCATATGGCATCTAGTGGCGTCAGGACGGCGAATGGGGTCAATACTTGCACGCGGAGAAGTACGGACACAACGTGGGTGTTTTCTTGTGAGAATTATGCAGAAAGGTAATCATGAGGACCATGTTTTGGGGCCACTTCACGTGGTTGCGAGATGCATTATTGAAAAATGTTAAGTGCCAGGTGTGCGGATGATGCAAAAAGGTGACAACTATGCACTACAAGGTCAGTTTTTGGCATGTTCGGGGTCCGTTTGAGGTCATCTAAAAGGCCAAGGGTGCCCAACTAATAAAGCTAAGTGTGGGAACTGAAAAAATAGAGAGAAGACCAGAAAAAACGTGGAGAAGAGAGGAGGAACAGCCGCAGGTGTGTTTTTGGGGTTTTTGGAGCCTGTTTTGGCCGTAAACTGCTCATCCGAGATCGAATTTGAGCACTTTGACATTGTAGACTAGATTTTGGGTCGTTCCGGACACGATGGCGCTGTCCATTTTTCCAAATTCCTCACTCTTTTTTTGATGTTTTGGCTGTGTAAGTTTCTCCTATGAGCGAAGCTTCTGCTCCAATTTGTGATTGTATCTGGTATCTTTTACCCATATTGTGTGAGCTGTTTGCCCCATTGGTGTTGGCCCAAGATCATTTGTATCTAAACATCAGAAGTTCTCCTCTTTTGAGCTGATTTTTTTGGGGGTGTGTGTGTGTGTGTGTGTGTGTGTCTGTGTGGAGTGGGCAAGTGGATAGTCTCTCTCCTCACTCCATGGGTGTGTTTCCTGTCTCGGCCAGGAGGGTTGTGTAATCCGAGTGGTGCGCCATAGTGTGTGTGTGTATCTTCCCAAGAGTGTGTGTCGGGTCGTTATAGAGGCGTTCTGTGTGTTTCCATCCCGCTCACATTCTTTTGGCGCCCCCACTTAGGATCTTCTTCGAGTACCTTCTGTTTCGAGCTTCAAGCTTCGAGATTCGGGATTACAGGTTGTAGGTTGCAGGTTGCAGATTATAGGTTACATGTTACACGGACAGGTACAGGTGATTCACACAGGTACAGGTAGCTGGAGTACAGTGATATACTAGCATTGGTGTCACTTGCAGTTGTTGTGGGTATGCATCACTTGGCGCCTGTTTGAGCGCATTTTCTGTTGGATTGTACGTTACTTGTGGAAACTGCCATGGTACACCTTTGTGGAGCCATATATGGTTTTATTTGGCAGTCCCAACCATTTCTGAGACTTGGTCTGGAAGATAGTCATTTCTGAGACTTGACTATACGCGATTTGCATTAGCCTTCGTGTGAGGGTCGATAGCGTGAGGTTTTATTGAGCTGGGGGATTCTCAAATGTGGAGATCCTTTCGGTGATACAGGTCGCTGGAGCACCCTTTTTGTGACCTCGCCATAGGCTATGTACTACTGAGTCCTATTTGATGCTCGGGTTTTATTGTTGACAGTTTATGCATACATATACAGTCTATATTTTGGGTTCTTACTGCTCTACTTCTGTTGAAACTCTGTCAAAATTTTTCTAAATTTTGATGGCTGGTTTTTTGGTCTTTTGAGCCATTTATGCTGTTATGCTGCTGAAATTTTGGCAAAATCAGAGGATAAGACAGGTGTGCTTTCTTGGGAACTTCATGGTTGGCTTTAATGGATGATCAAAATGGACCTCAATTCACTCCTTTTCATTTAACTCAAAGAATCCAGATAAATGTTCATGTGTCCAGAAAGATTTTTTTCCAGCAGCGCATAGTCTTTATGTTCGGGCCAAGAAGATTAAGATAGATCCTGGAATGCCCTTTGCCTGTTGTGATTCGGATGATCAACTATGAAAACTCATTTGATGTGCATGTGTTTGTCCTTATCTAAAGTCAAGCTCCATTGAAGTTTCTAGAGGTTGAGTCAGTGAAAAGTTTTGGGTTCTTGCACGTGTGTTCGAAGGGGTTCTCAAAGCATAGTAACTTGGGTAGCCATGGCTTTCTCTTATCCGGAGTTTCATGGAAGAAGTGATAAAATATGGAGGTTTCCTGCATTAGCAACCAAATTCATGACCCGGCGCAAATGTTACGCCTTCCCCAAATTTGTTTGAAGAGTGATGCACGAGTTTGGTGCAAAGCATTTGAAGAGGAGTTGCATGTGGCTGATCCACCTGTAAGATTGAGTTGGGACAATCTAAGGCATGGATTGGAAGTGGAGTTTGTGAAGACAGAAGATCCTGACAAAGTGTGGCAAGAAGTACAGGCTTTAGTGCAAAAGGAAGGTGAGCCAGTAGATGCGTACATACGAAAGTTTTCATTGGCATGGGAGCGAATGTGCAAGGCCTTAGCACCACAAGTACCCCCGCCTGACATGATGAAGAAGGACAGGTTTTTGGCTGGTCTTTGGGAGAATATACGTTGGAGAGTGGAGCTAAAGAAGCCTATGACATATGAAGATGCACTAGAGGTGGCCAGGAACAAAGAGTGGATGTTAAGGAAAATGAGCCAGTTAGGGGTGGAGTCTTTGCCCATGAGGTCTGAATTTCAGCCTATTGACTCTTTACAAGGTCACATGCCAAGGGTTCATCATGAACCAGTGGTTGCTATTACTCCTCAAGTTATGCCAACAGTGGTCACTACAGCAGTGCAAGATGATGGGCTAAGGCAAGTGGTAGATTTAATGAAGAATCTCAGCCTAAACATGCTAGGTCAGGTGGGAAATAATCGAGGTCGAGGGAGGTTTGCAAATCAACCAGGAGGTGAAGAAAGACCTAGGAATGGGGTTGGACAAAGTAATGGTAGGTTCTGGAGGCAGACGCCCACATGTTATAATTGTGGAGAGTTGGGCCACATCAGCCCGCAATGTGATAAGCCACCAAGGATGGGGGGAGACATGTATCCATTGCCAAGACAGGTGCTAACTAGGTCAAATGATTATGGCATCGAAATTAAGGGAGATGAAGGAACCAGTGGATTAACCCAGGAGGAAAAGGGAAAGACAAAAGTGTTAAGTGTGGTTACCTTAGAGAAGGCATCAAAGCTAGAGGATACATTAGTGATGCCTATTGGGAAGAGGACAACAGAGGACAAGGAAGGAAGAAGTGCCCCAGGTCCTAGTAAGAAGAAGGGAAAGAGTCATGAAGGTGAGGATGTCAAGGCCAAGAGGAAAAGGAGAGCTCGTCGAAAGTTTCATGTTTCAGATTTTCCACTAGGGGATGGGCAATTAAGCTATGACTTGAAGGAGGATCTGACGAGCAGGAAGGCAGATGTTACTTTTGGGCATCTTATAGAGATAGTGCCTAAGCTAAAGCGACAGTGGAAGAGGATGGTTAACCCAATGGAGAAAGAGCCAGAGAGAGGTTCAGTAAAGGTGTTGGCAATGGATGAGCTACCAGACATTTGTCCAATAGTAGATGTGTGGCATAAAAGGAAAAATTTGGGACAAGGTTATGTGGATGGCGGAGCCCAAATATGCGTCATAACACACTCATGCGTTGAGAAGATGGGTCTCACAGTGGCTGGGGTGTCAGGTTTTCGGATCAGATTGGCAAACCATCAAAAAGTAAAATGCTTGGGTGTTGTAAAGAGCTTAGAAGTGGAGGCATATGATGCAAAGGCAGTGGTTGATTTTCATGTGATGCCAGCAGGGTTGGGAGCATATCCTATTATACTGGGCAGACCATGGTTACGTGCAGTGGGAGCTATTCAAGATTGGCGACATGGTACGATTAGCCTCTATGGAAAGACAGGTACCAAGAAGCTATACAATATGGACACAAGGAAACGATTAGAGGAGCTTTATGAAGATAAGGATGAGTCTAGTGATGAAGACTCTTCCACGGTGACAGATGAGGACAGTAATAGCACTACCAGCAGTGATGAGCATGCTGATGTTGCATTTCTTTTGATGGATAAAGAAATCTAGGAGTCTGGTTTAATCGCATTTGCAAATGAAGTCGAGGATGAAAGTGAAGGGCCTTATGAAGTGATTGAAGGGCTGATGCAAACCAAAGTTGAGTTGTCAAAGAAGCAGGAATTGATGACACAAATGATCAACGGAGACCTCTCAGCTATGGAGAAGGAGATATATTTGCACATGCTGGCTAGTTTTCCTGATTTGTTCATTACTTCATATGAAGAGATCAGAGGGTTCAAGGGAGAAGAGATGCATATAGAGCTGAAAGAAGGAGCTAAGCCAGTGCGACAAAGGTTAAGAAGGATGGGTCAAGCGCAAATGAAAGCCTTGCGGGAAGAGGTGGACAAGTTATTGAAGGCAGGGTTCATAGTCCCAGTGGAGACCACAGAATGGGTGAGTCCAGTGGTGGTCAGTCCAAAGAAGGATGGGAAGTGGAGAATTTGTGTAGATTTTAAGCCCTTAAATGCAGCCACTAAGAAGAACCCATATCCTCTTCCATTCATTGATCAGATCTTGGATTCAGTGGCGGGTTATGAGAGGTACATTGTGTGTGATGGTTTTTCAGGCTATTTTCAATTGAAGATTTCTCTTAAAGACCGCACAAAAACAACTTTCATTACGCCATGGGGCTGCTATTGCTACACAGTATTGCCATTTGGGTTGTCAAATGGACCTTCCTTCTATCAAGAGAGAGCAAATTGGGTGTTGGAACCATTCATTGGTAGTTGTGTTAAAGCTTTTATGGATGACTTCTGTGTTTATAGCAATAGGGCTGAACACCATGAGAAGGTGTAGATGGTATTGGCTCGATATGATGAATGTGGAGGACAACTAAATCCAAAGAAATGTCATCTAGCACAGCCAAGGGTGAAGTTATTGGGCCACATGGTGTCAGAAAATGGCATTGAGGCTGATCCAGACAAGGTTAAGTCTATTATTCTTCTTCCATCACCTACGAGTACGAAGCAATTGGCAACCTTTATACACAAAGTGAAGTACATGGCAAGGTTTATTCCATTGTCTTCTCAGATTCTTTATCCATTACAACAAGTGGCAAAGCATGATCCATTGAAATGGGATGACAAGTGTGAAGAAGTGTTTCAAGAGGTGAAAGAGGTGTTAGGGGGGTTGTCAGCCATGCAGGCTCCTGATTGGGAGAAAGTGTTTTATGTAAATCCATCAGTAGGGGATGATGCCATTGGAGCCATGCTATTGCAAAAGGGGAAGGGCAGCCATTATATGAGGCCAGTGTATTGTGCAAGCCGAGTGAAGTTGGTAGCAGAGAAAATTCTCGGAAGTAGAGCTAGTGATGGCCAGTGTAATATTTGCTTGTTGACGATTTCGTCATTACTTGCTACCATGACCTTTTGTTTTCTTGATGAGTTATGCCTTTTTTCCACAGTTAATTAATGGTACTAACATGTCAAATGTGGTGAAGAAATGGGTAATTGAGCTGCAAGAGTTTGAGTTCTCTTTTCTAGTGGAAGATAGTACAAGGGCTACCCTAGCTGATCTGTTGACCTACAAGGAGAATCCCCTTATTGTTAAGGAAGAGGTGGTGAGAAAGGTAGTTGAATAAGTGCCACAAATCAGCAATGCACATGTGTTGTTCTTTGATGGTTCATACAGAAAGAGCCATGATGCAGCCTCAGGGGGTATAGCACTTTATGATCCAGAGGGGAAGCTAGTATGCAAGAGAGGGTTCAAATTGGATGCTCATAGTAACAATGAGGCTGAATATGCTACTCTGGAAGCCGGATTACACATTTGTTTGAAGCATGGGGTTCGAAGGTTGAGCATAAAAGGTGATGCCTTGTTAGTGGTGAAGCAAGTGCTGGGTGTGTGGAAGAGCAAGAACACCTCATTGAAGGAAATGTGCTTCAGAATTAAAGGCCTATTAAAAAAGTTTGAAGCATGGAGCATCAGACACATTGAACGTGCTCTAAATGGAGAGGCACATGAAGCAGCTCAAGGCATGATTGGCGAGCTATTTGTGTTGAGGACCACTTTACCTCTTTATCATGGCCGGGAAAGTTTGGCTCAAGAAGAGGAGTTTTTGCTAACAGAAATCATTCCAAAGGAAATTCAGAAGTCTAAGAAGTATGGCTTTGTGCGTAGAGCATACAGGTACAAATTGATTGGTGATGTCTTATACATGAAAGGGGCTGATCTCGTGTTGAGACGTGTACCTTGGCGGGAGGAGCTTTACAGAGTGTTGGAAGAGAGTCATGAAGGCGCATGTGGTGGACATTTTTCTCTAAAGATCACCTTGCATAAGATCTTGCAAGAGGGGTATGTATGGCCTAGTTTGCATAAGGATGTTCACCATTGGTGTAGGTCTTGCAATAGGTGTCAAGCATTTGGGAAGAGAGTTTTGAAGCCAGAGCTACGAAAAACCATTATGGCGTTTGATGTGTTTGAAAAGTGGGGGATTGATGCAATAGGCCCGTTACCTATCACAAGCAGGGGCAAAAGCCATATCTTGACTGCGGTGGACTATCTCTCTAGATGGGCAGAGGCTATAGCAGTAAAATAGATCACTGCAAAGGATGTGGCAAAATTTGTGTATGATGAAATATGTTGCAAGTTTGGGGTGCCATTAGAGCTACTTTCAGATAAGGGGCCAGGATTAGAGCTAAACTGCTAGACTTTTTATGTACAAAGATGAAGTTTAGGCATCAGCATACCACTCCTTATTACCCGCAGTGTAATGGCTTAAATGAAAGATTCAATGGTGAGTTGGTACAAATTCTTTCTAAAGTGATAGAGCACCAAGGAAAGAATTGGGATTTGGAATTGCCTAGTGCATTATGGGCTTACCGTACTTCGGTGAAGACAGGTACAGGGTTTACTCCATTTCATATGGTGTATGGAAAGGAAGCACTATTGCCTGTGGAAGTAGAGTTGCCTGCGGTCAAGATGTTAGAGAAGTTGCTTGGGCCGCCTAGTGATGCATTCAAAGAGAGGCTCTTGCAGTTACAAGAGGTTCAGTTGGATAGGATGAGCGCATTGGAGCATTATGGGCACATGCAAGATAAGGCTTTGGCAAAGATAAATGAAAAGGTCAAAAGTAAGGGTATCAAGAAGCATGACTTGGTTTTGCGCTACAACAGTAAGCTGGACAACACCTTCCAAAAGAAGTTTCAAATTAAGTGCGAAGGCCCTTTCAAGGTAGTGGAGTGTTTCTCGAATGGTACATATCAGTTGGCTAACCTGGATGGGGTTCTACATAAGTCAAGGGTAAATGGATTGTGTCTTAAATTTTATCATGCTAGATTGATGATGGTGGAGCAGGATGAGCTTTCTGTGGAGAAAGTGATGTCTGTGAGGGATGAGGAGACCTGTGACGCTGCGAGTCTCATATCTCTCTTTGCTGCTGCTGATCATGAATGATCTAGCAGGCTAGGGGATGGGAAAATTATGTCAGGAGTTTTTTGGAGCAAGGGATTGCGCATATGTACATATACATGCATGGTACATCAAATAAAGAATTGCCCATTTTTCAGAGCCAGGTGGTTACGTGGGGCCCACATGTGTACAGGTAGGACAACATGTACATAGTGCATCGATTTTCACTATTACTAGTACCAGTGTGTTTTTTCTATAATAATGAGGAGTTGGTAGCGCGTAAAACTTCTCGAGGAAGCTATCCGCGGGCTGAAGACATGAGGTAAGCAGGTGCATCATATGGCATCTAGTGGCGTCAGGACGGCAAATGGGGTCAATACTTGCACGCGGAGAAGTACGGACACAACGTGGGTGTTTTCTTGTGAGAATTATGCAGAAAGTTCATCATGAGGACCATATTTTGGGGCCACTTCATGTGGTTGCGAGACGCATTATTGAAAAATGTTGAGTGCCAGATGTGCGGATGATGCAAAAAGGTGACAACTATGCACTACAAGGTCAGTTTTTGGCCTGTTCGGGGTCCGTTTGAGGTCATCTAAAAGGCCAAGGGTGCCTAACTAATAAAGCTAAGTGTGGGAACTGAAAAAACAGAGAGAAGACCAGAAAAAACGTGGAGAAGAGAGGAGGAACAGCCGCAGGTGTGTTTTTGGGGTTTTTGGAGCCTGTTTTGGCCGTAAGCTGCTCATCCGAGGTCGGATTTGAGCACTTTGACATTGTAGACTGGGTTTTGGGCCGTTCCGGACGTGATGGCGCTGTCCATTTTTCCAAATTCCTCACTCTTTTTCTGTTGTTTTGGTTGTGTAAGTTTCTCCTATGAGCGAAGCTTCTGCTCCAATTTGTGATTGTATCTGGTATCTTTTACCCATATTGTGTGAGCTGTTTGCCCCATTGGTGTTGGCCCAATCTCATTTGTATCTAAACATCAGAATTTCTCCTCTTTTGAGCTGAGTTTTTTGGGGGTGTGTGTGTGTGTGTGTGGAGTGGGCAAGTGGATAGTCTCTCTCCTCTCACTCCATGGGTGTGTTTCCTGTCTCGGCCAGGAGGGTTGTGTAAGCCGAGTGGTGCCCCATAGTGTGTGTGTGTGTATCTTCCCAAGAGTGTGTGTCGGGTCGTTATAGAGGCGTTCTGTGTGTTTTCATCCCGCTCACACCGGCTCCTCTATTTCGCCATGGCCGAGAGAGAGATAGAGAACCCTCTCTTGCTTACCCTCCTTCTTCTTGCTGCCTTTGAGCTTCTCCCCTCTTCTCGTTCTCCCGTTAGCCAAGGAGCTTTGCCTCCATTAGCCGAGGTCGAGAGAGAGGATAGAGAGCTTCCTTCCCCTCTTCTGCTTTCCCTTCGAATCCCTATCTTCTTATCCCTTACGCGCTGCCCTTTACTATATTTGCCTAAACCCATCAGTCACGGCGCCGTGACTGATGTGGTGCATGAATTCCCTTTTATGACGTGGCAAGCCCGGACGGTGACCAGTACGAAATTCTCTAACAGCGCTGCCGAATAGCATTACGCCGCCGTGCTGAAAGTTTTTCGCTTCTTGCACGTCACGATCCGAGGATCTCCGTGCTCGCAGTGAACAAAAAGCTCCTCCATGCGCTACCTGTTCGCAGCTTCCACGCCATCGCCTCCTTTTTCTCCTCTTATTTCACACTCACTTAACCCCTTTATTTGGGTGGCCATGCTTTTAGGCTTTGGTGGGCGGCCATCTTCTTTCCTTGGGCGGCCTTATTATGTGGTATCACATTTATCACATTTGACATGAATTCCCTTTTATGACGTGGCAAGCCGTAAAGACATGCCGGTAGAGCACTTCAAGCACTACAGTTCTAGATCATAAACTCCCATCTGTGCTCACTTCAAGCATAATCATTTTTGGCATCATGAAGGCATCTGTTGGCCCTTTTAAGCCGCATCTGGCATACATTAATCATTAAACTTGGCCTGTTAATAAGCCCTCATCCCTGACCATTAATCAAGTAGGCTTCAAAGAAGCTTAGCTTGCATTTCTCTGCTCTTTTTCTTATCATGGAAGCGGAGCTGCACGACAATGCGTCATTGACATCTGAACAAGCAGAGATCTACAAGAAGCTCACAGCAACCAACAGGTGGTCTGCATTTGATCACAGGCACTCCTGGCAGTGGCAAAAGCTTCCTCATAAGATATATCACAAGCCAAATCATAATGCAAGGGAAAACTGTCATGCTCGCTGCTTCGATTGGTGCAGCGGCCACGAGGTTAAGCAGCATCTCAACAACTGTCCATTACCAATTCAAGATACCAGTGCGCACACAACAGTATCCCCTGTCAATCTCCGAAACTGATGACAGATATGTCAGTATCAAAGAAGAAGACACGATTATCATAGACGAGATTTCTATGTTGACAAAGAAAACTTTTGATCTCATAGTACGACAAATTGTGAATGTCACCAACTGCACACTGCTAGACCCATTCAAAGATAAAAAGCTCTTCTTGTTCAGTGATTTGGCACAGTTGCCGCTGGTATGCAGACATCAAAGTGATCATTGCTACTCAGGCCACATCACAAGCTCCACTTATTGGTCCACTCCTACTACGTACATTATGTCTTGCTCAAAGCGCCATGCAAAAGATATCTCTTTCATAGAGTTCCTCAATACAATAAGAGTCAGGCTCCCCACAAAGAAAGAGATCCACGATGCGCTCGGTGACCGCATCATAACGCAGGATCAAATAGAGCAACACATGGATAGGAATATGACAATCATTTGCACACACAAGAGTGACGTTCGATATTATAATAACCTTCTCTTGGCACGCTTCCATCAGAATAGTCACATCATCCAAATCGGCCTCAAGACAAATGCACACAACGTCCCTGAGCTCCAAGCATGGCTTGAAGATCCCAACTTCCACGAAATTGACAGAATAGCAGAAGGAGCAAAGGCGCTGATAACAGAGAACATAGACTTAACAATTGGAGCAGCCAATGGATCACTGTGTCGCGTAGACGAAGTCCTCCAAGATGAAGAAGGAGGCGTCAAAGCAATCAAAGTCACACTCGACACATCCAAACAGGAACTTACACTTCGACGGTCAAAGCATAGCAGACGGACATTCAATGGGCACTGGTACCATAAATCCACATTCCCACTAGCTCTCGCCTACGCTATGACTGGACACAAGTCCCAAGGTGCAACAATCAACACCAACGTCTTGCTCATTGTAAAAGAAGTTTTTGCCCCTGGCCTTCTATACGTGACGCTATCACGCGTCACTGAGCGAACCCGGCTACATTTACTACAGCTCCCTACGCCAGAGATATTCACACCATCTAGATTTTTGAACTTCTAGCTGGGAATGTTTCCTACGCCCTCTCCAGTCTCAATTCCTCTTTCTATTAAACTGATGAAATCGCCTTGTAACTGCCTTGTATATAAACTAGGAATTTTTGTTTAACTACTTATCTTCTCTTCTGTGGACTTTTCATGTTCAATATGTTGCATTGCTGAGACATCTTCCTTATCACCCCTACTCACTCTGATCCACCTTTTGTAAATTTACTACTCTTCCCTTTTTCAATTCATTCATTTGAGTTTGAACATTTGTCCGATCTTATGCTTCAGAAATACTACAACAGATCGTCAAAATAATTATTTTTACATGCAGGAAACTGAATCAAACAATGGATCACAACACGGTACCTTTTGCACGCTTGTCTGATCTTGCATGTGCCTATGTATACACATGCGAATCAATCACTCATCTTACTGTGCAGCTCTTCAAGCAATACACAAACAATGCAAAGGAAACGCAACCAGCGATACAACCTAAGAGATTTTACCTCACGACTAAGCAGATGAGACTAGCTAACTCAGAAGGCGAGAAACCCCATGCGTATATTAAGGGGTTCCATACTTTTCAAGAGCGTCGCAACTTCATGAATAAGTGCGAAGCAAGATATAAAGCTCTAAACCAAACGATGGCCACACCAAGCACAGACAGAATGACAATAGGTACTATCAGGAAAGAAAAATATAATGCCTTCTGTCTGTTACACTAACTAGCTTGCTCCTACATCCTGCAGGTCTCATGAAGCAAATACTTGAAGAGCTTGACATCCAATACGAGGATGATGACAATATGTTGCGTAATGTTGAAGCACAACAACTCCTCGACACAAAAAGTGAAGGAGTTACACTGTACACGATGGAGCAGCTTCGGTTTGGTTACAACATTGACTTAGCTGAACTTTCAAAAGCTACTCAAGAAAACTGTGCCGCTATCTTGACAAATTTCATGACTTCGGCAAACCACACACACGATGCAACTAATCCACCTATCACAATCCAGAAGGTAGCATGGCACTACAGTGAACACAAGGCAGTAAATTACGGACAACCAGCCTCTCCATACGAGCCAGTTGCGATAGACCAAGGCAAGTATGGATAACAAGTATCACTAGCTTCCATTCATTTCTCCACAGCACCGTCATTTTTTAATTGGCCTAACCAATCTACATGGACTGCAGATTTAGACACTCATCAACAACCAGAGACAAGCATCGGCTTTCCACCCCAGAAAAAGCAACGTCGCGGGAAGAATACAAGTCTACAGTATACGCTGCACGAAAAACGATAGGAGATACATCGGAGTTACAAATAACGTCCATAAACGCATTAGCCAGCACAAGCGCAATCCTCCCAGGAGAATGCAAGCGAACATGCAGGCACATAGTCCTTTCGAGGACAATTTTGAAATTACCACTTTAGCATCCAGTACCAATATACATAAAGCTAGAAACTTAGAACATTTCTATATTAAACAACACAAAACAACAACTGCATTAGGTTATAACGTTTGTTCTGGCCATCCACCAAGGTTGAGAAAATATTATTTTTTGAAAAAAAATAAGAAGGTATAGTTGTGAACTTCTGCCATCTTCATTTCATTGTTTTGTTCACTGTCTTTGTCATATAACGTTGGTCGTTGGCTACAACAATGTCTTTTTTTTTTTCATTCAAACTATGGCAGACATGACAACTTATCAACTTCTTTGATTGAAATCTTTTTCTTTTCAATTTAGAATGGGTAGGCCGATTCCAGTTGATCTGATTGAGCAGCAGTCAGAATTTCAGACTGCAATGTATATGTTGCAATACTGTCTTTACCCACATTTGCAAGAGCGGGTCCTCAGACACTACATGCATAAATGGAGTGAGTTCATTCCATGGCCAGTTCAGCCACCTACCCCATGGCATCCACATTACATCACTTGGAATACACTCGGTCGACAAATCACCATCGACATCGCCGTGCTAGCTGGTTGCTCCACAAAACACCATTGTATGTTGTTCGTTCATATTGCGGACGTGCTCGGCCTACTCGAGACTATAGAATTAAATTACTCTAACGTGGTCCCCAGCCACCTTCAGTCAGCTAAACAATTCGTTTCGCGCTATTTTTCTGTCAACCAGTTTCCCACACGCGCAACTCTGAAGAGCATCTTACCGATATAGCCCTATCTTCCTGCATCAAAAACTCCCACTGATATGTGTTGTTACCTAGTCCTCCTCCTCTTCTCCACATAACTTCTATCCATTTCATTTTAAAGAAGTCATTGCATGCTACATTCAAAGCCTTCTCAACTCTCGTTCGCTAGTTCCGTTCTTGATGCGTCAACTTTTTGGCATGCTATTTATATCAAATCGTTTCAGTGACTTACACTCACTTAGCGTAACAACATTTCTGCAAAACAAATAATAAGCGCTCTATCTCTCTCCCCCTCTCTCTCTCTCTCCCTCTCTCTCTCACCTTTCATTTCTTCATTCTTCTTTACGGATGTATACTCTTGTTCAATGCTTGCATGAGATGAAAACAGTATATACATTTCTGCACGTTCGAGTCACTTCTACTCCCATACGCTAAAAAGATTTGTCAGAAAAAAAACAGCAACCTCTCTCTCTCTCTCTCTCTCTCTCAGCCTTCACTTCTATGTCCTTTTCACTAATATATACTCTTCTTCAATGCCTCGATACTTCAACCACTTCCGATTATGCAGGGTGACGAAGCACTCTAGTTCAATTGCTTACCGGCTCCATCTTGAACCACAATTTCTCCTTTAAAATAGCTTTGAGTGCTCGAAAAGATTGTATCTTCTTAATTTCCTTGTTTAATTCCGAAGTTAATTCCTTTTCTTATTTAAGCTCTTCGATGACCAATTTTGGATAACCTTTATTCAAAATCTTCAAGCCCTTCTGTTTTCCTTGACTCTTTCTCTCTCTTGTCTTCACAATCGACAAGAGTTAGCCATTGATTGAAATTTAAATTGGCCATATCGAATCTCGATGTTGATGGGCAAAATTAATTTGTCGATTTGTCGATTAATCACCGATTAGCCTTGATTGGCAAACTCGATGCTACAAATTCACAGTTTGCTCCTAAAATTTGAATTCCATCACCAATTTTCCTCGAACCAAAAGCTTTGATACCACTGTTGGGAGAGGGGGAGACCGGTTGCTTGGACAATTCAACAATTCCTCACAGACATCACCATCAACATGTCATCGTCTCTCCCAAATCCAAGTACACACACACACACACACACACACAAAGAGAATAGATTTGACAAAGACAGAGAGTAGGAGACTGTAAGAGATGTGACATAATTAGAGGGTACACAACATAATTTAGCATAGTCTAAGAAGAAGAGCAAAGAATTTTGCAAGTGAATGGCCTAAAATCATAGCCCCAAACTCCACAACACCCCTTCTTGTGGAGTTTGATATTTAATTTATTATTTGAGTTTTGGGTATCAAAATTGGAGGCCTCTCTTTTACATCTAGTCCACTTTAGTACTTGAGTGGAGCACATCACTTATTGCATGTCCCATGAGGGTGAATTCTCACTAGAGCTATCTACATTCAAAGTTTTCAACCCAACATTCAATACCAACATGGTAAGGAAAATATTGTAGTTGATGCTTTGAGTCAAAGACCCCGTCTTAATAATCTATCAACCATTACGAGTACTTCATTTGATTTTATGCCTAACACTTATACACAAGATGATGATTTCATAACCACATGGTTGCACATGTTTTGACAATTCTTTGCACACATTTTTGGAATACACTATCAACCATTATGGGTACTTCATTTGATTTTATGCCAGACACTTATACACAAGATGATGATTTCAAAACCGCATGGTTGCATATGTTTTGACAATTCTGTGCACATATTTTTGGAATACACCATTCAAGAAAAATTTCTTTATTTCTAAAAAAAATTGTGTGTAGCTAAACCCTTTCGTACATTGATCATGAAGAATTGCACAAACTACCCTATGCTGAACATAAGGGATTTGTTGCTAGTTTTCAAAACTTATGTCGTGCCTGATATGAAAAGGGATGTTAAACAATATGTTTCAACCTGTTTGATTTGCCAAAAGATCAAAGCAACAACATGTAAGAAATTGGGACTTTTAAACCCTCTTCCCATTCCTAAAAAACCTTGGGAACACATTTCAATGGATTTTGTTACTGGTTTTCCACTCATTGTTCACAAGCATGATATGATTTGGATTGTTATTGATCATTCTTCTAAATGAGCATACTTCATTCCTTGTAAGAAAACACTCATAGCACATCACGCTGCACTTCTATTTTTTAAAATTGTCTTTCCACATCATGGTTTGCCTAAAGTCATAATATCTGATCAAGACTCCAAATTTTGTAGTGCTTTTTGGGCTACTGTTTTTGAAAATCTTGGAACTACACTCGATTTTACTTCTACATTGCATATTGAGTCTAATGGTCAAACCAAAGTCACTAATCGCACTATCATTGACTTGCTAAAAGCTTATGCTTTCTGGCACCCAAAGACTCAAATAATAAGTTAAATACCAAACTCCACAATAAGGGGTGCCATGGAGTTTGGGGCTACGATTTTAGGACATTCATTTGCAAGATTCTTTGTTCTTTTCTCCTAGACTATGCTAACTCATGTTGCATGTCTTCTAATTATGTCTACATCTCTTACACTCTGTCTTTGTCAAATCTATTCTCTTTGTGTGTGTGTGTGTGTGTGTGTGTGTGTGTGTGTGTTGTCTAGTCTGTCTGTGAGAAATTGTTGAAACATCTCTTACAATCTCTTTTAATCTGTTTTTGTTAAGTCTTTTCTCTTAATCTGTTTTTGTCAAGTCTATTCTCATTGTGTGTGTGTATGTGTTGTCTAGTCTAGGTATCTGTGTACTTGGATTTGGGAGAGAAGGTGACATGTTAATGGTGATGTCTGTGAGGAATTGTTGAGTTGTCCAAGCAACCGGTCTACCCCTCTCCCAACATGCAAAAAATACATTAGTGGCACGTCGAGGCAACACCTCTGTTGGGGTATAGGCGTCTGTGCCTTGCCCGGCCGCCCAGAGTCTGGGCGCCCACTGACTTGTATACCTTATACATAGCATAAGTGTATAGGGGCTGCTCACTCTTGGAGTCTCCCCACCCATATCTGTGTGTCATGTGTCTCCTTCTCTCTCTCACTCTCCGTCTGTGGTGCTCCCCGATCCCCTTCAATTGGTATCAGAGCTATGGTGACCGCGGAGAGCACGACGGCTTTGAGAGCTTCGAGGCGATAGCTCGCTCGCTCTCGACGGTAGAGAGATTAAGAAAGCTTGGAAGCTTTGTGAGAATGCAATGGGAGCTTGTGAGCTCAGTTGAGAGTGATGTATGCTTTTGTGGAAGCTCAGAAAGGAGTGTGGAAGATTGTGTGTAAGTGAAGGTGCTGCCCTAAAACTGTGTGCGCAGCAGCATTGTTTTCAGATTCATTTTTCTCCTTGTAGAATGCAGATCTGAGAATTTTGACCGTAGAACCCATTCGTTTCGACGTGGTCTACAACTTTGCAGAAGAAACTTTTTGCAAATTCCTCACCGTTTTGCTGATATTCAACTCAGACTGACTATATACAGAAATTCCAGATTTTTTGTTGTCGCATTGTGTGCGAGTTTGATGCACTTTTGGAAGCACGGGAGATGCTTGAAGTTAAGTGCATAAATTCTAAGCTGAAGATGCAATTGTAGCTTGTGTTAAGCTTGTGGTTTGAGGGTTTTTTGGTAGACTTGGGCAACGAAGTACGGAGGCGTTTACACACCACCGAAGCGGTCTCTTGAGAGACGCAGTTTTTTGGAGCACACAGGTGGAGCTTCTTTCACTGGTTTTCACAGGATACTTTGAGGGTTTTTTGGTAGACTTGGGCAACGAAGTACGGAGGCGTTTACACACCACCGAAGCGGTCTCTTGAGAGACGCAATTTTTTGGAGCACACAGGTGGAGCTTCTTTCACTGGTTTTCACAGGATACTTTGGCAGTGATTTTGTGCTTGGATTCATGGTCTTTGCGAATGGTTTGCATATGGTTATGGCGCATGGTTGATGCCCATCATATATGCATTTTGGCGAGCACTTTCAAGTGCCGGTAAGCTCTCTTGAGAGCATTGTTTTCGCATTGATCAAGTTTCCGGATTGCAAATCTTTTGGCGCTTGCTTATGCGCGGTCACTCCGTTGATGTACGTTGAGTGCGGATTGCCATTGTATGTGAAAATGTGGAGCCATTTTGGCATTTCTACTCATTGGCATTGAGTAGTGTTATGGTTTATGGTAGAGATTGTACTTGAGTTTTTTGCTCAGTTTTCAGGGGAAATTCTGTCGGATTTTTCCCAGATTCTCGCCATAGTTTGTGATCGAGTGTTTACTCTCACTTTGACAGGTTTTGTCAGTTTGTACACAGTTTTGTGTTTTGGTATCCACTCTCGCAAGAGTGAGGAGTTGTGTATCTTTCTTTGCTTGAGACAGTGGTTTGCTCTCAGGTGGGAGAGTCTTGTTATCTCGAGCATTGTTTGCCATAGTTTTGCAGAGCTTATGCATGCATGTTGAGTGTAATTTGATGCGCATTGATTGCTCATTGTATTGAGCTTGCAGGATAATGGTTATTTTGTGTTGATAGCCATTGTGCGTCGAAACTCTGGCGAAATTTTCCCAGGAGTTTTATGCGCATCATTTATGCGATCTAGGTAGAGATTGCGGGTTGCACTCAGCATTTGCGTGCGGTGTTCTCTGCAGGTGGGAGATTTGTTCGTGTGTATGCATCGATACCGCACAGTGTGGGCTTGGTGATTAGCTCACAGATTGCAGTGTGATACTAGAGCAGGTGAGGCTTGTATTGACATTGCGGGAGCTCTATTTTGGAGTGTGTCTCACAGGTTTTACATTGTGTTTCTGGCCATATTTGTAGACAGTTTCCAGGTGTTGTTGGTGAGGTGGTTTTGCTTTCTAGTTTGCTACATTGTGCTCATGGCAGAGACAGGTGATCGATCATATTGTGACCTCTCACAGATGCGTGTGTTTGATGGGTCAGACTTTGCGGCATGGAGAGAGTGTATGCTTGATGCATTGACACAGCGAGGGTTGCATCCACTATTGAGTGGTGATGCAGGTAGACCTTCAAACATGTCTGACGATCAGTGGCAGGAGCTAGAGGAAATGGCACTATCTACGCTCTCTTTGCACCTTGCGGAATCTGTATATGCTCTTGTTATGTATGAGACTACTTCGAGAGCACTTTGGCGCAGATTACATGATATGTATGATAGATCTGAGTCATCAAGGACTCGTGTGAGACATGTACATTCACGAGTATGCCGACAGGTGATATGTTGGTATTGTGGTCATTCTGGACACGTTAGACGGCGTTGTTTTCGTCGTAGGAGACATGGCAGTCTCAGAGATGTATGTAGTGATGCCATGGACTCAGTTGCTTTGACAGTTGATGCGGATGTAGTGTCGGAGTATACTAGTGACGGGGATGTCACTTTTACCTCGAGCTATGCACGAGATGCTATACATGTGGATAGTGCACTCCCTTCGCAGTGGTTGCTAGACGCAGATGCTATGTTTCATGTCACGCCGCATTGTGAATGGTTTTGTAGCTATTCTAGCAGGATGCTTGGCAGTGTACGTTTGACCGATGGATTGGTGCATGCGATAGCAGGTGCAGGAGATGTGAGACTGTCATTACCGAGTGGTGCATCTTACTTGTTACGACATGTGCGCTATGTACCAGATTTGACAGTGAGTTTGATCTCGATTGGTTAGCTTAGAGATTGTGGATGTCAGATTTCGCTACGAGAGCGAGATTTTGTGATGCATTTGGGTTCGCTAGTGATTGTGAGAGGTGCCAGGAGTGGTACAGGTTACCCATTGCATGTGGATCACGCGAGAGACGGTGCTGTCTCTGTGATCATGCAGCCAGGTAGAGAGCGAGAGAGCAGGCGAGTCTCTTTTGCTTGTGGGTTGCAGGGTGCTTTGCATGGAGTGCAGAGCAGTGACCTTGTTGTGCAGGTTGCGTCTACGGATGCACATGTAGAGCGGGACAGCTCTAGTGAGTCACAGCAGGATGAGTCATCAGAGGTGATGACAAAGATGACTCACATGGATGCTGAGATGTCGGCTATTGTGGAGTCATTTCTTGATATGCTTATGCCAGAGCTTGATGCAGATTCAGGACATATGGATACACTTGGTACACATGTGATATGTGGTGGGCACGAGGAGTCACTCCAGAGCTCGGAGTCAGAGTGCCATGGTCTTTATGATAGGGGACAGGATTGCCATGAGTTGAGTTCTGAGTTGGAGGTGGCAGAGGTTGCCAGGGTTGCATCAACATTCGGTGTCCTCATGTACGAGATGTTGATCTCGAGGCCCGACATAGCAGCTGCAGTGGGAGCATTTGCAGTTGGGGTTGTCAGTCGTTTGTTGACTGATGATGGCATAGTGCACGAGGGAGATATGCAGGTATTGCGTACATACTTGCAGTACGTGTGCGGTACGTCTGGTGGTGTATGGACTTACACGGGAGCAGGACAGCCGGATGCACACGATCACAGCCAGCCAGTGGGCATCGGTTGAGAGTGGTTTTCTCTCGCCTTTTGTAGTCTTTAGACTAGGTTCTCTTGCTTAAAGGCACAATCGCCTTTAAGTGGGAGGTTGTTGGAGTATAGGCGTCTGTGCCTTGCCCGGCCGCCCAGAGTCTGGGCGTCCACTGACTTGTATACCTTATACGTAGCATAAGTGTATAGGGGGCTGCTCACTCTTGGAGTCTCCCCACCCATATCTGTGTGTCGTGTGTCTCCTTCTCTCTCTCACTCTCCGTCTGTGGTGCTCCTCGATCCCCTTCAACCTCAACCTTCCTCAGGGCTTCCACGCAAAGAAGCAGGGTATTGCACAGAGCAAGCGAAAAATATCTATGTATCCTCGGCTTACCATAACCACTAAGGATTGGCTTGTAGCGGTACATGAAGCAACTCACATCATTCATCTCAAAAGCCTCGCCGACCCAACCTTCTCATTATGGCCCCCAATCAATGAAGCTCCATAATTTTTTAAGAATAAAAGCCTTATTTTTACTTAAGCCAAAACTGACCTTATGGAGGGAGCCTCATACACATCCATCTGCACCAACAACTTGACTATAGAGGGCAAGGCTAGAGAGGGAAAATTTTGAGACAATACCTGTTGCTGTGTGTGTGTGTGTGTGTGTGTGTGTGTGTGTGAGAGAGAGAGAGAGAGAGAGAGAGAGAGAGAGAGAGAGAGAGAGAGAGAGAGAGAGAGAGAGATGATTGTCATAGCCCTTGGGCATGACTCATGAGGAGATCGTCGATGAATGCATCGAGTGGGTATCATCATTGTCTTAACTCCCTCTCATCTTTTGAATGTTTCATTGAGTTAGGATCAAAATCCTACCCTCGGTGAGGGGATCAATGGATGGGAAGTCCATGTGCAGTCGTCGAGGCGATCTGCACCGTAGATCGCTTGTGACATGGGGCCTGTTCGTTTGGTTCTAGGCCAGTCCAAGTTTATCGTTTATAACACTATGTAAAATGGCCTGTGCGCGGATAGGTGACGTGGTAGAGGTCGAGGGTTCCAATCCCGCCTTCCCATAGGGTGCCCCAATTTCTCGAGATGCCCGCCAAACTTCCCTCGCCGTCTGTGGAAATCCTACGGAGAATGAAAACCACGACCAGGAGGAATGTTCAAAATGTCGTCGTGATTGCAGGGGGTCACGCTGCCGCGTACGTAGCAGGCGAGGATGGCCACCATGGAAGTAGATTTGGGGAATATTGGATTAGTGCACGCAATTCAAACCCCTCGGGGCGTTGTGAGTCTCTCTCTCTCTCTCTCTCTCTCTCTCTCTCTCTCACACACACACACACACACACACACACACACACACACGCACGCACGCACGCTCTTTTCTTTCAGTGCACGCGCATACACACATGCACATGGGCATGGACCACCTCAGAATGAATGAAAACCGCAATGAATGCACCATAATTCAATACCCAGAGATGGAATGCCACGACTCTAATGCTGAAGAAATATGAAAACAGGAATGCAATGTCTGTTTGAGATATGCTGTGAGGAGGTGAAAAGGGTCTCAAAACATGTGAAGGTCTGAAGCAACATGTGATGGCCCCGAATTCAGACCCTTGTTTGGCTGCTGGAAAAGATAGCATGTGACCATAATCATCCAACCAAGGAAGAGATGGTACATTGCAAGAGGCAATAGGTTTGTTTGGGAGTAAGTGGTTCAGCAAATAAAACACTCCCGGGTGTATACGTTCTATCAAAGAGAATTTGGTAGAGACTCAAAGAACACTTCATTGCTCTATGGTCTGGTAGAGAATTTGGTAGAGTCTTTACCAGACCATATCATACAAGCAGTATAGTGATCTTCTAAAGTCCAGAATGGGCTACATAGTATAGGGGAAAGCTTTGATCTTTTCTGAGAATATGACTTATAGATATGCATCTCGGCTTGATGATGAGGATGCCATTTATACTTGTAAGTTGTGATGCACATCATCCTCGCACAACGGTACATAACATTTTCATATCTCCTACCTCCTAGTCTTGAGAGCAAAATGCCTAGTTAGGAAGAGGATGGGGTCTAGGAGGGATTCTCAACTTGCCATCAAAACCAACTTCCCCATGTCCAAAGGCTAGCTGTGGCCTCACATACAGGGGATGTTATTTGAGTTCTGGGCCGCTTTTGGATGGCATACATGGCTACTACAGAAGTTTTCATGTGTTCAGAACATCATACCTTGGAGTATAGATTTTGCTCATAGCGAATCGTCTCAACTCTTTGATATGCAAGGATCTTTACCACAAAATTTTTGTGGCTTTTTGACACAAACATTGAGAGAAGGGGCTAAACTCAGCGGACACGAAAAAACCACTCTAAATCAGTTCTCACCGTGTCAATCAGCACCAAATCTGAGAGAAATAGAAATAGCAGCAACCAGCCAATGACTTCTCCTCAAGCTGCACACCGAATCCTCCCAATCCTCGTACCATTACGATTTTATCGCACCGGATCAATAATACAAAATAACGTGCTCCTCTTGACCATCAATTCCGTCACCAAATCGTTGGGGTCTTGAAGTCAAATTAATGATCCAAGTTGGAAATTGACTCGCAAAATTTTCTCCAAAAGTACTATTCTCCTGGTACCCAGTTCTGCAGCAACAAAGGCCATTCAGCAAGCCACACCGGATCGGAGCAAAACTTGTCCAGGAGTCTCCTCTTGAACTTTCACCAAAACAACACAGAAATGAGCCGCAGAAACTCGCACAGGGCTCACTGGTACCTTTTCAGAAGTCGAAGGGAAAGTGGCACTCTGGTGACACAAAACAGTGGCAGGCCGCCGCAGTAGGCGCAGAAGGCCTCCCTTCAAGCAAGGGAGCCGATAGATTTCTCACAAAAGAGCCCTCAATCCCTATCACCTGCCCTTGGAAGAAACTGGGGCTCTATAACAAGAGAGTGATATCGGCCATCGGCCTACCTTTCAGACTTGAGCTGCAAGTATTAATAGTCACACATGAAGAGCAATCCCTCTATGGCAGCCTCACTTATATGAGAGCAATGGAAGAGGCCTTTCTGTTGGCAGGACCTATCGGGTGCTACGAGACCAAGGGACCCATTCGGTCTTCCTTTCCTAGATGACTTCTAATCATCTGCTTCCGCCCTCCAGAAAGAGGACTCTTCATGGCTACCAGAAAGGCTACTAAAAGGTTCTCTTTTATAGAAAACTTGGCCTATGGGAGGGCTTGCCTCGAGAGCAACTACGCAGGGATTGACTGTTATGACGCCTTTAAGAGGCTTATGACATTTGTATTTCTTGTTCGTTTGGTTTCCACCTGTGTTTGGTATGTCCTCCCAGCAGCTGTGATGAGTCCTCAGTCTCTGCGATGAGAGTGATGATCTTACTTGGTGTACATTCTAGTCATCACTTGATATTTGTAGCACATGCCATCCACTTTGACTAGGAATTTGATATGCTTAATTTGACTGCTACAAGATTCATGCCTGTTTTGTTTTATGTTGTTCCAGATGTTTTCAATGAGCGAGGTTGCTTCAACAATATTTCACGAAAACCCTTCTGCGTTTGCTAAGGTAGGCTTAGTAAGCCTTATTTTAACAGGAAACTTTTTATTCTTTGTTTTATTTGCAAGGGACAATGGTTAGATGAAGCGTCGCTTGGAATCTTGGTTAATAGAGGTTGCTAAAATGAACATGGGACGATGCCTCAATAAAAAGGATCCAATATTCTCACACGTTTGGTCTCTCTTGCTATCTCAGATTTATATGAACCTTGTAGGGCTGCCAGAGAGATCCTTGTTAATATTGGTTTAAGTTGGATTCTCAAATATTCATGGAACAGGCATATATGGGCTAGAGGAAGAAAGCAATGCAAGTTTTTAACTTAAGCAAGCACATATCTCATGTGGGGAAAGGTTTGAGGAATTGGGAGTCGTTTGAAAGAAATGCGTGGCTGATGGCCCGCTATGTGCGATCTGAACAGTCGGTCTCAGCAAGCAGGTTCAACCTTGAGATTGTTGTCTATGTGGAGAAAACTTGACTGTCAAACTGTGATAATAAAGATGTGAGCATTCATTAAGGCGTTTAGAGACTATTTGTATTAGACATGAAGCATTGGACTGTAGGACAGCCATTTTGAAAATGAAGGAGGAAAGAAAAAATCATGATTCAAGACAAAGTCGAGAGATAGTGCAAATTATCGGCATAATTAAGGGTGCAAAAGGCATTTATGAAAGTTAATTTTAAGTATGCATTTGCTGCAGCTGAAGTTCAAGCTCGCAGAGTGCTCTAAGTGGAAAACAAATTTTCTTTAGTGATATGGATTTTGCAAACATTGATTTCAACATCAAGATTCAGTAGGACTCATATATATACTTTTTTAGAGCCACCTGGATATAGACTGATGATTCAAGATATTTTCTGAGGACGATCAGTCCCAGGCAGCCCTTTCCCCTAAGGTGCAGTAAAACATACGATGGGCTTCTTTAAGGCCTTATTATTGAACAAATTTTCGCAGGCTATGGTCTTACTTTTTGAAGATGTTCATCACACTGACTTGGGAAGTAGCTATTGATTTTCTTCATAGTTCTACAGATGATGAGTTTGGCATCTTTGTTTTTGGGATGTTGCAGCATGAGAAGCAAGTTAGTGACTTACATATGGACTTCTTCCGAAGTTTAATGTCATTGAGTACATTCACAACTTATACTTTTGTTTATTGCTAAGCAGGAACTCAGACAAGGAAGATATAATAAGCAACACATTGAAGACAAGAACATACTAGAGACATTGGCACGTCTTAATGTTTTTCCAGATTCTTCTACATCGATTGGTGCCACATTGTTGTCACCCAGAACTTTAGAGGAGCTGCTAAATGATACACGCAAGGTTATCATCTCTTTTCTGTTATGTTTTTGGTTTAATAATCGGCAGACTGATCAACACTAGCTCAATATTAAAATTTCCCATTCTCATCTTTCGTGAAGAGAAACAATTTCATTTATGTTTCCATGATTCATGCCTAGAGTTATATGAGAATACTATGCAAAAGCTATGTCTAGTGCTGTTTATAAAAAGTTATGTTTGTGTGTTGAGTTCTTTCAGTAGGATGATTAGCAGGGAAGGAATCAACTATTTACTTCTTTTGTGATCCTTAGTGTGTCTGTTCATTGGCATATCATTTGTTCAATCTTTAACAGTTTGACTTGGTGCCGATACTCAAAGTTGCTTTAATGAGAATGGTGACACAACAATCTGCAACTCTGATGGCACAAGGAGAGCTTGAGAATGCTTTATCACTTGCCCTTGATGCCATTAAACAAGCTCAACAAATTTTTTATCCGAAAGCACCTTTGCAGATGGTTCCTCTTTATTTGCTTGCGGTTCAGGTAAATGAAAGCTTTTATGTTTGTATATATGCATTTTTACCTTTCTATTTTACGTCTTATTTTATATGAAAAATATAAAACCTGTTGTATAAGCGACTTGTACATTTGAAAAATGTCTCATTTTATGGTGCCAAAAAGGTCCAAAAAAGAAGTAAAACAAAGGCTCATTCTTTTATCATCTCAAAGGATGATGATACCCCTTGCGAGTTATTGGGGCAATCAATTGGTCGCAAACTGCTAACGGGGCAGTGTATGGCCTGCTGACCTGGCAGGCTAGCACAGGAGCTGTATCGTCAGATGATGTGGCAGTGTGTACAAACTAGTGTCGTGGCACTTCTATAGACAATTGAGGCATGGCAGTCTTGACGGTGTTACCATATTATGGTAGAGATGTGTGTGAACGCAATTTGGATCACCGGAGCACTTTTTTCCCTCACTAGGAGGTCCCCTGGACTTGTGTATACGCCCATCACTCTAGGGCAAGCTTTATCTCTGTATTAGCACACTCAGTATTACTACTTGTATTGTGTGCTCTTGAGTTTCTCCTTCATCTTCTCCATTTTCGCATGCGTTCTTGTAGTCGTATTCCACCAATTGGTCTCAGACCACGCTTGTACATCTCAAGCAGCTTCGCAAGTATCTAATCTTTGGGCAAGCTCATAGAGCTTGGTATCGTCAGGATTTTGATTCGGGCTCATTTCGGCCTATGTTTCCACTACTTGCAGTACTGCTCAAGCAATTTTGTACATTTGTGTAGGTTTTCTTATAGTGCATATTTCTTCAAAATAGGCACTTTGTAGTCTTTCATGAGTTGTGCTATATAGTAGTTTTTCCTCTATGAGGACACTTTTACATCAGGTGCAGTCATCGGCCATGGTTGACAACAATGATGTTTTGAACATGCTGTCTTATGAGGATAAACAGGCTGGGAACAACTACCTGCTTTGGGCGTACATGATGCAACATCTCCTTGCTGAAAAGGAGGTTTCGAACATTGTGCATGTTTATGGAGTTACACCAGCTTCTGTGAATAGGTTGTGGATGATGGTACATGTTGGGATGCTAAGGATGCGCAAGCTCATGGGTTGATTGCGCTTTTGTTAAGTGTTCCATTACTAAACAGATTCGCTCAACACTAATAGTATAACACGCATGGGATATAGACTAGCTAGCTTCTTTGTATATAGATCCTAATTTGGCAAAAATTACTTGCTTGTGTAAGGAGAGTCCAAGGTTATGCATGCATGAGAGGGATGATATCGCTGTATTTTCTGTGGAGATGAGAGCAATCCCATTGTGGTACACGCCCTAGACCGCAAGAGATCTGTATGTAGAGGGGTCAGAAACGGCATGAGAGGGCATTGAAAAGGAACACCTACAAAAACGCAAAGGCAGAGGAGAGAGAAGGTGATATGGAACAAAACTGCTAGAGAGAGAAACATTGCTAGAAAGAGGAAAATTGGAGGGAGAAACATTGGCTCTTATTGCTAATGCACAAAATTGATGATTGAAGCCACAGAGGATAAAAAAAAACATCAAACAACATAATAGAAAGAAGCAAAAGCCAACAAGAACACAACTTGCTTGACCCATCAAAGAGTGTTCAAATGCTTGAACAAATGACTTGATCGAAAATGAAATAGGAGCCTTCCTTTTATATGAGGTGGTGGCCTTTTACATTGCATGTTGGATTTTTCCTCTTCTAGGCTTTCACTTACACTTAACACCTTTTGTGCTCCCAACCGACCACCACCAACACCCCCCCCCCCCCCCCCCCCCCCCCCCCCCCCCCCCCCCCCCCCCCCCCCCCCAACCCCCCAACCCTTCCCCCTCCTATCGGTGCTAGATTCGGCATCACGAGTGTGAAGGTCATACATACAATGGACATCTCAATGTTTACTTAGATAGGTTCATAAACCTAGGCTCGTTAGCCGATTTGGACTCATTAGTCCCCCCCTTAGTGCTGAGCTGGAATCTCTTCCCTCTGTCACTCATGTCAGTAGGGGCTTTTACAAATGTTTTAGCCCTTTAGGCTTGCAATTGTGTCCTCTAGACACACAAACTCTTCTTTGCCCACATACATGACCATTGAATGTTGTTGTTTTCTCTTTGCACCATCTTTGTTCCTTGCATACATAGGGACAGTCTTATGCTGAGGCGTTCGTCTTAACGATCCTTCTTGTCTGCTTGAATCCCATCCTTGCCTTTTGTTCTCGATGCAATGATTGGTTTGAATCAGTGTCTAGCCTTTGTACAACATAAATGTTCAAAAATGCAAAGTTTAGGAAATCATTGTGCATTGTGCACAAATATCATGATACACAAAAGAGCTTTGATTTATGTGTGAGGTTGTGCTGACGTACTTATTGTTTTCTTTTACGACTATAGGGGCTACTTAATGAAGTTCATATAATTTTGTGTGTGCTCATTGACGGACTTCCCATTTGCTCTTGGCCGAGTTGAGGGTCAAAGGTCGAAGGAGGTGAGTGGTTGAGGGTCTTGAGAGGAACTGCAGTTTGAGGAAGCGGGGTAATGGTGTTGATGGTGAGCAAATGAAAGCAAGTGAGTTGTCGGAGGAGTTACTCCTGCGCCAAGTTGTAGGCTAGAGATGCCAGAGTTGCAGATACAACAAGGGTAAAGAGCAATGGTAGATGTTGCCAAATGCTTCCAAAAATAGAGAGTTGAACAAGCTGCAGTTCCTGCAAGCTGTTGATAGCGTATTGATTATGAAATCGATACAAGTACCGATGCTACTGATGGCAGGACAAAAGAAATGTGCTCAACTCTCTCTCTTTTAGAACTCACTCACATCCATTTACTCTCTTGCTAGTGCTGCGTGCACACGCGACCTCACATTTGCAAAAGGAACACACACAGTAGAATTGAGAACGATGGCAGGATAAACTCAGTTCTCTCTCTTTTAGAACTCACTCACATACACTCACTCTCTTGCTAATGCTGTATGCACACACGACCTCACACATTAGGAACAAAGAAAAACAATCAATGATGATGGCATACACAAAGTAGAATTGAGAATGATGCGAATGAAAACCAACACACACACACGACAAAAATTTGCAAGAGTACACATGTTGGGAAGCGGTATGGGCTCACTCCTAGTGCTGGTCTTCCCAATAACTGGCACGAGTGAAACTTCCATGGCTCTTATCTGTGCACACATGCAAATTCGAGCCTAACAAACAACCCTGGCTCTGATACCAAATGAAGCTACGGAGGATCGTCAAACAACATAATGAATTGAAGCAAAAGAGAACAAGAACAGAATTTACTTGACTCACAAAAGAGTGCTGCTTGAACAAATGACTTGATTGAAAATGAAATAGGAGGCCCCCTTTTACATGAGGTGGTGGCCTTTTACATTGCATGTGGAATTTTTCCTCTTCTAAGCTTCCCTTACACTTGCACCTTTTGGCTTCAACAATGATACAAAGTTGACCGACCTCCCCTAAAACCAGGCCCTCATTGTGTACAAGAGCCAATGGTCTATCTCCAAATGTGTCAATGATCCAATCACCAGTGTCAAGGAAAGTAAACTCCCCCTCTTGCTCCAACGGGATATGATCCCGAGGGATCTCCATCTGCTTAACAAGGAAAGTATTGGAGTTGGTGCTGAAGATTGTGCTTTCAGTAAGGATATTTCCTCTAGTAAGGACCCTTCTCTTCACAATTGTTGTAGTTTCTGTGGCCTTTCAAGGCTTCTAGCTCTGCATCGGTCTTTGAAGAACCTGGCCCACTTAGTCCAACCTTAGGTTTTCTTTGGAACCTCTTCTAGGCTTCACTTACGCTTGCACCTTTAGGCTTCAACAATGATACAATGGTGGATGGACATCCCCCCTCCCTATATAGGGGCCCAACAAAGTTGACCGACCTCCCATAAAACCAAGAGCCAATGGTTTATCTCCAAATATAACTGCACCCTCATAGGACATCAGATCATACATCAAATCTTGAGAAGAAGTCATGTGCCTAATTGCACCAGTGTCAATGATCCAAAGGAGTGTCAAGGAAAGTAAATCCCCCCTCTTGCTCCAAAGGTATATGATCCTGAGGGATCTTCATCTGTGTAACAAAGGAAACTGTGCTTTCTGCAAAGGATATTTCCTCTAGTAAGGACCCTTCTCTTCACAATTGTTGCAGTTTCTGCAGAGGCATGTCCTCTCGTCATGCTTGTCCACTTGCCCCATGCCATCTAGATGACAAGACACTTGGCAGTGTCTCTCCTTGCTATGTCATTGTGGCATTTCTCCAATTGTGACAGGTAAGGAGACCAAATAGGATTTTTTGTAGATTTAACCTCTTTTTGAAGAAATTATTCTTCCCATGAGAAGACTTATAGGCTTTGGCTGTAGCTAGGTTTCTGAGCAAGATGGCCATACTGGGCAAGTTTTCAGTTCAGGTAACGTCTGTTGCTCATTGAAAGAAAATGTCTATGCAGGTCCTTCTACCAACCGATTGTTCTAGGATTGTAACCGCTCTCGAATGATTAACACAATGTGTGTGACAGTGTCATCTTTTGGGAACCAATAAACAATCTTTTGTTGCTCTTATTTTGCGCGGATTTAAGGGTCCTGTCGAAATATGATATTCTAGTCTCAGATTTTTTTGGGTAGTTTTAATGTATCCTCTACCAAGTTGGAGTTTGGTGCTGTTTGCTTTTAGCCTCTGAATTTGAAGCCTTCAAATAGAAAATTTGACGTTGCAATTAAGTTTTGAACGATAGCTGACTATTTGTCCATTTTTCTTTAGGTCTGCTTATCTCTAGGCAGAAGTACACAATGCGAAGAACTGTTAGGGATTGCAGCTTGGCTGTTTCTTCAAGGTCCACAAGGTGAAGAAAATTATGATACACAAGCAGAGATCTCAAGACTTTTTGGCCAGCTGTATGTGCTTCAGGTGCCTTGCACTTGTCTGATGGATGTTTAATAAAGCCAACCTGCATGGTTTAACATTACTAAGGCCTATTTCTGATGTACAATTCAGCTTTTGATTTTGCTCATTCCTCTAGAATAAGTTCAAAAATGCACTTCAAGCATTTGCAGAAGAGATCTACTATGTCTCCAAGGAACATGGTGTTTTAGACATCCGCACCAGCATAGGATTTTACAACAGCTTCAAGGTGCTCAAAACTTTGGTAAGAATTTTTTCTGTGATGCATTATCTTATTTTGTGGCTCTACATGAAATGGAGAAAGAGAATTTTTTGAGTTTTGGGAACTCCGCTTATGACTGACAGTAAGAAAGGTTATTAAAAGAAAATAACAGTGAGCCACCTAAAGGATGAATGCCATGATCAATCTGGGGAGTGCCATCGTCACGAGTCACAACTCATTGATGTGGCTTATTGTCAAATGAACTCAACCGTAGACCTAGCTCTGTTGTTGATTTGAGCAAGGATGACCTGCAGGAGGGAGCTAAAGGTTGGCTGCATCTAGGGTTTTGCTGTGGCATGTTATCTGGACCAGGTGCATCGGTATTGTAGATGGTGGAACATTGGTTAGCTATGTGGTTTCCCCGCTCTGAATTACAATGTATATATGTTTCACATGCCCAAATCTTACTTCAAACAATTGCAAACAGCAAAAACACCCGTACAATCTAGCAGCATCCATCATTCAGGTTGGATTCAACGGTTCGAATAGTTGTGCATCTTTCTTATTTGGCTTCAAGTTGTCTTGAAAATCCCTTTAGCTTCTCTATCAATTATGCATGCAGCAGTTAGCCTTCTTTTGTCTCTTTGCTAAAGAAAAGTGGCTTTCATCATAGGTTTTTGTTTCTAGTGTCTAGAATGCAGGATCTCTTTTTTTCCTTTTGAGGTGGAAGATCTTGATAGCAACTGACGGGGAAAATTGTAAGAGTCTGGAGGCTTAGCAAAGCAGGCACAGTTGCTACCTATTAGGACTAGGTGGGTGCCATTTTTGTTCCAGAAGTGTGTATCAGCCTGGAGAGTAGATGAACAGAAAAGGTAGCGAGCGTCCTATCTGCAAAGAGAATTTCATAAATATATGGGGAAGGCAGGAATGCGTGGTTCAAGGCTGTAGGTTGTGATGAGGAGTTAAGTTGCTATCTGTACTTGAAGAGTAAGGCAAATTGGGGGAAGTTGCTACTCCCATCCTTCTTCTCAGCACTCCGATGCCATCTTGGAAGAGGCAATGGTATCTCTTCCTAATCTCTTCAGATACTTGGCATGTACCCAGTGCTTTGCAGGGTCTACCGCTTTGCAACATAGTGTGCACAGTGCTCTGCCAGCCCAAACATGCAAGAAGCTCTCTTTTCTTTATTTTATCATTACATGTTGCCTGAAATGGATTGTAAATCTGGATGTATCTGATTGGTCCAATGAGTCAAGTTGCAGGACGTCTTCTTTCTACATCAATCTGGAAATAGATTTGGTCGACCGTTGCACTCTTCAAGTTAGCAGATCAGTCGAACAAATCTTGCTGCGACTTATTATTCTGCTGCTAGTTATCGTCCAATTTTCCTTTCAATTTTCAGTTTGCTGATCAAGAAGTGCTCTCCGCAGGAAAGATATGAGGATTGCTTAGCCTTTGGAGATGTGGTTGTAGATATATGGTTGCTGGTAATGGGAGGGCTGGTCTTGAGTGGAGCCACATTTCCTTCAAAGACCTTTGGAAACTTAGATCCAGAGATCGTGCCTGACCTGAGGAATAGCCAAGAAAACATCCGTTGGGTTCACGTTGATGATATGGTGACTATGCTGCAGGTAAGTCAGAGAGGCTCATAAGTGTCAAGAATCTTCCTTGCATTTCTACGGTCATCACTACGATTGCTTACATGCAACTGATGCACATGCATGTGCACAAACATGTGTGTATACAAGACTGTTGGCCGCTTTGACAACAAAGAACAACATTTTGTAATCATCTGTGGCACACTCATCTATATATAAATAAAAGGTTGCCCAGTAACACATCATAGTTGGAACCTTCAGTGGTGTGCGTGCGTGCGCACGTGTGTGTGTGTGTTATGTATAATATGTGTGTGTGTATACATATATACACACACATATATGTGTGTGTGTCTTGACACAGAGACTTGCATGCACAACTTTCTCCAACTCAAGTGTATATTAGGTCGAATCGAGCTCTTTTTAAACACTCATGCTGGCATACAGCATAGCTCATGGCATATAATCGGAGAGGAGAAGATAACATGTGTCCTTTTGCAGGACATCTTGGGAGTAAGAGAACATGTTTTAGGAGTTACCAAAGCAAGCGGTGAAGAAATTTTTTTGGCAATTGGCTTGATTTACGTTTACAAGAAGGACTTAAAGCTTGCGCTCGAAAATCTTAATAAGGCACAGAAATCCATCTGTGGGGATTCGAAAACAGAAATTCAGGACATGCTTTGGAGAGCATTGTTGTTGATTGAGGGACAGCAACAGGCCCTTAATTTGGAAGCTTATTAATCAAGAAATCTATCTATGCTTGAAATCAGGGCTTGCCAAAAACATTTTTCCTAATCGAAGAAGTAATGGCACACAAACTTTTCCATTTTTCAGGTCCAAATTTGACGCGTATGCCGGTACTTACACTTAAACTTACAAAATTTTGCTGGTTTTCTTCAAGGCAAGCTTTGAATCTAGCTGGGATTTTGCAATTTCAGTCGGTCATGCATGTCAAATTGTAATTGATATACATATTTTTCCAAAAATCCAGAAAGCCTACACAAGGAAGACTTCAGAGGTAAATTGACTATAACTTATTGGGTGTTTTGAGTTCTCTCAACTTCAAATCTAAAATTTAGAGGTAAATTTTGAAATTTGTCACTGATATTGCTTTAAGCTACATTTTTTTTTTCTCGATTATTTGCGTGACAGTGTAAGTTTTTACTTTATGAGAACTCTAAAAGTTCATTTTCACATCATTATGTTTACATTTTATAAGGTTGAATCAGAACATCTTTATAGTTGAATTTAAGGCATCCTAGGCTTCTATGAAAAATATAAGCTTTTTGGTTTCAACTTAGCTTCAAGCATGTTTCTTCTTCTTGAGCATGATTGTGTTTCAATGATTAGTTCACAGGAAAACCTTGCATATGAAGTCCCCAAAGAGTTGGTCTAACGGAAAGGCTTAGGCTTCTCAACCTACCGATTATGGGTTCGAATCCCCTATTGGGTCCCCTCTAGAGGGACACCTTGTGCTCACCTGGTGTTCACATTGTTCGGCCTGTCGTCCCTGAACTCTAGAGTGCATCCTTCCCCTGGGGGTGGGTCACCCAAGGAGGAGGTTCATAGCTTGTTGCTACGAGTTCTCTCTGTTGTTTCCAGAACATGTGGAGCATCAGGTGGCCATGGTGATGCCTACGCATGGGTCTTGCCCGATGGTGCGCACTTGCCCGACGATGTTTCATGGCTAATATATGGACGTAATAAGCACCTTTCCCTGTGAAATACTTTGGTGAGATTTTGAAGTACTTTAATCTCCATTTTCTAGATGTTGGATTTGGCCTATGGAACAAAATGGTTACATGTCTTGGTCATGCAGGTCGACATTGAAAAGGCATTTGATGCTGTTCTTTGGGATTATATTGCGGATATCATGCAACACTTGGGCTTTGGGCCTAAGCTATCCCGTGTCGTGCTCTTTTTGTATGTACACAACACTTCTGCAGGTTTGTTGGATGGATCTCCCATAGAATCTTGGCCTTTGGGACGGTCGGTAAGGCAGGGCTGCCCTCTGAGTGCTTTGCTTTATGCGATTGCTACTCATCCCTTGTTTATGTATATGGATTCCTTGACTTCCACTGGTAGGCTACATGGCCTGACTTTACCTATTGGATGACAGTTTGCTGGTCAGGCTTATGCGGATGACTCTTTGTTCATGCCTCGCAATAACTATGACGATGTACAACAAATTATGCATACTCTTCACTTGTTTGGATTGACAGCATGTCTCAAAGTTAACTTTTGCAAATTCAAGCTACTGCCTCTGATAGAGTGTGACTGGCATAAGATATTGTGGCCTCGGGAGATTGTTCCTCCACATGTTTTGGTTCGCCATTTGGGTTATCCACGGGGTTGGAATGTATCGACTATGCAGAAACTGGATTGGGTGCTCCAAGTCTGCATTCCAAGATGAATTAGTGGAAACTGTCCACGTGGCCACTTCATGTGCGTCTCAGGATTGTCTAATGCATCTTTGTGGCTTATGTGCAGTTTTACTTGCCTTTGTTATCCTGGTCTTGGTTGCGTTTGCAGTCCCTCATGTCCAATATTTTAGAGCATTTTTGGTGAACCTTCTTTAGCAAGAAGGGTCTTCGGCTTCTATCTATGGACAAGTTGTGTCCTCCCAAGCGGCTTGGAGGGTTAAATATTTTGGACTTGCGACATCATCTTCTGGCTCGGAAAGCTATGTTGTTGCCAATTTTGGTGGAGCAGCAACAACCCTTGGCTCTCATGGTCACACATTTGTGTACGCACATTGTCACCCCATCTTTTGGTCATTGGAAACTGACTTATTGGGATGTTGTTTTTGGGAAGCTTGAAGGACACATTCCTGGATGTCCCTTTACTTCTTCTCTAATTGTTGATTGGAAGGTTGTCACTTCGCATTTGGCTTGGAATGGTCGACAATCCTTTGTGGGTAACTCTCTTCGCTTAGAGAGTCTGCATTGGAGCAGGGCTTTCACTTCGACTTTCTCCTTGCTAAGCGTATTTTCTTTTCCAAAAAGGAATCTGTCGGGTGCATCAGGTGGTTGATGACTCGGGTTATGTTCTTTTGTTTGCTGATGTAGTGTTTCGCTTTCAGTTGAGTCTTCACTATTCTCCTCTCTAGAGGGAGATTCAAAGGATACTTGTTGCTCATTCACCCATTCCTCCTTTGGATGTGGACTCTCACTTCTCTTAATGGAATCTGGCTACTACTAGATTGGACAACATCTTAGCTAGCAGTGTCTATGTCATCCTTCAATCTGATGTATGGATTGTGCATCAGGGTAATTCATTGTGGTCGCTTTTCGAATTATCCTTGTGGTGGCAACACACATTGTCTCGCATTTGGCAGAGTCATTTGCCTTTGAAGGAACGTGTTTTCTTGTGGCGCTGCCTGGTGGGAGCTCTACCTGTTGGCAGTGTGTTACATACTCAATATATTGCACCTTCCCGCTGTCCCAGATGCCTTGAAGCTGAGGAGAGCATGCAACACGTACTGTGGCGTTGTCGTTACTCCAGAGCCTTCATTCGGCAAGTGTCGATTGCTCTTCGGCTTCGTTTTACTTCCGGCTCTTTTCACAAACGCTTTTGGCTTTTTGGGGTCCTCCAGTCACCACAATCTCAGTTTGCGGTGTTGTAACGGACTTGGACACTCCAAGTCAAGAAGCAACCGCGACAACACCAAATAACCACTTCAAAACAAGTCACAGATCACAATACATGTACATTGGCCCGACGGAGTTCCGTGCCTAGAGATATTGGCCCCAAAGACTGGCGCCCCTTTCGGTATTTCTTTTTATATTAATCAGATCAAAGTACAAGAGAGTGGCTAGGGTTTCACTCTTAGACTGTGTCCAGATGCTCTGAGAAATGAAGCCCTCTCCACGTATTTAAAAGTACAAGGGATGCCCAAAAGCTTTCCAGTTAAAAGCATAAGAGTTCAAAAGCTCTTCTCTCTCAAGCTCTTCTTTTTTTTATTTAATTAAAAAAAAGCATTCTCTTGCGTAGAATAAAAAGCAAGATTCGCGTCGTTCATCATTTAAATAAAATAAAATAAAATAAATTTAAAGTCTCCGCGATTTTCGGAAATTAGGTTTTTTGGCAGAAAATTAGGGTTTGTAGGAATTTTAGGGTTTTTGGCAGAAATTAGGGTTTTTGCTGTCCGCCACGTCATCACTTTGTGACATACCCTCCTCTTGAAAGCATTGTAATCGACCGTGATTACGCCTGCAAAACCGACAAAAGCCATAAACCGTTTTAGCAGACACTAACTGTTAGTACCTACGTACTAGAAACACACATCTAGCACATGTACGAAATCGACAGTCACATCACACATCACAGGAAATCACCACACATCACAGGAAATCACGTGACATTCATCATTCATTCGGATCTTAGACCATGATTTATCGGCAATGTAGCTAGCAATCACATCTAGGTCCAATCGATACCTCATCGATATCCGATTGACTAACCCCTATTGCAACCATGTCTATTCGAGATCAATCAGACCAAAATGCTACAGTCATTTCGGCTATCAGTTTCTGCACTCAAAAAAAGTCAAGAACAAATCAGTATCATTATCAGGAATTCCATTTCATAAAGTCATCCAGCAGAATACTGTGAGCTCTCAGTATCCCTGAAGCTCAAAAGAGACATCAGTGACTTTATTATAAAAAATCAAGGCATCTGTTGACAAAGGAGCGGAGTAACTCCCCTCTTGTGCATCCCACTGCACCGGATCTTCGGCAAAGCTGAATTTTTGGGTTTCGTTTGGAGTAGACTATTCTAAACCAAAACATCGAGGTAAAGTTTCACAATCCGAGGAGTATCTGCTAAGTCCTCCTCCTCCATCCACTTCGCATCAAATGTAGGAAAGTTCTTGAGCTTAACCAAGAACCGCCTTCGGACTTTACCTTTCTTCGTATCCGTATGTGCCAAAATTTGTTCAGGAACAAGGGTCTCCTCGTTTTCTTCCACTGCGGGTTGCTCATCAGGCTCCCCATTATCAGGTACATCACCCTTAACAGGTTTCAAGAGACTCACATGCAATGCATTGTGAATCCTCCAAGTATTTGGTAGTTTCAATCGGAAGGAGACATCATTTATCTTTTCAGTTATTTGGAAAGGTCCGTAGTGTCGCATACTAAGCTTTAGAAAAAGCCTCTCCTTTCCATTTTTCTTTCTTAGGCGTGCCTTCTCAAAAGTAAGAGCACCCAATCATCCTCCTTCAGTTTCAAGTCACGACGATGGAAATCCGCTGCCTTTTTCTGTCGTCCTTGAGACTCCTGCAAAGTCTCGCGAACCTTGGCAAAAGCCGTATCCAAATCTCGCGAATATTCATCCGCTTCAAATATCTAATCTTTCGTGCTAAGGAAGGATGGAACCTTCGGAGCACTTTCAACAATCTCACATGGTTTCTTTCCCGTCGAAGAGTGTATTGTGTTATTGTAGGCAAATTCCACCAAAGGTAAGTTTTTTTTCCATTGAGTCTTCTCATCCGAGATACAAGACTTAAATAAATCTAAAATCACTGAATTAGCAATCTCAGATTGCCCGTCAGTCTGCAACTGGAACGATGACGAGAACTGCAACCGCATGCCAATGTTCTCCCAAATTGCCTTCCAAAACAAACTCATAAATCTGGGGTCTCTATCGAAGACAATCGTCTTAGACGTGCCATGTAATCGGAAAATCATCGTGATCATTCTGTGTTCTCGGGAGATCAAAAATGAAATCCATTTCAATATTTTCCGAGGGGCGGGTGGGTATGGGTAAAGGCTGTAACAATTCCTGTGCCTTATGTCTGTCAAACTTGACCTTCTGGCATACTACGCACAAACTCTTCCACATCCTTTTTGAGTCTCGGCCAAAAGAAGTATCTCTCTACCCCTTCATGGTGGTAGCAATGCCGCGGTGACCCATAAAAGGTGGACAATGGCATTCAGTCATAACCTTTTCCCGCAACCGTTGTGTAACGCACAACATAGTCTTTCTCATCAAGTAGCCTTCCCGAAGGGAGTATCCAGCTACTGTCTCCCCATCCCGTATCTGTGTGAAAATATCTGCAAAATCTGTATTTGTGGCATACTGATCGACCATATCCTCGAAGCTCCTATGATGTATCGCGGAAATAGCCAGAACCAACGGCTTCCGAGACAAAGCATCTGCCACCACATTCTTCTGTCCTTGCACATGGACAATCTGGAAGTGAAATTGTGACAAGATGTTCGCCCACCGCATCTGCTTTTCCAAAAGCTCCTTTTGTGGCAAGAAGTAGCGCAAACTCTGATGGTCTGTAAAGATAGTAAAATCCGCTCCGAGTAGGTAATGCCGCCATTGAGTAAGAGCATGGATAACCACCAAAAGCTCTTTCACATAAATCTGTGTTGTCATCTCCGGCCTAGAGAACAATCGGCTCTCGTAAGCAATGACATGGCCTTCTTTCATCAAGACCGCACCCAGACTACGACCACAAGCATCACAATATACTTAAAATGACTTCTGCAAGTCCGGCAAAGTCAAAACAGGTCCTGTAGTCAATTTCTCCGAAAGGCAGTCACCTCTGTGGGTCCCCACGAAAAAGGTACTCCTTTCTCTGTCAAGGTATGCAAAGGGGAAGCAACCTCTGCAAACTTTCATATGGACTGCCTGTAGTACGAACACAGTCCCAAGAAGCTTCTAACTTCATGGACATTCCTCAAATCGGGCCAATCACGGATAGTCTCTATCTTGGCCGGGTCCATTTGCACTCCTGCTGCTGACACAATGTGTCCCAAAAAGTGTATCTCTGGTAGGAAAAATTCACTTTTCTTTGCATTAATCACTAACGTGTGATCTTGTAATGCGTGAAAGACTTGAAGCAGATGATCTCTGTGTTCTGCCTCATTCTTGGAGAAAACAATGATGTTGTCAAAGAAAGTGCCAACAAATAGCCTGTACTCTCGAAAAATCTTGTCCATCATCCGGTTAACTGTCGCAGGAGCATTGGTTAAGCCAAAAGGTATCACCAAAAACTCAAATAACCCAAAAGTCGTCCGAAAAGCTGTCTTGTAGACATCTCCTGGCGCTATCCTGATCTGATGATATCCACTCTTCAAGTCAATCCTGCTAAAGCACGAGGATCCCTGTAACCTGTCGAGTATATCATTGATCCTAGGAATCGGAAATCTGTTCTTGATGGTGATTTCGTTGAGAGTGTTATAATTGATGCACATTCTCCAAGATCCGTCTTTCTTCAAAACCAACAACATTGGAGAGCAATACGGTGAAGTACTAGGCTGGACAAGACCCTTTTCCAAGAGGTCTTTCACTGGGTTCATAATCTTTTCATTATGTACTCGGCTCACACGGTAAGGTGGTCGATTCGGTGGCGTGCTTCCAGGTATCAGATCAATGGTTTGATCTTCAAGCCCTCTAAAAAGCAATCGGAATGAGTGTGGAGAAAAATCTTGGCGTTCTTTTGATCAGGTCAAAACATATTCAACCTTTATCCATCGTTCAGTTCTCTCCCAAAAGAATGAGTAAGAAACTGAAGTTCATCAAGTACAATCTCTAAGCCCTTCATTTATCAAAGTCTCTTTCTCGGCCTGGTAGTCAACCACGGCGTAGTTCTGGTGGTACCAAGGGATTCCGAGTAGAACGTCACTCGCATGTCCTGAACACCCTTGTCATTGAAAACAAAGTTTGCCAAGGCTTGGTGTAATGGCAACATCCCATCCGAGTGCCAGTCGAACTACCTCCGGCTGTGGCGTCAGTTTGTCGGGCGTAATTCCAAATCGAGCCGCCAATCCCAAGTGAAAAGAAGTTTGCCTTGGCTCCTTCAAAAGAGCTTCCTGATCCTTCACTTTGCCCCAAAAGCGACAAAGTTTGTACTTTCATTCATCAGATTCGGTGCAGGTCCTACGCCATGTGGTACCAGTTTTGCTTTTCTATCTGCCTTTTCTGCCACGTTCCTCAGCTGCTCTCGAACTCTCAGGCCTGTCGTCGTTCTTATCATTCTATTCTTTCGGTGCCTGTTTAGGGCACTTCGCGGAGATATGTCCATGTTCCCCGCATTCAAAGCACTTCCCCATCTTGATGAAGGGAGCTTTCTCCTGAGGAGTAAGCTTGGGTCGTGCATCCTTTTTCTCTGGGTTGCTCTTTTTCTTTCTACTTTTATTCCCAGAAATCTGTTCGGCTCGTTGTGTCATGGCCTCATCTGTGGGGTAGGTCAGACTGCCAGAGTGAATGGCAAAGCTTCGCTTCGCATGACTCATCAACTCCTGAATAGAAGCTGACTTCTGTTCCAAGCAGTGATCTCGGATCTCTGTAGGTAGACCCAAGGTAAACCGCTCAATCTGTTCTCTGAACGAGATCTTTTTGAATGAAGAGGCGGGTAGAAAAGAGCTCCAGAATCTTTCACAGTAAGAATTCACTGTATCGCTCTTGGTCATTCGGAGATGGTTCCAAGCAGCTCGTATATCTCGCTCAAACCAACCAAGAAGAAATAAAAAGCCTCTTGAATTTCAGCCATGTAACTGGCATAATCTTACTTAATAGAAGCATGGACCACCAAGTGCGAGCATTCCCCTTAAAATAAGAGGCAACTCTCCGAATCTTGGAGTGCTCCGAATAGCGTGCTCCTGCGAAAGCAATGTCAAACTGCTGTATAAAAGACAAAGTCTTCGAAGCATCGGAGTATCCCGAAAAAGTATCAAACTTAAATGCTTGGCCACCTTTCTTAAACTCTCAGACTTTCTTGCTTTTATCTTTGAGAAAGTCGTACTGGTTGGCTTTGTAAAAATTCTTCTTGTTATCATAAAAGTTTCCGTTGTCAGAGTCTGAACTGTCCGTAGACGAGTCCTCTGTAGAAGTGTCACTCGCTGGGCGAGACTTAGACTTCCTTGCCTTTTTCTTGCCCTTTCCGAAGCGTTGTTTCTTGCTTCGCTTTTTGCTTTTCCTGTCTTCTTCGCTCGAGTCTGAAGAGCTAGAAGAACTGTCAGAAGAAGAAGAAGAAGAAGAACTGGGTAGGCCTTCAAACTTGACGCGCTTCTTCAGTTTCTTTGCCTTGTCGAATGTCGACCGACGACCCAAATATCCCGAGAAGTCAGTGCCTTTCTTCTTCTTTTTGCCGTGCTTTTTGTCCTTCTTTTGCACGTCGAAAAGCTGAGCAATCCGTGCATCAACTACGTTCTCCAGTTCCTTCTCCATATATTTCTTGGAGGCAGAAGGTTTCTTGAGAGCGGGTTTCGGGAGTGGTGTTGTGGTTCTCTGCCACTCCATCTGTACCTCTTCCAAAGAGGTCTGGTTCATATATTTTGCCATCTTCGGGCCCTTGGCAAAATTGAGCATCATCTTTGTTGCATCCTCAATCAATTTTCGACGCTCCATCTCTTGCTGCTCCGCTGGAGTAGGCCTAGGCGGGCCATACTCCGTGCCGGAATCTTCGTTGTGATCCTTGCCTGCATCTCCAGATGCAGAGGGAGTCGACTGATCATTGCCTGAAGCCGTAGGTGCCGCGGGAAAAAAAATTCGGGGATCGGATTTCCCGTAGAAGAAAAAATCGATCGTGCTCTGATACCACTGTAACGGACTTGGACACTTCAAGTCAAGAAGCAACCGTGACAGCACCAAATAACCACTTCAAAACAAGTCACAGATCACAATAGATGTACACTGGCCCGACGGAGTTCCGTGCCTAGAGATATTGGCCCCAAAGACTGGCGCCCCTTTCGGTATTTCTTTTTATATTAATCAGATGAAAGTACAAGAGAGTGGCTAGGGTTTCACTCTCAGACTCTGTGTCCAGATACTCTGAGAAGTGAAGCCCTCTCCACGTATTTAAAAGTACAAGGGATGCCCAAAAGCAGAGCCCCAAAAGCTTTCCATTTAAAAGCATAAGAGCTCAAAAGATCTTCTCTCTCAAGCTCTTCTTTTTTTTATTTAATTAAAAAAAAGCATTCTCTTGCGTAGAATAAAAAGCAAGATTCGCGTCGCTCATCATTTTAAAAAAAATAAAAAATATTAAAAAAAAAACCCTCCACGATTTTCGGAAATTAGGGTTTCTGGCAGAAAATTAGGGTTTGCATGAATTTTAGGGTTTTTGGCAGAAATTAGGGTTTTTGCTGTCCGCCACATCATCACTTTGTGACAGGTGTTCTTGAGCTGGGCCAGATTTTGGACTATGGACTATGTGGGCCATCTGGCGCCATAAGAACTCCTTAATGTTCCAAGGCACTTGTGTTGATCCCTTTCCCTATTTCAAATTACCTCTTGGTCAAGCGCTGCATTTTGCCTACGACGCTGGAGACATCACTCTTGATACCTACAGGATTTACTTTGATTGTTTTTAGCCTTCGGAGCCTCATAGTGCTCCGTTTTTTGTATCCCTTTCTTTTCGTGGGTTTTCCTCGCTTTGAGATTTTCCACTTGTAATTAATCAAAGCAGATTTACCTAAAAAAAAAGTGTCCTTTCAGTATCAGCAAAAAGGACAGCAGTGTTGAAAATAAACCATATTGGTGTGGGGTGTGTGTATATGCTTTAACTCTAATGAAAGTGGAACGATATGCAAAGGGGACTCAAAAATAGCTAGTACAAGTCCCGCTCCAGCTGAGCAAGGTGGTAGGCCCTCTTCTTCTGTCACACTAAGAGCCGGAAGGTAGTCCGTGACTGTCTATAAGTGGTGACCCCCAAGAGTACCTCACTTTGAAGTCTCTCTCTCGTCTCTCTACTCTCCTCACCGTACTAATTGTTTTGGGGCATGCTCCCTAGAGGCCAAGTTTGGCCTTATGAGATCAAATGGCCAACATGTGTGTGTCATAAGGGTATGAAGTCTCTCTCTTGTCTCTCTACTCTCCTCACAGTACTAATTGTTTTGGGGCATGCTCCCTAGAGGCCAAGTTTGGCCTTATGAGATTAAATGGCCAACATGTGTGTGTCATAAGGGTATGCAACAAAAAGGACTAGTTTGTTGAAAATAAACCTTCTACAAAATAACATGAGGGTGTGTGAGGCTCTAGCTCTAATGGATGTGGAACTATATGCATAGAAGAGTATAACAATGGGATAACTAGCTCTTTCTGAAACCAATTTGATACCAAACTAGGGTTGTAGAGAGAGATTTAAACAATCTTCCCCTTTGCATGAATAAAAGCGCTAAAATGCCATGAGAAAAAAAAAATCAATGCTACTATTGTAAGCTAATCATTGTGTGAAGTATGGTCTCTACACATAAAGAGATAAGCTCTTAAGCATGCTCCAACACTTTGGGTATATGTTGCTCATTCTCTTCATTGCATGAGCCAAGGCTCTACCATGCTGTTGGCATCGTGTTTATCAATGCTCTAGTGCAAATCTTTGTGTCATTTGTAAAACTTATCATGTGACCCACAACTCTCAATCTACCTAAAACCTGCTTTCAACATACCTAAAATCTACTACTACATACTACTACAAAATACGGATCACAACTCTTACACAACCAAGACTACACTACACTCTCTAAGCATGCCAAAGCTCTAAGACGAGAGAAATCGAACTCAAGCTGGTCTTCAGTAGAAATTTTTTGTCCTTACTTTCATTCGCGGTTCTGGTTTCCAGAACCCTTCAAAGTCTCCTCGTAGACCTCTTTCCCTTTCAAAGACTTCTCTTTCCCGTTCAAGCCTGGCAGCCCTCTCCTCTTATATGGTTCTTCTATAGTCACTGGTGTGGGCTTGCGAGCTCGCTTTGATGGCCTTTCCTTTGCCTTTTGCCCTCTTTTTTTGTTTCTTCTATCATCTCCCGATTTGCTTCAGTATCTTCAGAATCTTTATCTTATGGGTTCTCTATATATGGGCCCATAATCTTTATCTTTTGGGTCGTCTATGGGCCCCCTTCATCACTTTCCTTGCGGCGCAGACTGGGGTTGCTTCTTCTGAAATCTTATGAGTAGTGAAGGTGGCTCCTCCTCCTCTCTCTCTCTCTCTCTCTTCATTCTTCAAGTCTGTCTCTAAACATAGATTTTCCTCTGGAGCCCTGTCAGCCATTTCAATTATTGTAAAGGACTTCCACTGAACCCCGGTATTTGATCCCTTTGGTTTTCTTTGTGCTCTTAAGGGTGTTCAACACATAATAGGCATGCATTGTTAGCCTAGTCTTCAAAGCAGTTGTGAATGCAGAGGCCACTGCATGATTTTGGTAGGTATAGCGAGGTGGCCGTTTTGTAGAAAACTGGAAATGTTGGTGGAATAGCCTTGTAGGTTCCTCGGCCAGCTTATGAATGATATCTTGAAAAGTTGCAGCGGTGGTATTTTTGGTGACGATCCCTATTCTTCTCTTTTCTTTTGACCGCATTGACTCTCCCTCTATAGGCAATTTGAGTGCCTCAACCACTATTTCTTTTGAGATATTGACTTTTGTTGGTTTTTCGGCCGCATCGAAAATGTGTGTAGTGCCATCTTCTTGGATAGAGTTAAGAAACTCATATGATCTTTGCAGGTCTACTCCACATGGCTCCATCTGATAGAATTCTTGGGAGTCCAAGCTTGCGATGAGCCACTCGTAGCTCTTATGCTTGGGCCACATTTTGAATCTCTTTGGGGAACATCTGTAGCTCGACCACTTGATTACCGTTGTTCAAAATCTCCTTTGGAAGATTGGGACATGGTTCTTTTCAAGGACTCCATTTCGTATTTGGGAAGATCTAGCAGTCTTTGCTTCCGAGTCTTCTTCTTAGGGATGGAGGGTTGGTTTTATATTGATCATGGTGCAAGCCCACCATATAGGCATTAGATGCATTTCAGAGCGGAAATTCACTTCTTAAGCCGGAATTGAGACTACCAATAAAATTCACAATTAAAGCCAAATAATTACTACAATGATCCATAAAATCAAGGTATTAACATCAGAAAGTTGATTTGACAAAAAAATTACATCTAGGGTAATAAGCACGCTTATTATCTAGGGCTTCAATTGGGCATCAAAATTGGATTTTGGTTGTGCACTTGGATTATAGGCATTGAAATTTGGTTGGATTTGGACGCATGGATGCCTGGTTGGGATCAAATTTGGGTTGGAAGGCTTTGAAAATGACCAAGTGTTGGTGCGAAATTTTTGAGTGTCCAAATTGACTCAAAATTACGATGAAGCTAACGAGAACAAGAGATTTCAATTTTGGGCTCATTTGATTACAGGAGATAATAAGCACGCTTATTATCTACCTTGATATTCTTTAAGATTTTTTGCACTTTTTCGGCTTGGGCAGGTTGTAAAGAGTGTTTCCTTGCTCTGAATGTGTTTTTGCACTTTTTGAACTTAAAAGTGGTTCCCTTAGGTCAACTTTTGGGATTTGAAAGTTTTAGTGTGTGTTTTGATAATGTGAGCATGAAATGAGTGATTTTTGACTCGTAAGGGGATTCATGGCCTTTATGCATTAAATGGAGATTGTGCATGAAGTCAAAAAAAGTGAAAATGAGCCAAATTGGAGTCAGGGGATATTAAACGCGCTTATTATCTAGGGTTGAAAAATTCCAATTTTGTCAACTTCCACTGCCATACACTTGCCCTATAGGCCTAATGAGTAACTTTTAGCCTAATTGGAATTAAGTTTGGTCTCCTTGAGTCTATTATGCACTTGGCCGTTTGACTATGGCAGTTTTGCTCATGGCACTTGAAATGGATCACTTTTCCTCCAACCATGAATGGGGTGGTGTCTAATATGGCTTGAGAAGTGGCCCTATCAAATTTTGTCCCGTTTGGAGTGGTTTTGAGGCCTTAGCTAAAAAAATGACGCTTTGTGGTAGTCCGAGCCAATTTCTTGTGTCTGAGGCCTCAACTAAGCTTTCCGTATGAATCCACCTAGGTACATTGATTACAACACCTATGGGGAAGCTCCTTGTGAAGTCAGAATGCTATTTCGACTCCGGGCCAAAATTCAGCTTATTATCTATGGAACCCCCAGTCTCCAGCCAAATGGTCATATGCGTCATTAGGAATGTTCTAATAGTGGTCGTTATGCCCTCCTTCAAGTTTGGTACGATTTGATCCACAGATCTGGAAGTTGTGGTCGTTTTTTTTCTTTCGTTCGGTAGTTTAGGGTATTGATGACCATCCATATGGATTGTGATGGCCATGAAACTTTTCCAAGGCATGGAATAGGTCTTCCCCCACCCTTGAAAAGTTTCATGGCCATCAAAATCCGTCTAGTCTCAGTGAGGCCCTACATAATCACCATTTTTTTGCCATTGGACTTGCCAAGGTCCCGACAACAAGAAATTGGTGATTTTTTCGTCCCTGACCATCGAGATAGATTGCAATGGCCACAAAAAATTTCAAGGATGGGGAGTAGGATGCTTTTCTTATCCGAGAAAATTTTCATGGCCATTGGTTGTCGCCTAGTTGATCAGGTCCTGCACAATTGTCAATTTTTTGCCATTGAGATTTCTAAGGGCCCAACGACAAAAAATTAGTGACTACGACATCCCTCACCCTTGAGGTATCTTATTATGGCCACAAAACTTTTCAAGGGAAAGAATAGGGTGCTTCCTGTTCCTGTGTAAACTTTCATCGCCATTCGTTGTTATTTCACTGGTTAGGCTCTGTACAATTGCAAAGTTTTTGCCATTAGGTTCGCTAAGGGCCCAACGATAAGAAATTGGTGATAGTGTCGTCCTTCACCTTCAAGCGATGAAAATTTGTAGGGATGGGGAGTTAGTAGGTGATCCCCTTATCCTTGCAAAGTTTTATGGCAATCCATTGTTGTCTCGTCGATCAGGCCTTTGAGAATCGCCATTTTTTTGCCACTAGGCTCACCAAGGGCCCAACTGCAAAACAATGGTTAGGATCATAATGACCATTGAGATGGCTTACGATGGCCATGAAACTTTGCCGACGCAAGGAGTAAGATGTTGTTTCTATTGGTGCAAAGCTTCATGGCCATTTGTTGTCATCTCGTCTTCATGAGGCCATGCACAATTGCCAATTTTTTCCCATTAGGCTCCCTAACAGCCCGGCGAGAAAATATTGGTGATTGTGTCATTTTTTACCATCAATACATTTTTTGATGGCCATGATACTTTGCATCGATAGGGAGTAGGGTTCTTCTCTCATCCCTACAAAGCTCCACGGCCATCCGTTGGCGTCTCGTTGGTCAGGCCCTACATAATTACCAATTACCATGGATGTGTTATCTACCTGTGCAAATCTTTATGGCCGTCTTGTTAGTCAGGCCCTGCACAACCACCAAAATTTTCCATTAGGCTCGCCAAGGCCCAACTATAAAAAATTTGGTGATTGTGTCACTAATGACTGTTGAGATGTCTTGTGATAGCCATAAAATTTTACGGGGATAGGGAGTAGGGTGCTTCCCCTAACCCCTACAAATTGTTATGGACATTTGTTGTCGTCTCGTTGGCCAGGCCCTGCACGATCGTCGTTTTTTTTCCAGTAGGCATGCTAAGGACCCAACAACAAAAAATTGGTGATTGTATCATCCCAGACCCCATCAAAACAATTTGCGATGGCCATGAAACTATGAAAGGGTAAGGATAGGATGCTTTCTTAGCCCCTATAAAGTTTCATGGCTATCAGTCATCGTAGCATCAGTCAAGTCTTGCACAATCGTCATTTTTTTACCATTTGGCTCATTAGGGATCCAACAATGAAAAATTGGTGATAATGCAGGACCTCACCAACGAGACAGGTTACAATGGCCATGAAACTTTGTAGGGATGGGGAATAGGATGCTTTCTCCACCCTAGTAGAGTTTTATGTCCATTCATTACCCTCTCGTTGCCTTGCACAATCGCTAATTTTTTTCATTGGACTGGCCAACGACAAAAAAGAGTCGGTTGTGCCACTAATGACCATCGAGATGACTTACAAAGACAATGAAACCTGGCAAGGGTAGGGATTTGGGTGCTTCCTTGCCCTTGCAAAATTTCATGGCCATCCGTTGTCATCTCATTGGTCAAGCCCTGCATATTCATAGATCATGTAAAACTGCATGTGAAAAACCACAAAATCCTCGATCCTAGGGAGGGTAATAGGCCCTTAATGGCACATCCATATGTAGTCTTTCTCTAGAGCATTCCTTGCATTCTCAAGATTTTTTTTCCCCCTTCTACGAGAACAATTGCCTCTACGTCTCAAAGTTTGTGGATGGGGTTGTTGTGATGTCTATCGTGCTTTTGAGACCTTTGTGACTGTGAACACATGCTTAGCTATGGAAATGAGTGTTAGAATAGTTGGCAATGCTTAGCTATGGAAATGAGTGTTAGAATAGTTGGAAATGCTTAGCTATGGAAATGAGTGTTAGAATGGAAATGAGTGAGGTGGCATGCAGGGTGGCACTTCAAGGTGGTGGGTGTAATAGGACTATTTTTGAAGTTCTTAAATTTGAAAGGAATATAATAGGTTAGAACCCTTTTGTTAAATATGGTTTTAAAAGATTGTTGAATAGTTTATAAGATAGAGAGTATTAGTCGTACCCAGATGATTTTTGAGATATCGAAGGACAAAATAAATTCTCTTCACGATACATTAAAGATGTATTTAATAATAACTATTGAATAAAAGATAATTTGATTATAGACTGTTAAGTAAAAACATAGTCAAAATTCATGTTTTTATCATTATCAAGTTTTATTTCCATGTGTTCTAGCTCAAAATACATGGGTAAGCTTAAATGAAAAAGTTGTGAAAATCCAAAAATAGAAATTATTTATGTTGCAATCTAAAATTTGGGTGTTTCGCCAAAAGAAGAGGTTATTTTTGTAGCTATGTCCACGTTATCTTATAGATCAGAACTGTTCCCATCGTTTTGAGTACTAGAAATCTATATTCTAAGTTTGTATGACAACATTATGACAAGTTACGAACATAACTTCATGTCTCATGTGAGACTATGTAGCGTAGAGGTCGGTGGGAGTAGGTGAAAGCGTGCAAAAAATCAGCTTTGAGAGCTCTCTCTAAGAAGGTCAAAAGTAGAGATGACACTAGTTTTGGCCTACGTGGGCTGTACATACATGGGCTTCCCGACTCATTTTCTCTATTTTGGCCAAAAAAACATGTAGAACGAGAAAAACTTGTAATATTTTTGGCTTTTTGGACGATACTTACACTAGTTATACACACCTAGGGGTGATCATATTACATATTCCCCATTATCTATACTTGTAAGGGAATCTTTCTTTTGAATTGTAAAAATTTGCAATTAACATACAAACACTTCAACACATTGCCATTTGCTCTGATTCGTATTTCAACTTTTTGGGTCCTCGTTTAGAATGCCTCCCCCCTCCTGGTTTGAGTGTCCTCCAGGACGATAGGTTGTAGCTCGGGTAGTGCAGTGCATGGGTAGTGAAGGCGTGTCTATGCATAGCCAAGATTGGCTCTACCATGCTATTGATGTCAATGTAGTTCAAAACACTATGATTTGCAAGAGATGGGTTTTGAGCATAGAGCTCAAGGGTTGTAGATGACGCAGCATCCTGCTGGAATCTCTTAAAGAGTAAATCTTGAAGCAATTGCGCTCATTCGTTAACAGTTAGTGGTGAACAACTATCAGTGGTCCTGGAATCATTTGGCAATGTTGTAGGTGGGTTTACTAGTAATAGAGGAAGCTTTGGTACGCACTTGTACATCACTTTGCTTGGTGATGCCTTTGGTTGCCATATGTACACCACTTTAGGCTGGGGCTTGGCTACACACTGCTTCTTTGGTATCCACTTCCACTGAGTCCCATGTAATTGTTTGGTCCTTATGGAACGGGATTGTGGAGGTGTCAGTTGTGATTGCTTTTGTTTGGTCAACAGTTTCTTTGGTAACCTTTAGTGATCAATCTCAATATCTTTGATCAACAATTAAAGGTTTGATCACTAAAATCCATGCACAAAGATATTGAGGTTGATCAATTCCTTATGACAACCTTTAACTTTAGTCCTGCAGTACTCTAATGGTTGGATGGTCTCCTTTTTGTATGTGGAATAAATTACTGCATTGAGCCATGCACCTGTGTCTGCAATGAAAGCATACCTATAGAGAAATTTATAGTAGTAGCTGCAATGCCCCATAAATGCATGAACTTCCTTGACACTAGTCGGTATAGGCATTCCGCAATTGCTTCCACCTTTTCCATATTAGTAGTGATGCCATTTTTTGAGACAAGATGTCTGAGAATTTTGCCTTATCTAACAGTGAATATCCATTTCTCAGAATTTAAACAAATCCTATATAAACGGCATTTCTCAAAGACGCACTTTAGGTGTTCAAAATGGCTTTCCCGTTTTGTCAAATGCACACACTGTATCATCCATGTAAACATCTAGAAAATTTTGCAGATATTCCTTGAGCGCATGGCTCATTAGCCTTTAAAATGTTGTTGGTGCATTGGTCAATCCAAAAGGCATGACCCCGTCTGCAAAAATACCCCATCCAATGGAAGAAGTTGTTTCATATTGATCTTTGGTTGTAACCAAAAAACCCATTGAGTGGCATAAAATGGTAACCATCTTTTTGCAACATTTGTCAGCCTACTCAACGTCCTCTTCCTCATATATGTATATATTTCTCTACGCTATTAAGTTATCTAGAGTAAATTCCCCCTCTTCGTTTAACCTTTGTGGCGACACATACACTATACTCTTCCCAAAAATGTCACCTTAGTCATATATTTATATTACCACCCTTTTCTTTTTTGCTTTGTAAATAGAGGTAAGCATACAATAACCAACTATATACCCCCAAACTTTCTTACCTCTTGTGAATTAGTACTAGAAAAATAATGTTAGGAAATAAGACGTAGCCAAATAGATTTTTGAGTAGATTACTTAATGGAGAGAGATAGATTTCACACACAAGAGATTATAGAGTAGAGAGAGAGAGAGAGAACACACGATATACGTGGTTCACCCAATGTGGGCTACGTCCACGGGAAAGCAGCCACTCAATGGCTTTAGCACTTCAAAAGAAGAAGTAGTTTACAAAGGGATTAAACCCTTGATAGAGCTCCCGCCTTGCTTCACTCTCACCACCTCACATTCACCTTGTTGCATCAACTTCACACTATGAAATATGTGTAGAAATGGCCTCCTTTTATAGGCCAAAAGGGCTGCCCTCTCTTATGAGAGACAGCCATGTGTAGCCGCCCTTGTGCGAATAAGTCCAAATCGGACCCTCCAATCCGCCCTTGAGAAGACAAGTCCGCTTTTGAATTCGGCCACCGGCCATTGACTTTCGACCACCGGCCAACCGACCGGTTGTTTTCTGACCACTTTCTGGCCGCCGTCCGGCCATAATATTCCGGCAAAAAAAAGTCTCGGGGGCCTCCGCCCTCGAGGCCTCTAAAGTTGCCCCTGATTCTTGTCCGTGAAAATTTTGGTTTACGGTGAGTGATTTTCCTTCACGCACGATGGCTTCTCCTCATAATGGGGGCCTTACAAATGTGCGCTTTTACCACAGAAAATTACAAGGGTAAATCAAGCTCTATACTTAACAATCTCCCACTTGGAGACTGATCTCCAAACCAAACCTGTGACTGCTTTCCATTCTGGCTACTTATCCTTGAATGCCGATTGAAGATGAGCAAAAGCTCAACTTCTCCTTGTTGACCACCTTTGTAAACATGTCTGTAGGATTTTCACTTGTATGCACCTTTCCTGGCTTTAGCTGTCCCTCTTCCAAAAGAGTGCGTATGAAGTGATATCTCAGCTCAATGTGCTTTGTCCTTGAATGAAAGGCTGAGTTCTTCGCAAGATGGATAGCGCTTTGGCTATCACTGTACAAGACACAATTGTCTTGTTTGAATCCAAGCTCTTCTAAGAATCTATGAAGCCACATAATTTATTTGCTTGCCTCCGTCATTGCTACATACTCTGCTTCCGTGATAGAAAGTGAAACCACTTTCTGCAGGTTTGAAGCCCAGCTTACTGCCGTGCCTCCAACCGTGAACACATAGCCAGTAGTGCTCCTTCGAGTATCTTTTTCACCTGCCATATCTGCATCAGCATACCCTTCTAGAAAAATATCAGTTCCTCCAAAATACAAAGCATTTGTTGTTGTCCCTTTTAGACACCTAAGTATCCACTTCACAGCTTGCCAATGCTCTTTACCTAGGTTGTCCATGAACCTACTCACAACTCCCACTGCATGTGCAATGTCTGGCCTTGTCCAGACCATAGCATACATTAGAGAACCTACCGCTGCAGCATATGGAACTTTAGACATATAGGCTATCTCCTCTTGTGTCTTTGGACACATATCCTTCGTTAGTTTAAAATGACCAGCCAAAGGTGTAGAAACTGGTTTTGCCTTTTGCATTGCAAACCTTTCTAGTACCTTCTTGATGTAATCTTCTTGAGATAGCTTTATTGTCTTCGTCGTCCTGTCCCTTGATATTTTCATACCAAGTATCCTCTTTGCAGCACCTAAATCTTTCATTGAAAAATATTTGGACAGCTCCTCTTTTAGGTCTTTGATGTCCTGCATGTTAGCACTTGCAATCAACATGTCATCAACATACAACATTAGGATGATGAATTTCCCATCTCCCAAATTCTTCGTGTAGACGCAGTGATCCGAGTTGCATCTTGTGAATCCATGATCCAACATCCATCGATCAAACTTCAAGTACCATTTTCTTGATGCTTGCTTTAAACCATACAAGCTCTTCTTTAATCTGCAAACCATTTTCTCCTTACCTTTTACTTCATACCCCTTTGGTTGAAGCATGTAGATTTCCTCCTCTAAGTCACCGTGAGGGAATGCCGTATTTACATCCATTTGCTCGAGATTTAAATCATGAGCAGCCACAAGGCTTAAGACAAGCCTAATTGAGTTCATTTTTACAACAGGAGAAAATATTTCATTGAAGTCAATACCTTTCTTTTGAGAAAACCTTTTACCACAAGCCTAAACTTGTACCTTTTCTTCCCACCTTCTTCTTCCTTCACCTTGTACACCCATTTGTTTTGAAGTGCCCACTTACCTTTAGGCAATTCAACCAACTCCCATGTTTGGTTGCGATGTAGTGAGTCCATCTCCACTTGCATGCTCTTCGTCCATTCTTCTTTGGATTCATGTTGCATAGCTTCTTCGTATGATTCCGGCTCTCCAGAATCTGAGATCAAGAGATGGTTGAAGGAAGGAACAAACCTTTCTGGAGGTCTACTTGCTCTTGTAGATCTTCGGGGAATAGGTTCAGGCTCCTCATTTGGTTGACGTTGTTGCACATTGTCACCGTTTGCAGTCCTTGAGTCTTCACCGTCCTCAAGCTCCATGTACTCATCACCTATTTCTTTTGTTTGTTTTCTTTCCAGGTAATCTTTGTACATATTTTGTTCGTTAAAAATTACATCCCTACTCCTTAAGATTTTACCATCTTCAGGATTCCATAGGCGATACCCAAAGTCACCTTCTCCATAGCCAATGAAGAAACACTTTTTGGACTTTGCATCTAGCTTTGATCTTAGGATTCTATCTATGTGCATGAAAGCCTCACACCCAAACACTTTGAGAAATACATAATTCACCGGTTTACCTGTCCATGCCTCTTTTGGAACTCCCCCATCCAATGCCGTTGAGGGTGACCGATTGATTAAGTACACAGACGTACTTACAGCTTCCGCCCAAAGCTCAAGCGGTAGGCCTGCATGTGGCCGCATGCTTTGTGCTCGTTCCATGATTGTCCTGTTCATCCTTTCCGAAATCCCATTTTGTTGAGGTGTCCTTGGGGTTGTCCTTTGCCTCCGAATGCCATTGCTAGCACAAAATCTTTCAAAAGCTTGGCTGCAATATTCGCCTCCATTGTCGGATCTGAGGCATTTAACCTTGGTACCTGTTTCATTCTCCACAAAGGCTTTCCACCTTTGAAATATGGAAAATACATCGGATTTATTCTTCATGACATAAACCCATGTTTTTCTAGTCGCATCGTCTATGAATGTTACATAGTACAATGAGCCACCAAGTGATGGTGTACTTGCAGGACCCCAAACATCAGAATGAACCAACTCAAGTTTTTTATTTTTTCTTTCATTTCCTGATTTTTGAAATTTTACCCTCTTTTGTTTACCATAAACACAATCTTCACAGAACTCTAAGTCCACTTCTTTCAAACCAGGTAGAAGCTTCTTTGTTTGAAGAATTTGCATTCCTTTGGCACTCAAATGCCCAAGTCGGTAGTGCCACACCGCACTGTCAACTTCTGTAGTTGCTGCACAAGCTGAAGGTTGTGTGCTAACAGTACACAAGTAAAGTGTACCGACCTTTTCTCCCTTGGCAACCACCAAAGATCCCTTTGAGATCTTCCACCGTTTATTTCCGAATGCAATGTTGTGACCTTCATCGTCCAATTGTCCTGTAGAGATTAAATTTTTTCGAAGAGAAAGAACATGTCTAACATCTTTAAGCTTCCATTCATTTCCGTTAACAGTTTTGATAGAAACTGTACCTTTGCCGACAATCTCACAAGCTTCATCATCTCCCAAGTATACATACCCAAAATTACCTTTGGTGTAGTCTTGGAAATGTTGCTTGTGTGGTGTCGCATGGAATGAAGCCCCGGAATCTACTATCCAGGAATTAGACACATTGTCTAATGAGAGAATTAGAGCATCTTGCTCTACTTTACCTGCCACATTGGCCTCCGATGTTGGCTTGTTGTCTTGAGACTCTGTCTCCTTCTTCTTCTTGGACCAACAATCCTTCTTGATGTGGCCCTTCTTGCCGCAGTTCCAACATTCAAGAACTGACATTGTGCGTGACTTGCTCCGCCTTGAACGATCACGACCTTTTTGGTTTTTGAACCTCTCCTTAGGCCTTCCTCTTGTTTCCACTGATAGTGCAGCACTTGATGATTCTCCTGTGCTTCTCCTTCGCATTTCCTCGCTTAGGAGAACACCCACAACATCATCAAACTTAAGAGTATTTGTGCCAGAGATAGAATTACTTACAGCCATCACAAGGCTGTCCCAACTATCCGGTAGAGATGATAGTATAAGGAGAGCTCGCACTTCGTCATCGAAATTGATTTTCACTGATCGAAGTTGACTTATGTTTGTGTTAAAGTCATTTAGGTGTTCTGCAACTGAACCATTCTCTGCCATCTTTAGATTGAACAAGCGCTTCATAAGAAATACCTTATTGGATGCTGATGGTTTCTCGTAGAAGTCATCAGGTGACTTCATCAAGTCCTCCGTGGTCTTCATTTCCGAAACATTGAAGGCCACCGTTGACGCCAAGCTTAACCGGATTGTTCCCAGTGCCTTTCGATCAAGGACAATCCATGCTTCATCTGCCATTGTTGCGGGCTTCTTCGCAAGACCGCCTAGTGGCAAATAGAGGTCCTTCTGGTAGACATAGTCTTCAATCTGCATCTTCCAATGTTGGTAGTTTTTGCCGTTGAACTTCTCAATCTTGAGCTTCCCTTCCTCCGCCATAACTCCCACTCAATTCAAGGAATCCTTTCCTTGAGATAATTTAGCTACGAGCAAACCTTGCTCTGATACCAGTTGTTAGAAAATAAGACGTAGCTAAATAGATTTTTGAGTAGATTACTTAATGGAGAGAGATAGATTTCACACACAAGAGATTATAGAGTAGAGAGAGAGAGAACACACGATATACGTGGTTCACCCAATGTGGGCTACGTCCACGGGAAAGCAGCCACTCAATGGCTTTAGCACTTCTAAAGAAGAAGTAGTTTACAAAAGGATTAAACCCTTGATAGAGATCCCGCCTTGCTTCACTCTCACCACCTCACACTCACCTTGTTGCATCAACTTCACACTATGAAATGTGTGTAGAAATGGCCTCCTTTTATAGGCCAAAAGGGCTGCCCTCTCTTATGAGAGACAGCCATGTGTAGCCGCCCTTGTGCGAATAAGTCCAAATCGGACCCTCCAATCCGCCCATGTGTGGCCGTCCTTGAGAAGACAAGTCCGCTTTTGAATTCGGCCACCGGCCACCCGCCATTGACTTCCGACCACCGGCCACCGGCCAACTGACCGGTTGTTTTCCGACCACTTTCCGGCCGCCGTCCGGCCATAATATTCCGGCGAAAAAAAGTCTCGGGGGTCTCCGCCCCCGAGGCCTCTAAAGTTGCCCCTGATTCTTGTCCGTGAAAAGTTTGGTTTCCGGTGAGTGATTTTCCTTCACGCACGATGGCTTCTCCTCATAATGGGGGCCTTACAAATGTGCGCTTTTACCACAGAAAATTACAAGGGTGAATCAGGCTCCATACTTAACAAATAATATATCCATCTTCCACCCCATATAGATAAATTACCATGGAAATCAACTCTCCACTTGTCTTTACCAAAGATTATGGTCCCTCTCTACAAGTCTTCTATGCCCGCTACATAGGTGGCCCAATATCTCTTAAGAATATACATATAGTTTCTCTCCTTTCAAAAAGACTCCAATTGTATATTCTTTTCACAAGAAAATAATATTGGTCCCTCCTCTATTTGTTTAAGCATCATAGCCTTTTGAAAAAGCATGATTCCCCTTGGATGCATACAAGCAAAGGGCCTATACAAGAAGACTTGGAAGCAAAAGGTTCCCTAGCCTAGTGTGGACCTTCCAAACCAAATTCCTTGGTGCATGGGCGTGAAGAATAGTCCAAATTCATATCAAACATGTTGAGAAGGTCAATTTTGCCTTTTGAAGCATGTCATTCCGAGCTACAGGTAAAACATTATGGTCAAAATAGTGTAAATCTGTCAGATTCGCAACAAAAGGGAACTGTAAATCAAGTAAATCAAGAGGGTGAGATCTTATTTTTCCCCTACTCATCTTCTAGAAGAGCAATGAGTGTTCAAGGTCACTTGCATGTGATGGGACCAACCTAAAGATGCTCCAAGACAGACAAGTTGAGATACCCCGCAGGAGCCACCCGTAGGGCCTCATGGTGGGGCCCACCTACATTATGCACCCCTATGGAGCCTTCACGGTCTAAAATGATATTTTTGGTGAATAAATAGTCCCTTTTATGTCCAATATTCAATGAGTGGTCAAAGGACACTTAATTAGGTCTAATCACTTACTCTAATTAAGTGTAGCATAATCCCACTCCTACACAACTATAAATAGCCCCCCTTGGAGAGACTCAAGGACACACACCTATATTTTCAACTTCATGTTGTTTCTTGATCAATAGTAGAGAAAACCTCAACTCTCCCTCTTTCACATCCTCCCTCCTAACCCTCCTCTTTGGAGGAAGTGCAACTCTATCCTCCACTCTTTCGATTCTACAATCTCTTACTCCATCAACCCAATAAATCATTTGTAGCACCTCAAATAACTTATAAATACATCATGATCTCTCTCATGGTTATGTTAATGATCATTAAATCATCTTCAAAACTTTCGAGTGTCGCAATTTCGTGATGGTTAGCCAGCGTCTGTCCTCCCCTTAAAAGGTGTGCGAGAAATCAAGTAAGTGTTCTATTCTCAATTTACCATTGGTTTGTTTCTCCACACTTATTCAATTGGTCTAAAGAAATTTCTCACTCCAACTCTCTTTTGCTTCATTACATATGCATGTGGCTACCTCTCATGGTGATTTTATTTGTGTCACGGCATTGCATAGATGGAGATGAGCTCTCTATGCAAAGTGCGTTAGTTTGATGTAAGTGATTCTCTTGTGTGTTTGAGAGGCAAGTCTTGTGCGCATGATTTTTTTTTATGAGTGCTTGAGAGAGGAGGAGTTTGGATGTATTGTGGGTATTCTTATGGGGAGAAGGTGAATGCTATTCCACAAATTGCATATTTCATTTGATGCACGGCATTTGGTTGCATAATCGTTGGTGGTGTTCAAGTGTCCAAAGTGTATATAGAGTAAGGGGGTTTTCAAAGTGTGTTGCTTGAGTGGGTGAGTGCAAGTGTTATTTTGATTGGTTTCCTTCTCCACCCCCAAAAGAAGGTGGTGCCCCAAGTAGTGTACATATCTCTTTACGAACATTTTGTGAGGGTAGGCCCATTGGTTTGGGTTTAGAGGCCCCATTTCAAAAAGCTCGCCCTCATAAAGTGGTGCCCCCACTGAGGAACATATTTCCAAGTTACCTTCAAATTTTTTAGTGATGAACAATGGAGTTCCCATCTATCCATTTCATTTTGCACAACACATTAGAGTAAATGTTCACATAGATAGAAAAGTCTTTTTCCAGCAATGCATTGTTTTTATGTTTGGTGCAGAAAGACTTAGAGAAATACTGGCATCACCCAATCCAATTATACTTCCAATCATCAATTATGAAACTTCTTTTGATGTTCACATTTTCATTTTGTTTTAAAGGCAGGAACAAGGAGTGGTGAAGGGGTGCTCGAGGGCCATATGAAGGAACGAGGTCTTCAAACCAACAATGAGGAGTAGCACATGAATCACGATCAAAACAATGAACCTTTTAGGCCTATTGCTCGGCAATCCATTCATATAATCATTGCAACTAAGTTTAGGTTTCAATCTATCATAAGGAGGATATTTGGATCCACTCGCCTCAATGAAATCAATGCTTCAATTAATCCATTTATTCTACCTATGATAAAGTACGAATTAACAATGGATGTGTACATCTTCATTTTAATGTAATCAGATTTATAGTGTCAAAAATCTTGTGCGGCCCGTAAGAGAAAATTTTCCTATAAAAAAAAGAAATTTCAAAAAGTTTAAACGAAATGTCAAGTTCTTTTCCCACGTTCTATGCAAGAAGTGGGGAAGATGCGCAAGAGTTTCTTGACAACTTGGAGATGGCACATCTCATATCCGGGAGAGATGAAGAGGAAGTAAAGCTACGAGCCTTCCCGTTGGTTCTAAAAGCAGAAGCTAAAGCATGGTATGAGACCTTGCAACCCCAAATCAAGTCCAACTGGGAGAGACTGCGAGCAAGCTTCCTCTCCAAGTTCAGGCAAGGTGATACTTCTGAAGGACTATGGAAATGTCTTATTGGACATAAGCAGGTATCACTTGAAGACTATCCCTCTTATGAAGCAACCTTTGTCAATCTATGGGGTAGGTGGGAGGCTACATTAGAAAATCATGGTGGTGCACCTAACTTTCTAAAAAAAGAGAGATTCATGGTTGGCTTGTATCCACTTTTAAAGGCTAAAGTAGAGCTAAAATTCCCATCCACCTTCGAAGAAGCACGTGAGGTAGCCATCATCAAGTTTAGAAAACTACACTTCCAAGCACATAGAGCAAGGGGTTTGAATGAAGTGAGTGAGAGGGAGTCTTCACAAACCATGGAAGCACCAGTTAGGGCCCCTCTTGCACAATCTTCACAAATAGGAGATAACTCTCAACAAGAGGTTTTACAAAGGCTAACTCAACAACTTGAGAACCTCACTCTGAATCTAGTACAGGGCCTACCTCAACAACGACAACCAAGAGAAGGGAATCGTAATCAATGAAGACAAGCTCAAGAGTTGCGATGTTGGAATTGCAATGAAATGGGCCATGGCATGTACAATTGTCCACATCCAAGGCGACTTCCGGGAGACATATATCCCCCCAGACCGCCTCCTCTCACTGTGCAGCAAGAACTAGCTCAAGGCCCACAAATCCTTCGTCGACCACCACCACCAACAAATATACCTCCCGTCCCACATGAGGAGGAAGAAAGAGGATTCAACATCATCAAGCTAGAAGAGGTAATAGATGAGCATACTCTAAACTTTGATGTTATGCCGGTAGAAAAACGCACAAGAGCACATGATAAGGATGAAGACATGAGAAGTGAAGGAACAAATTCAGCCAGAAGGGACAAGAAGAAGAAGTCAAAGATGGAAGAAGATGAAAGTAGTAGGAAGAAAGATCAAGGCGAAGGGAAATTGGTATCAACGACTTCCCATTGGGAAAGGAGCTAGAGCCCTACAACATCCTGGAGGATTTACAAACCCAAAAGCCAAACATTTCATGGCCTCAACTTCTACACCTATCAGCCAAAGTAAGAAGGCAATGGCCAAAGTTGGTAAGTACAAGAATTCCAAAAAAGAAAGCAAATATTTCCATTAAGGTTGTGGCCTCAAAGCTACAAAAAGATGTGGAACCCATTGTGGATGCTTACATAAGGGGTAAAAAGTTGTCTAATGTATATGTTGATGGTGGAGCTCAAATGTGTGTGATCACGGAAAAATCAATGAACAGGTTAGGGTTTGAAATTACAAAGTCCTCTAATTGTCAAGCTAGGCTATCCAACAACTCAAGTGTGAAGTGTTTGGGGATCATTGAAAATGTAAAAGTCTCTGTATGTAACATAGATGCACGAGTGGATATGTATGTCATGCCAGCTAAGGGGGAGGGCTATCCCATCATCCTAGGGAGGCCTTGGCTCATTGCTGTGAATGCAGATCAAAAATGGGGAAGTGGTCGTTTGATTCTTAAGAAGGGTCAACCAGTGGTGTATGATTGGCGAGGAGGAAAGCAACTAGATATCAACTATGAAACCACGGCAGATGAAGAGAGCGAGGAGGAGAGTCCTTACTCAAGTGATGAGGAAGCATCAACCAGTGCATCAACCAGTGAAGAGGAGTCTTCTTTCGAGGTAATGGGAATTGTATTCAACGCCAACACCCAAGATGTTTCTGTAGAAGAAAAGCCAACAGACAATCACACACGAGGGGATGAAAGATGCCACCACCTTGAAGAAGGATTTGAGAAGATGCTTGCAAAAGATATTACTTGTGAGGAGAAGAGGTCCTACATCAATATGTTAAGGAGGTATCCCAATTTGTTTATCACTGACTACTCACAAATAAGAGGTGTAGATGTAATAGAGCATCGAATTGAATTGAAACCAGGGACCAAACCCGTGGCTCAAAAGTTAAGGCGACTAGGATCTGTGCAACAAAAGGCTCTCCTACAAGAAGTGAATCGACTCTTGAAGGCTGGCTTCATCTATCCAGTATCCAACTCCGAATGGGTATCACCTATTATAGTAACTCCCAAGAAGAATGGTAAGTGGAGGGTCTGCGTGGATTACAAACCCCTCAACGCTGCGACAAAGAGGGACCACTTTCCTCTCCCTTTCCAAGATGAAATTTTGAATGAAGTAGCAGGTCACGAATGCTACACTGTGTGTGATGGGTATTCAGGATATTTTCAAATTAGAATCGCAGAAGAGGACCAACCAAAAACCACCTTCATCACACCTTGGGGATGTTTTGCATTCAGAGTAATGCCTTTTGGGCTCACCAATGCTCCTAGTACCTTCATGAGATTCACAATATTTGTATTTCAGCCATTCTTTGGAAAATCTATAAGAGTCTTTATGGATGATTTCTATATTTATAGTTGTAGATCACTTCACTCCCAAAAGGTTGAAGAGGGGCTTAAGAGGCTCCATCAATTTGGGGGACAACTCAACCCAGAGAAGTGTCATATCGGTGAATCTCAGGTGGTTTTGCTAGGCCATGTGGTTTCTTCACAAGGAATTCTAGTGGATCCCTCTAAAGTAGAGGCCCTTTTGTCATTATCTCCACCAACAACAACTAAGGAGCTAATGACCTTCAACCACAAAGTGAGGTACATGTCTCGCTTCATCCATCTCCTAGCAGAAGCCATCGCCCCTTTGCATAGGTTGGCAAGCCAATCTACATTTGAATGGGGGAGGGAACATGCAAAATGTTTTGAGGAAGTGAAGGGCATTCTTAGCTCTCTCCCAATCCTAATGCCACCAGATCCAAAGGAGACCTACTATGTCACTCCAAGTGTAGGTTTCAAAGCAATTGTTGTTTTGATGCAAAAAGATCCTAAAACATCATACATGAGGCCGATCTATTTTGCAAGCAAGGTGATGACTCCGGCCAAGAAGGGATACACTGAAATGGAGAAAGTGGTCTTTGCAATCTTGTTTGCGGTAAGGAAGTTTCGATCGTATCTTCTCCCTGTGCCATTTGTTTTTTTCACCTTAGAGCACAATCTACCATATGTAGTACAACACATCATCCTCTCATCTAGAATAGCAAAGTGGGTGCTTGAACTCCAAGAATTTGAATACACTTTCCTTGTAGAAGATAGCACAAGAGCAGGACTTGCAGACATTCTCACCTACAAAGTGAGAGAAAGGGAAGGAACACGACTACAAAGAGAGGAAGGCTCAAAACAGTTCAAAGTGAAGGAGATTGATAATGCCCATACTTTATGCTTTGATGGAGCTTATCAACGCCAACAAGACAAAGCAACAGGGGGGATCATCATTTTGAACCCACAAAAGGAGGTAATGGTTAGAAAAGGTATCACTCTACCCAACGTTCACTCTAACAATGAGGCTGAGTATGCTGCTCTAACCCTTGGGTTAGAAGGATGCAAAGAATTAGGCATACAAAGACTTATTATAAAAGGTGATTCTTTGCTAGTGTTCAGGCAAATCCAAGGGACTTGGAGGTGCAAGAATCGTACATTGTTTGAGTGGCTTAGTAGTGTAAGAGCTTTGATGAAGGGTTTTAAAGCAACACAGGTACAACACATTGTGAGAACTCATAACAAGGAAGCAGACTTACTCGCAAATGAAAAGCTTCAAATGGCGGTAGGAGGTGTGAAACTATATGAACCCAAATATCAAGGTCAAGAGGAGCTAAAAGACATTATCTTCTTTCTACAAGCAGGTGAGTGTCCCAAACACTTAGACAAGGTGCAAAGACATAGACTAGTTAAGAAGGCCACACCTTACCAGTTGATCGGGGATGATTTATAGCACAAAGGGAAAGATTTTGTCTTGAGGAGAGTACCCGGTGTGCAAGAGATAGAGAAAATTATTCTTTCATGTCATGATGATGTCTGTGGTGGTCCCTTTTCTCAAGATATTACAAGTAGGAATATTTTACAAGCAGGGTTTATTTGGCCGAGCTTACACCGTGATGTCCAATATTGGTGTAAGGCATGTAAGCCATGCCAAATTGCTGGGGATAGATGACTAACATATGAGCCTCGAGTCCCAATAATATCTTATGGCCCTTTTGAAAAGTGGGGTGTGGATGCAATAGGTCCCCTACCTCGTACTTCTACAGGGAAGGTTTTCATCATCATGGGTGTTGACTACATGACACGATGGGCGGAAGCAACAAGCACAACCCGAATCGCAGCTGAAGAGGTATCAAAGTTTATTTTTGACCATATTTGTAGTAGGTTTGGAACACCCCTAGAAATCTTATCAGATCGAGGCCCGGGTTTTAGGGCTGACCTTCTGAACGATCTCTTGAGGAGGTTAAGAGTGAAACACCTGCATTCCACACCCTACTATCCTCAATGCAATGGATTGGTGGAAAAAGTGAATGGAATGATATGTAAGATCATTTCTAAGCAGGTTGTGGACCGGCCTAATGATTGGGATCGCCATTTGACGGCTGCTCTTTGGGCATATAGGACATCTTTCAAGGTATCTACCCAATTCACCCCTTTTCATCTAGTTTATGGACAGGAGGCACTTCTCCCCATTGAGGTAGAGCTCTCAAGCTTGTGTGTTCTTGCAAGAGTGGCAAAAAAACCAAAAGAGGTTCTACATGAAAGGATCTTAGATCTCCAACGACTTGAGCTAGATAGAGAAGAGTCCATGATCACTACATCACCTAAGCGACAAGCCACAGGGACAAAATCAACAAGAAGCTCAAGGGGAAAGGATTGAAGGAAGGTATGTTGGTCCTTCGCTATGATAACCGACTTGATACTCGACTTGACAAAAAGTTTTTGCAAAGATGGGAGGGACCTTTCATGATAAAAACAAATTTTGGGAATGGTAGTTACAGATTAGCAGATTTATCACGAAAACTCCACAAGACCAGATTCAATGGATGGAGATTAAAGCCCTACTTTCAACGTATCAATCCGTTGATAGGAAGTCATCTGCCTACATTGTCTAAGCTCCAAATTGGCATGGCTCCCTTCGGCTTGGCAAATGCTCCACCTATATTTAAAGCTTTGATGTGCAAAGAAGAACCAGCTTTGGAATCTGAACATACCCAAGGCAACCCTCCCATCTCTGATTTATGGGATTGAGGTAATGAAAAGCAGGTCTAATGGAGTAAAAGAGTGCATGACACTCCTCCTATTGAAAAAAAAAAAGTGGAAAAGGAAAAATGACAAAAAAAGAGAAAAAAAGAAGAAGAAAAAGAAGCAATACCGTCCTCTAAAGATATGAATATCTCTAGGCTTGGGGGAGGGCTAATATGAGTGGCATAAAATGGTAACCATCTTTTTGCAACATTTGTCAGCCTACTCAACGTCCTCTTCCTCATATGTGTATATATTTTTCTACTCTATTAAGTTATCTAGAGTACATTCCCCCTCTTCGTTTAACCTTTGTGGCGACACATACATTATACTCTTCCCAAAAATGTCACCTTAGTCATATATTTATATTACCACTTATTCAATTGGTCTAAATAAATTTCTCACTCCAACTCTCTTTTGCTTCATTACATATGCATGTGGCTACCTCTCATGGTGAGTTTATTTGTGTCACGGCATTGCATAGATGGACATGAGCTCTCTATGCAAAGTGCGTTAGTTTGATGTAAGTGATTCTCTTGTGTGTTTGAGAGGCAAGTCTTGTGCGCATGATTTTTCTTTATGAGTGCATGAGAGAGGAGGAGTTTGGATGTATTGTGGGTATTCTTATGGGGAGAAGGTGAATGCTATTCCACAAATTGCATATTTCATTTGATGCACAGCATTGGGTTGCATAATCGTTGATGGTGTTCAAGTGTCCAAAGTGTATATAGAGTAAGGGGGTTTTCAAAGTGTGTTGCTTGAGTGGGTGAGTGCAAGTGTTTTTTTGATTGGTTTCCTTCTCCACTCCCAAAAGAAGGTGGTGCCCCAAGTAATGTGCGTACCTCTTTACGAACATTTTGTGAGGGTAGGCCCATTGGTTTGGGTTTAGAGGCCCCATTTCAAAAAGCTCGCCCTCTCATTCTGAGAATCTATAGGATTCGTTCCCAGCTACTCGCTCTAAAACATGATCTATGATTGGAAGAGGATAGTTCTCTCATATGTGCATTCACCTTCTTGAGGTTTACACGCATTTTAAGTTTCTCGTCTATTCTTTTTTGGTACCACCACAATTTGTGATACCCAATCATTGTGTTCAATTTCATAGATGAACTTAGCTTCTTTGAGTTTCTCTATCTCCTCTTTGATCTTCTTAGCCAAAGTCTCATTGTAGATGTAGGGTCCTTGTCTACTTGATTTAGCATCATCTCTCATAGGGATAGTGTGCTGACAAATTTTAGGATCCACTCCCTTGAGATCCTTATAAGACCAAGCTAAGACATCCATGTACTCCTTCAAGGTTTTAATGAGGATCTCGTCTTCTTCTTGAGACGAGTCAGTAGCTATATAGGCTAACTTAGAGTCTTCTCTAGGCTCCACTAGATCAATTCGTTTGGCATTTTTAGGACCCTCATAGGACTTTCTCGATTCTTGAGGTTGTCTCATTGGTTGCTCCACTATGATCCATTGATCTTGCAGAGTGTATTTATTATAATGTGATGGAACACTAATTACCCCACATTTCAATGGTACAAACCTCCTTTAAGCTTATTTTCAACTCCTTGTACTTCTGTTTTTGTTCCATTTTTGTCATAGGAGGTTCCGTTTCTTTAGTTTCATCAAATTTGTTCAGTTTTTGTTTGGTTCGGTTTTGTCAATTTGTGTTTTTTCCTTTCTCTGAGATAGGATATCTCCTCGTGATCTTGTCCTTGATGCAATCTTTCACATCGACCATCATCAAGAAATGAGTTTTGCTCCCTACTTTTGGTTCTGACTGTTTTCTTCTCAGTTAGTTCTCTCGTTTCGTACAATGTCCTGATGTTTGGGATGTTGATTTGAAAACTCAAAACAGTTTTCTTACCCTCCTCTGAGGAGTAATTTGGTGTACACTTTGCCATACGTGTTGAAAGCTGGGAACTTGCCTGTGCACTGTGGGCGAGCCTTGTGTGCAAGCCTCGAAAGGCAGCAAACACACAACTAGAAGATCCTATCAAGATCAAAGGGGCAAGGGTGTGTCACTCACTGCTCAATGCTTCCGTCGTGAATTATCGTGTGCTCCGAAGAAGAAGTCACAACTAATGCCACGCTCAACCGTCTTGCCGCCCCGCAATTGCCGCCGCAATGCTCGATCACACACACACACTCTCTCTCTCACTCTCTCTCAAGCGCGCGTGCACACATACACACAATGAGCACTCTCACTCTCTCAAGCGCGCCCACACACACACATGTGAGCACACGAAGGAGAAGGAGACAGAGATGGAGCAAGAGCACTTTTTAGCTTACAACTCCTAGAATGAGAATTTTAGGTGAAAATAGATCTTTTATAAGAGTTTGGATCATTCACACATGGGCGCCCACAGTGGCCGATCGTTGCAAAACTACTGTAAAATTAGTATCAAATGAGATATGTGGTGCGTCTCTCATTGGTGATCACCCAAGCACCTATAGGAATGATAGGCCCGGTCCCTGACTCAAAACAATGTGATATCTGTGGATGTTAACTGGGTCGACGCCCATTTACCAAGGTCAGCACCAAGCGATGGGGAGCGTTGGGCAATCACCAAGCCTCCTATTCGCTTGGTACTGAATCCACTGTCGTATGTAATGACTTTAACACCAAGCGATAGGGAGCGTTGGGCAGACACCAAGCCTCTTATTCACTCGGTGATGACTCCACTTTCGTATGTAATGACTTTAACACCAAGGTCAACACCAAGCGATAGGGAGCGTTGGACAATCACCAAGCTTTCTATTCGCCCAATATTGACTCCACTCTCTGACTTGTCGGTTAACATGCCCCCCTTCGTGATGTAGATTTCATCCTCGAAATTTATTGAGATGAATCCCGTTCGTCGAGGTGGAAGAGCATTTGAGATTGAGTATCCTTAGCCTTCTTCATCACTGTAAAATCAAACAATATTGGCACAGTAATTGCATTCTCACATATAATAAAAAAGCGTATGCAATTGTAGGCACACAAATTGATTGGTAACAAAACATTAAACAATTTGCTAGCAGTAAAACATTGAACTGTAATATAATCAAATACATAAGCAGTTGTAAAGGTAAACAAATAAACAAGTCTGAGGTTTCTAATTTAACGGTCGAGAGGCACTAGAGGTCAACTATTAATACCATGGGTAAGCTTCTCAATTTTCCCTGGTCAATTAAGTTATTTAAACGCGAAAGCAAAGTATTTGATGTTCAAGGGATGACTAGAGTCTATAACTAGAAGACCTTGTAGTTAAGCTATGATAAAAGGAATTGCTCATGAAATCATCACCACTGACTTATAATTAGACCCCCCAAAGTCTTTTCACATTGATTCAATCTTGATATGTGTGCTTATTTTGTGTGCCTTTGGTTTTTTGCTTTTCAAGGAAAAGCGTCCACTTTGGGAACCTCTAGGGCTCTAGTACCATAGACGATACATGTGAGTCAAGTACCAAGTCAAGCTGGGATTTCTCTTCCAGCTTAAGATTTTACATTGTGGTACTTTTGATTTTTTTTGTTTGTTTGTTTTCAACATTTTAATTTTATAACTTGGGGGTTATATAACACTATTACCCTCCCCAGGCTCATCACACTAGTAAACTCCCTTTATAATACTTAAGCTAAAGGTCAATAGGGACTAAGCCCACCAGAAAGCTCTAGTATATTGCACACAATGCTGCCTAAATCGGATTTAGAACCTAAAGTAACCATTGATTATTAGGAAGGAATTCCCCATGGTATTAAGAGAAGATCTTTAACTCCTAACTTGTTTAAACTAGCTTAGTCAGACTGCTTGATTCTAAAACCTAGACAAGGGGTTATGACATAACATTATATAGAATCTAATGTTTAATTTAAGCAAATGTGCTAAATATTGTGCTACCAATCACATTTAAAGCAGACAAACATGGATGCAAAAAAAAAACAAGAGGCAATGCTAATGGACAAGAAACACTTGTTCGTGTTGACGATCGCGCTCAATTGAAGAGTGAACGAGAGAAAGATTCCATGAAGTTCCAAATCCTAACAACATCAAGATGTTCTTGTACACACTAGGAAACACAAAGAATACCTCTACGAGGCACATCAGTGGGAAGAGGCACCAACCCTTATTGAACACAATCAAACAACATAAGGAACCCTAACCTAATTAATTGCACTCCCCGTAGAGAGTCAAGGGAATGGGATATTGTAGAGATTGGGGGGGAACCATTTCTCAGAATTTAAGCAAATCCTATATAAACGGCATTTCTCAAAGACGCACTTTAGGTGTTCAAAATGGCTTTCCCGTTTTGTCAAATGCACACAAATATCATCCATGTAAACATCTAGAAAATTTTGTAGATATTCCTTGAGCGCATGGCTCATTAGCCTTCAAAATGTTGTTGGTGCATTGGTTAGTCCAAAAGTCATGACCCCGTATGCAAAAATATCCCATCCAATGGCAAAAGTTGTTTCATATTGATCTTTGGTTGTAACCAAAAAACCCATCCAAGAATCTATAGGATTCTTTCCCAGCTACTCGCTCTAAAACATGATCTGTGATTGGAAGAGGATAGTTCTCTCATATGTGTATTCACCTTCTTGAGGTTTACACACATTTTAAGTTTCTCGTCTATTCTTTTTTGGTACCACCACAATTTGTGATACCCAATCATTGTGTTCAATTTCATAGATGAACTTAGCTTCTTTGAGTTTCTCTATCTCCTCTTTGATCTTCTTGGCCAAAGTCTCATTGTAGATGTAGGGTCCTTGTCTACTTGATTTAGCATCATCTCTCATAGGGATAGTGTGCTGACAAATTTTAGGATCCACTCCCTTGAGATCCTTATAAGACCAAGCTAAGACATCCATGTACTCCTTCAAGGTTTTAATGAGGATCTCGTCTTCTTCTTGAGACGAGTCAGTAGCTATATAGGCTAACTTAGAGTCTTCTCTAGGCTCCACTAGATCAATTCGTTTGGCATTTTTAGGACCCTCATAGGACTTTCTCGATTCTTGAGGTTGTCTCATTGGTTGCTCCACTATGATCCATTGATCTTGCAGAGTGTATTTATTATAATGTGATGGAACACTAATTACCCCACATTTCAATGGTACAAACCTCCTTTAAGCTTATTTTCAACTCCTTGTACTTCTGTTTTTGTTCCATTTTTGTCATAGGAGGTTCCGTTTCTTTAGTTTCATCAAATTTGTTCAGTTTTTGTTTGGTTCGGTTTTGTCAATTTGTGTTTTTTCCTTTCTCTGAGATAGGATATCTCCTCGTGATCTTGTCCTTGATGCAATCTTTCACATCGACCATCATCAAGAAATGAGTTTTGCTCCCTAAATTGGTTCTGGTTTTTTTCTTCTCAGTTTGTTCTCTCGTTTCGTACAATGTCTCTGATGTCTGGGATGTTGATTTGAAAACTCAAAAAAACTTTTCTTACCCTCCTCTGAGGAGTAATTTGGTGTATGCGTGTTGAAAGCTGGAAACTTGCCTATGCACTAAGTGCGAGCCTTGAAAGGTAGCAAACACACAACTAGAAGATCCTAGCAAGCTCAAAGGGGCAAGGGTGTGTCACTCACTGCTCAATGCTTCCGTCGTGAAGGATTGTGTGCTTCCACAGATGCCACCGTAATACTCGATCACGCACACTCTCTCTCTCTCTCACTCTCTCTCAAGCGTGCACGCACACACGCACACACATCTGTGAGCACTCTCACTCTCTCTCAAGAACGCACACACACACACACACACACACACACACAAACACACACATCTGTGAGCACACGAAGGAGAAGGAGACAAAGATGGAGCAAGAGCACTTTTTAGCTTACAACTCCCAGAATGAGGATTTTAGGTCAAAATAGATCTTTTGTAAGAGTTTGGCTCATTTACACATGGGCACCCACAGTGGCTGATTGTTGCAAAACTACTGTAAAAATAGTGTCAAATGAGATATGTGGTGCGTCTCTCATTGGTGATCACCCAAGCACCTATAGGAATGATAAGCCCGGTCCCTGACTCAAAACAATGTGATATCTGTGGATGTTAACTGGGCCGACGCCCATTTGCCAAGGTCAGCACCAAGCGATGGGGAGCGTTGGGCAGTCACCAAGCCTCCTATTCGCTTGCTGCTGACTCCACTGTCGTATGTAATGACTTTAACACCAAGCGATAGGGAGCGTTGGGCAGACACCAAGCCTCCTATTCACTCGGTGCTGACTCCATTGTCGTATGTTATGACTTTAACACCAAGGTCAACACCAAGCGATAGGGAGCGTTGGACAGTCACCAAGCTTCCTATTCGCCCAATATTGACTCCACTGTCTGACTTGTCGATACATGCCCCCCTTCCTGATGTAGATTTCGTCCTCAAAAATTATTGAGATGAAGCCCGTTCATCGAAGTGGAAGAGCATATGAGATTGAGTGTCCTTAGCCTTCTTCATCATTGTAAAATCAAACAAAATCGGCATAGTAATTGCATTCTCACATATAATAAAAAAGCATATGCAATTGTAGGCATGCAAATTGATTGGTAACAGAATATTAAACAATTTTCTAGGAGTAAAACATTGAGCTGTAATATAATCAAATGCGTAAGCAATTGTAAAGGTAAAAAAATAAACAAGTCTGAGGTTGCTAATTTAACAGTCGAGAGGCACTAGATGTCAACTATTAATACCATGGGTAAGCTTCTCAATTTTCCCTGGTCAATTAAGCTATTTAAACGCGAAAGCAAAGTATTTGATGTTCAAGGGATGACTAGAGGCTATACCTAGAAGACCTTGTAGTTAAGCTATGATAAAAGGAAATTGCTCATGAAATCATCACCACTGACTTATTTCCTTTAATTTGACCCCCCAAAGTCTTTTCACATTGATTCAATTTTGATATGTGTGCTTATTTTGTATGCCTTGGGTTTTTTGCTTTTCAAAGAAAAGCTTCCACATTGGGAACCTCTAGGGCTCTAGTACCATAGATGATACATGTGAGTGAAGTACCAAGTCAAGCTGGGATATCTCTTTCATCTTAAGATTTTACAATGTGGCACTTTTGATTTTTTTGGTTTGTTTGTTTTCAACATTTTAATTTTATAACTTGGGGGGTCATATAACACTATTACCCTCCCCAGGCTCATCACACTAGTAAACTCCCTTTATAATACTTAAGCTAAAGGTCAATAGGGACTAAGCCCACTAGAAAGCCCTAGTACATTGCACACAATGCTGCCTAAATCAGATTTAGAACCTAAAGTAACCATTGATTATTAGGAAGGCATTCCCCATGGTATTAAGAGAAGATCTTTAACTCCTAACTTGCTTAAACTAGCTTAGTCAGACTGCTTGATTCTGAAACCTAGACAAGGGATTATGACATAAAATTATATATAATCTAATGTTTAATTTAAGCAAATGTGCTACCAATCACATTTAAAGCAGACAAACATGGATGCAAAAAAAACAAGAGGCAATGCTAATGGACAAGAAACACTTGTTCGTGTTGACGATCGCACTCGATTGAAGAGTGAACGAGAGAAAGATTCCATGAAGTTCCAAATCCTAACAACATCAAGATGTTCTTGTACACACTAGGAAACACAAAGAATACCTCAAGGAGGCACATCAGTGGGAAGAGGCACCAACCCTTATTGAACACAATCAAACAACATAAGGAACCCTAACCTAATTCATTGCACCCCCCGTAGAGAGTCAAGGGAATAGGATATTGTAGAGATTGGGGGGGAACCCTAAGGCTAAACCCCTATCCTTGTCATCATCGAGAAAAATAAAGTCATCATGCGTTGTTAGGGGATATGTGTTTGAAACGTGAGCCGGGCAGGCGCCGGGCCTCTGGCTGCGAGAGGTGTAAAAGAGAGAGAACAAGAGACACTGACAGCTCTGGAAATGATCGTGATCATCAATTAATCAAATTATACTTTGAGTACAACTTAATCCTTAGCCAAGGCGGACTGTTAACAACATTGTCACTTGGATCATTTGCTATAACTAGGAGTTTAAGCTCCCGGTTTATAGAATTAACGAGGCCGTTAACGACACTGGGGCTTAATATAATCTTTAATCAATCTTTAGCTGATGAAGATGATGGAAATTCCCTCCTGTCACTTTAGCTGTTTCTTCTACTTTCAAGATTCTACAAATCTCATGTAAGGTCGCTCTGTCGATCATCATGCTTCAATAATTACCAAATGTGCTACAACTTCCTGCTCTTTATGCTTTGTGCGCTTTGCACTGTCTTATTTTTCGCTCACAAGCTTCAACTTTATTCTCTAATCGACTTGCTCCGCTCCCATGGCTTACCTCATCGCATCGCCAAGCCTTCTCTTCCTTTGCTCAAGCAACGCCTCCTCCCTTTGCTTCAATCCGAGAGCGAGAGAAGAGAGAAAGATTCTGGTGAGTCTTTTTCCCTTTTGATTCAAGGTCGAGAGGGAGAGACCCGCTTGGTGAACTCGACGTGGATGTCAGGGGATATGTGTTCAAAACGTGAGCCAGGTAGGCGCCGGACCTCTGGCTGTGAGAGTTGTAAAAGAGAGAGAACAAGAGACACTGACAGCTCTGGCAATCACCGTGATCATCAATTAATTGGATTATACTTTGAGTACAACTTAATCCTTAGCCAAGGCGGGCTATTAACAACATTGTCACTTGGATCATCTACTAACTAGGAGTTTAAGCCCCCGCTTTATAGAATTAACTGGGTCGTTAATGACACTGAGGCTTAATAGAATTTTTAATCAATCTTTAGCTGATGACGGTGATGAAAATTCCCTCTTGTCGCTTTATCTGCTTCTTCTACTTTCAAGATTCTGCAAACCTCATGTAAGTTCGCTCTATTGATCATCATGCTTCAATAATTACCAACTGTGCTGCAACTTCCCGTTCTTTATGCTTTGTGCACTTTGCACTGCCTTATTTTCCGCTCACAAGCTTCAACTTTCTTCTCTAATTGACTTGCTCCACTCCCATGGCTTACCTTTTCGCCTCGCCAAGCCTTCCCTTCCTTTGCTCAAGCAACTCCTCCTACCTTTGCTTCAATCCGAGAGTGAGAGAAGAGATAAAGCTTCCGGTGAGTCTTTTTCTCTTTTTGCTTCAAGATCAAGAGGGAGAGACCCGCTTGGTGAACCCGACGTGGATGTCAGGGGATATCTGTTCAAAATGTGAGCCGGGCAGGTACGGGGCCTCTGGTTGTGAGAGGTATGAAAGAGAGAGAACAAGAGACATTAACACCTCTGGCAATCACCGTGATCATAAATTTATTGAATTATACTTTGAGTACAACTTAATCCTTAGCCAAGGCGGGCTGTTAACAACATTGTCACTTGGATCATCTGCTAACTAGGAGTTTAAGCTCCCGCTTTATAGAATTAACCAGGCCGTTAATGACACCGTGGCTTAAAAGAATGTTTAATCAATCTTTAGCTGATGACGGTGATGGATATTCCCTCTTGTCACTTTATCTGCTTCTTCTACTTTCAAGATTCTGCAAACCTCATGTAAGTTGCTCTGTCGATCATCATGCTTCAATAATTACCAACTGTGCTGCAACTTCCCGTTCTTTATGCTTTGTGTGCTTTGCACTGCCTTATTTTCCGCTCACAAGCTTCAACTTCCTTCTCTAATCAACTTGCTCCGCTCCCATGGCTTACCTTGTCGCCTCGCCAAGCCTTCTCTTCCTTTGCTCAAGCAACTCCTCCTCCCTTTGCTTCAATCCGAGAGCGAGAGAAGAGAGAAAGCTTCCGGCAAGTCTTTTTCCCTTTTGCTTCAAGGTCGAGAGGGAGAGATCCACTTTTTCTTCTTCAACACGAGAGCGCTTTTCCCTTGCTTTGCATGTCAAGGACCCCTTACCTTCTTCTCCTCCTTCCTCGCTTCACCAAGGTCGAGAGTGAGAGAGAAAGTCTCCTTTTGTTTTGCTTTTCAAGAGAGAGAGAGAGAGAGAGAGAGAGAGAGAGAGAGAGAGGGGAGAGAGAGAGAGAACGCTCCTTGTGCAAGCCCGAGAGAGAGAGCACACCTCTTTTGCCCCTTTCTCCTCTGAGCTCACAACCCTCACTTCCTTCTTCTACTCCTTTGAGCTGGATGCCTTTCCACTTCCCTCTTCTCCCTTCCTCCTTCGCTAGCGCCGAGGACGAGAGAGAGAACTCGGGCGAGAGCCCCTGAAGCCTTGCCTTCTTCCCATCTCTCCTTGCCTTCCCTTCCTTGCTACCTTCTCTCGTTCATACAATCAATAATCTCCTCTTTGCATGCCCTAAAGCCTCTATTAATAGCCTTGTTGCCTCCCTTAGCAACTACGGCATCGTCGTTGCTAGGGAGAGCAAAAACGGCCCCTTGATGGCGTTGGCAGCCCAAAGTTGAGCTATCTTTGAATTTCACATCGCTGATGCCGCATGGAGGCACCATGGGCCCTTGAGAGAGCTCCCCCATAGGCCCGCTAGAGGCACCTGTGGAGGGCCCTCAAAAATTGTTGAAGCAGCCCCATACACTGCTGCGCTCAAAGATAATCCCTTCCAAAATTACCTACAGCAGCTTCGATGGGGGATACTTCCACCACCCCCTACGATGAAGATCCGCCTTTTGACAGCGTATCGCCAGTTTGCTGCACCAGATGACCTGCCTTGTTTCACGCTGCTCCTTCCAACTCACGCGGATTGTCAGGGAAACATGCTTACGAGCAGCTCTATGGGGCTCTAATTCTTCCTTCGAGAGTCCTTCACCCACAAAAGGGCCATCTGGAGTGGAGGGTCTATGGGGGAGCGATCTGAGACTGGCTCATTTGCTGCGAGGGAATTTGAGGCCCGTTAGGACCAGTGAGAGCTTTTTCCCTGTTTCCTCGATGCATGCCTGCTGCTCGCCTTCACGCCATGGCTTTTTCTTTTATTTTCCTCCTTCCACACTAAAGCCCTCTTTTACCCAGTGGGCGAGCGGCCTATAATTTGTTGGGTGGCCTTTGCTTTAGTTTGGGTGGGTGGCCCTTAAAGGGCACCCCATTTGGCATACATATCGACTAAGGCATTGGCGTACATTCCGGTCAAGGCAATGCAGTAGGCACCAAATTTGGCGTACATATCGCCAAACACCACATTCTCTCCAGCATGTCACATTTGTGCTAGCATTTTCCCGCAATCATAGCATTCCAAGAGACGACATTCCAATCACGAAGCTCTTTAAAAGCCTTACGTGCTTTTGTACGGCACCACTTTTGATATACGCATTAGCCAAGTCAATATCGAGCACCGTCCAGATTCTGTTTGTCGTGCCGTCAATTCCTATGATCTCCATACGCTGCATAGAACACACACATCATCTGACAAGGCTCCAGAACCCTCAGTTGGCACACCAATCGAAGCGACCAAGCTGGTATGGAATCGGCCCCCACCTGACAAGGCTCTAGAACCCTCAGTTGGCACACCAATCAAAGCGACCAAGCTGGTATGGAATTGGTCCCCGATCAATCTTTAACGGCCAATATCTTTGCATCTATAACTCCGATCACTGATCTGAAAAGACCAACGCACTCCACAAAGTGAGCACTTCAAGTTTGTGCATTAATTTCATTTATGTCACCTCAGCTGTAGTTGCCCTATCTGGTACGGACCTGTAATCGACTTAAACTTCAAATTGCCATAACTTCTTCACCGTAGCTCCAATCGACGAGCCGTAAAGACAGGCTGATAGATCACTTCAAGCATTGCAATTCTAGATCATAATCTCCCATCTATCCTCACTTCAAGTCTAGATCATAATCTCCCATCTATCCTCACTTCAATCATACTCTTTTTTAACATCATCAAGACATCTGTTGGCCCTTTTAGCCGCATTTGGCATACATTAATCATTAAACTTGGCCTGTTCGCAAGCCCTTGATCACTGACCATTAATCAAGTAAGCTTCAAGTAAGCTTGATGTACATTTTTTTGGCATCTTTCTTAGCACGGGAGCGGAGCTGCACGACATCCACCCCCTCTGAACCTGCATAGCCTCCGGTCTGTACCAATTGCACTTCAATCTACATCTACTATAAGTACCTTAAGCTCTTTGCTATCATCAGACTCACATAACTGGTAAACAGATGAAAAATAAAATAAGGCTTATATCCTATCATCAACGTTCTAGCTTAATCATTAGGTAGCTGTCCATCAGAAATCTTTGAACCGTACTTGTCGTATCTCCAAAGCATTCAATTATGGAAACATGTTTAGTGAACCCCTCCAGACTCAAGTGCTCCAGTTAATGATGCACACGGCTTGACCATTAAGCTCTCTTAAGGGAACCCTGCCAAGCTTAGGTATGCCTTACTCTGTCTGCACGCGGAATGGCCGTCAAGTCCTTTACCTCAAGTTCTGGTAGCAGAACCAACTCAAAAGATGTGAAGATACTTCATCAATTGTCCAAAGAAGTCAACTAGAAGCCAACCATGTAATCTTATTGAACGTATAACCAAAAACTCTTATGGCTTAGCATTCTCTAGAAACCAAAACCTTGTACCATGCAACCTGCTACAATAGATAATTGCTATCCTTCAAATTTGCAACTTTGCACTTTAGTAGCCCCCGGGATCAAACGGGAAACTAATCATTTTCCCAAGTTTGAGCATCCCTTTAAAAAATTTGCACCATCCCCTAGGATCATAGGGAAAATACAAGAATTTCCAATCAGTAGAGCATAAACATAAATAAGCCCACAAATCTTCATGAACACCACCTGGATCATATGGCATATAAGTCAATTGCCTCGGATCATGCATATATTTGTCACCTCCTGGGTCAAAAGCTAGCTCAAAAATACCCTACATCATAGGGTAACATCAGATCCCATATAGCATCACGTAGCACTAGATACTGCCTTATCCCCTATGCAGCTAGCTCATCCAATTTTCGATCATCAATCACAAGTAAAAGAATTGGCAATGCACCTTCACTCTCACTAGTATTGGAATCTCGATCATGCATATCTGAATACATCAAGTTTCTGACAAAACTCTCTTCATTAGGCTCACAAGATGCATTAGAAAACAATTCTCTATCTTGTAGAGGCTCAAAATCAAGTAGAGCATCATCCAACAATTGCATAAGTTCATCATTAGCTACATCTGAACAAACTTGCTCATGCATGAATCTAGATTGATTGGTATCCTTAGCATCTGTATTTGAGAACCCTTCCAAAGCTTCATCTAATAAGCACATAAGATCTAGGCCCACCGCTTCAGAAGGTTCCTCCATCCTGCACATCTCAGGCTGCTGTAAACTAAGATTTCCACATATGACATGCATACTAAATACATCTGCTCTATACTGCTCTGCATGTCTTTCACCCTTAGCCAAATATCTTTGCACTTCTGTAGCACAAAGTTCAGCATGCACATTGAAAATTTCATCTACTGTCCTGTCTGTATCATCAGCACAATGAAACCAATCATATTCAACATCAAGAGATTGCACTTCACTATGCACCCCCTTTGAATCAACATCATCAAGTTCATGATAATCTTGCCATAGTGTGAGCCCTGTGTCACAAATTCTTGATAAAGAAGAAGTTTGCTTCCCCTCTAAATCACCAACAAATTCAAGATCAGTCTGCGAAATCGATAGCTCTAGGTCATAGAAACTTGTCAGGGAAGGAGTCTACACCCCCTTTGATTCATCATCATCACATTCAAGACCAATTTTCCACTTTGGTAGCTTGGATTCACAACAACTTGTCAATGAAGGAGTCTGCACCCCCTCTGAATCAACATTTTGCAAATCTTAAAACACATACTCTCGCTTAACCAAGTCCTCCAAATCTGGTATATCCAAATTTGGCAAATCTGGTATACCAAAATCCATGGTCCTGTTGCTCTCGACAGCAGTCCTGCTTTGACCTATAACATCTATATCATTAACCAACTCTTTGGCAAAATCTGTATTTGTATCTTCAATCAACTCTATGGGAGAATCTGTATCCAAATTTTTTTTCTCATTTTCTAAGTTAGTAGCAAAAGTATCATTTGTAACCAAATCTTCTTGCATGTCTACTTGAATATGGCTGCACTCATTCACCTGCATAATTTCTTCCCGAGCTTTAGCCACTTCATTGTTTTGATCCCCTAATTTCTTTTCCTCTTGTACTGAATTTATATGCTCTTTGTAGAATTCACCCTCTGTATCTTGCGGTTGTAGAGCCTCACCCTCAAAGACTTCTACTTCATGCAAGGCATCTGCAAAACCCAACTTTTCATACACAGCTTTAACTATGTCGTCGTCACTCACCTGTAAGAAGGTAGCATCTTGTACAATACACTCATCAATCACAACTTCTAACTTTGATTGTACTTGTCCTCGGATATATTTGTAGTTTGGTAGACATAAACTCTGTTCTTGATAGCTTTCGTAACGCTCATAACTTACCTGTACAATAGATTCTTTGAATATTCCCAGTCATCGTTGTAGGATTTGGTAACCTCTTGAATTTTCTCCTTCAAATCTGAACTCACTAACGGCTCAAAAGATTTGTTCATCAACTCTTCTCGTATCCCTCTTACCTTGGTCTCTAGCTCATAGCACTCAAGGTAGCCCTTTGAATCATATCCATTGAAGACTCATCTCTCGTCGTATTCTGCATCTAAAGCTGCATCCATTTGATTTTTCTTCTTTACGGTCTCCATTTCAAGCAGAGATCCTTGAACCAATTGAAGCATCTTCAAAAAATCTGGAATTGTTGGCTTATCATCAAAACCGTTTGCACTTAACTCTGCAATCATCTTCATCATCTGCTCTAAATTCTCCATCTGTACCTCCCACCCCGGATCGTTTCACGTCAAGTTCACCAAGGATGTCGAGGGATATGTGTTCAAAACGTGAGCCAGCGGGCCTCTGGCTATGAGAGGTGTGAAAGAGAGAGAACAAGAGACACTGACAGCTCTAGCAATCACCGTGATCATCAATTAATTGAATATACTTTGAGTATACCTTAAACCTTAGCCAAGGAAGGTTGTTAATAGCGTCGTCACTTGGATCATTTGCTAACTAGGAGTTTAAGCTCCCACTTTACAGAATGAACCGGGCCGTTAACGACACCAGGGCTTACTATAATCTTTAATCAATCTTTAACTGATGATGATGATGGAAATTCCCTCGTGTCGCTTTATTTTCTTCTTCTACTTTCAAGATTCTGCAAACGTCATGTAAGTTTGCTCTATCGATCATCATGCTTCAATAATTACCAATTGTGCTACAACATCCTGGTCTTTATGCTTTGTGCGCTTTGCACTACCTTATTTTCCCCTCACAAGCTTCAACTTTCTTCTGTAATCGACTTGCTCCGCTCCCATGGCTTACCTCGTCGCCTCGCCAAGCCTTCTCTTCCTTTGCTCAAGCAACTCCTCCTCCGTTTTCTTCAATCCAAGAGCAAGAGAAGAGAGAAAGCTTCCGGCGAGTCTTTTTCCATTTTGCTTCAAGGTCGAGAGGGAGAGACCCGCTTTTTCTTCTTAAACACAAGAGTGCTTTTCCCTTGCTTTGCATGCCAAGGACCCGTTACCTTCTTCTCCTCCTTCCTCGCTTCACCAAGGTCGAGAGTGAGAGAGAAGATCTCTTTTTGTTTTTCTTTTGAAATGAGAGAGAGAGAGAGAGAGAGAGAGAGAGAGAGAGAGAGAGAGAGAGAGAGAGAGAGAGAGAGAGAGAGAGAGAGAGAGAGAGAGAGAGAGAGAGAGAGAGAGAGAGAGAGAGAGAGTGAGCACACCTCTTTGCCCCTTTCTCCTCTGAGCTCACAAACCTCGCTTCCTTCTTCTACTCCCTTAAGCTCTTGGATCCCTTTCTGCTTCCCTCTTCTCCCTTCCTCCTTTGCTAGCCAAGGACGAGAGAGAGAACTCAAGTGAGAGCCCCTGAAGCCTTGCCTTCTTCCCAGCTCTCCTCGCCTTCCCTTCCTTGCTACCTTCTCTCGTTTTCACATAATCAATTATAATTGCCTCTTTGCATGCCCTAAAGCCTCTATTAATAGCCTTGTTGCCTCGATGTATGCTTGTTGCTCGCCTTCATGCCATGGCTTTTTCTTTTATTTTCCTCCTTCCACACTAAAGCCCTCTTTTACCCCCTGGGCGGGCGGCCTATAATTTGTCGGGTGGCCTTTGCTTTAGCTTGGGTAGGTGGCCCTTAAAGGTCACCCCATTTGGCATACATATCGACTAAGGCATGGGCGTACATGCCAGCCAAGGCAATGCAGTAGTAGGCACCAAATTTGGCGTACATATCGATTAAAGCATTGTTTAGCACCACATTCTCTCCAGCAGGTCACATTTGTGTTAGCACTTCCCTGCAATCATAGCATTCCAAGAGACGACAGTCCAATCACGAAGCTCTTCAAAAGCCTTAGTTGCTTCTATATGGCACCACTTTTGACATACGCATCAGCCAAGTCAATACCGAGCACCGTCCACATTTTGTTTGTTGTGCCGTCACTTCTTATGACCTCCATACGCTGCATAGAACACACACATCATCTGACAAGGCTCCATAACCCTCAGTTGGCGCACCAATCGAAGCGACCAAGGTGGTATGGAACCGGCCCCTGATGAATCTATTACGGCCAATATCTTGGCATCCTTAACTCGGATCACTGATCTGAAAAGCCCAACGCACTTCACAAAGCGAGCACTTCAGGCCCGTGCATTCATTTCATTTCTGTCACCTCAGCCGCAGTTGTTCAATCTGGTACGGATTTGCAATCGACTTAAACTTCAAACTGCCATAACGTCTTCATCGTAGCTCCAATCGACGAGCCATAAACACAGGCCGATAGAGCACTTCAAGAACTGTAGTTCTAGATCATAATCTTTCATCTATCCTATAATGGAAATTGCGTATGAACTTTGAGAGTAGCGGAATTAGGAAATTAGGTGAAGCACTTTTGTGAGATTACTTTGTGAGCATAGCGGGTGAACTTAATTGTTGATGGTAGTAACATAAACATGGTACTTAGTTAACTTGGCATGAACAATACTTTTGCAAGAGAGAGAGTTTAGAGAACATGACAGTAGTTGAGGATCGGATTCATACGGAGCCGGTCCCCCCTCCAATAGGCATTTGTATTATAGTTTCTCCCATCAAGAGAGACTTGGTACAATACAATCTTTGTGTTGCTTGTGACCTAGGTGATGCAATGAAGATGGAAAGCTTCATGCATCACAAACATAAAATAAAATTTGTAGAAAGCATTAACTATCCCAAGCCTCAGTCCCAAGGCCTCAAACACCTTCGAAGGTGGAGAGAGCTAGCAGGGAATGAGGATAAGGAAGAGGAAGAAGAAACATTCCATAGGATAAAGAAATAGTTCCTCAGTTATCATCTCTCTTCTTGCTAGCATACATAATAGAATGGTATTGAAGATGGAGAATATGGCAAGCTTAAGCATTGAAGCATGGCTCTTGGTTGGATTTGCATTCCATAGCCAAGAGTGTTGGTGTAGACTTTCACTTCTCACAAGCTTGGAGAATGAGGTGGAGTTCCTCCACTTTCACCAAGTGAGAATGATCCACAAAATGTGTGTGTGGTGTATTTCCCCCCAGCACCCCCCTTGCCTACTTGGGGTGAGTTGTAGCTTTTCCACATGCTTCAAGCTCATTGGACCCCTCTCCCCCCTAGCCAATCACATGCAGCATGCATTCAAGTACATGGGTAGTCTTTGGACAAGTGTCCTCCTTACCCTTTAGAGAGAGAGATCTTGAAAATATCTAGATATTTGTTGGATGGAACTAGAAGCTCATTGGACCCCTCTTTAGTCCAACTAATAGCATTCAAGCACACCATGTGGCTAAGCATAGGGAGAGTCTGACATGTGTCCCATGTGCCCTTTGAGAAAAGGGGTGCCCTTTGGGTGAGTGGGAGGTTAAGTCAAATATTCCCTTAACTTTGAGACTTTTATGCATGGGGAAGCTTCTCAAACACCTTCCCCATTAAGTTTGTAGGGTCTCTTTTTTACTCAAGCACCTTACCCCCCATGCATAGGAAACTTCTTAAGCACCTTCCTCATTAAGTTTGTAGGGTCTCTTTTTGACTCAAGCACCTTACCCCCCATGCATAGAAAGCTTCTCAATCACATTCCTCATCAAGCATGACAAGCACCTCAAGCACCTTAGTCATCAAGCACGACAAGGCCTCAAGCACTTTAGTCATCAAGCATGACAAGCACCTCAAGCAACTTAGTCATCAAACACGACAAGCACCTCAAACACCTTAGTCATCAAGCACGACAAGCACCTCAATCTCAGCCCTAGCTTGCCTAAGGTGAAAGGACTTTTAACACTAACCATTGGAGGACTTTAATGAAGCTAACCCTAAGGTATTTCAAGCTCCATTAGATGCATGTTGCTCTTTGATAGACTACCTCCTTTTGGATCCCTATTGAGATGTAACCATCTCTCCTCTTGGCCCCCTATTGAGGTAAGTCTAGAAGAACTTATTGCACATTTTCTCTTTGATAGAACATCTCCTTTTGGACCCCTACTGAGATGCAACTATCTCTCCTTTTGGTCCCGTGTTGAGTTAGGTCTAGAAGCACATGTCTCTATTCTAACTCTTGTTCCTATTTATTCTCCCATATTAAATGATCAGTTTAATATGAGAAAATAATTTGGTAAAGTTAGATATTGGATTTTATGACATTAACTCTCTCTTGAAATCATAGTCATCATCGACTATGAGGTAGAGAAGATAAATCCTAGTCATTAGTCCATGTTTCTTAGCGGGTAGAGGATCCCTTTTTACCCTACGACATCATTCCAAGATGGATGACTAATCCATTTGGTGCTTGGGAGACGTAGCTACCGCAAGCATGTCCGCTCTTTAGTCCATATCATACTTCCAAAGTAGAGTGACAAGTTCTACTTGGTGTTTGGGAGACATCGTCACCACAGACATGATTCTAAGCATGCATACTATTTAAATTTGTGCATAATAAAAAGAGAACTAGTCTTATAAGACAAAAACGTTTTTCATTTAAAATGCATTTTCATATGCTTACTCTAGTGCAACATTGTAAGCATTGACAAGGTTCATATTATCCTTAAGCTAGGTTCCTTGCATCCATTTAGCATCTTTAAAAATGATAATTTGTTAACTTAATAAGATATCATGAGATAATCTTACCATTTCTTAATACCTTGTCTTCATGTCATAGGATGGACTCAGATTGAAGTACTTCTTCTTGATTTTTGATTTTTGGAGGGTCGGAAACTATTGCTTCTTTTGATGGTGCTCCTTTGTAAGGCTTAGTAGGATCTCATGGATAGAATTGTGTATGAGCCAATGGTTGGTCAACTTTAATTGATAAGCCATATCATTGATTGGCTTAAGAATTTAAAAAGGACCATAGTATCTTTTTTCTAGTTTAGCATAATACTCTTGGTGGCCTGAAGGTTTCTTGCCCGTAGTATGCCTAAGATGAGCCTTGAGAAACTTTAGCAAGACCCAATGACTTTTCTTAAAGGCTAAGGCTCTTCTATGCTTGTTAGCAGTAGCCCTTTTTGCCTTTGCTTTGAGATGGATATAACCTCTTTAATCTTTGGAAAAGATTCTTGTGAGTCTCGGCTATATTCATCAGCACGCGAAAATCTTCCTTTGTACTTTAAGTAGTAAGGGACTTTTGGATCTTCCTTCTTTAACCTCGAAAGGTGATTTCCCCATAGAAGTATGTACAATGTCATTGTACACATACTCCATAAGAGGTAGGTACTTCTCTCATTGAGAACGTTGATCCACTTCCATGACATAGGCTTTTAGTAGATCAAGAATCGTTAGATTATTTATTTCACTTTGGTCATCCATTTGTGGATAATTGAATCTACTTCCTAGATTCTCAAAGAGACCCTTCTAGAAATTAATGGTCATTCTAGGATTTTTGTCCGACACTATGGATGTTGGAAAGCCATTATATTTGAAAATTTGAGATCTAAAGAGGGTTGCCATTTGATGTGCCTTAATAGTATTTTTGGCAGGCATAGAGTGTGTTTTCTTGTTAAGCCTGTAGACTTAAACAATCCAAGTTGCTTTCCTCAATCAAATTTCAACTTTTGGTATACCACGCATTTTGAAACATACTCTTGTATGTTTGCTTTTCATGGTAGACCAATAGAAATACATTTCTACTCCTTGAAGAGTAGATTATGAATTCCCTCTTTGCCTCGCATAAGGAGAAGTATGGGATTTATACATGACTTTTGTATTGTATGGGTGAGTAACACATAGCCTATTTCCCTTTGGAAGATAACCATCCTTCAAGGTGAATGGTTTTTTTTTCTTCCCTAATGCAAAGGCTATAATTACGTACTTAAGTTCTCGGTCAGTAGCATACTCATCTATCATAAAAGATAGATCATTGTGAGTTGCTATAGACACCACATTTATCCTTGGTCTTTGTGAAAGTGCATCGACCACTTGATTGTGCTTGCCAACAATGTGAACAATATGACATTTAAATTGCTAAAGAAAAATTTCCCACCTCATTTGTTTGTCAGAGAGCTTGGTTTGAGTCATGAAGTTCTTGAGGCTTTGTGATTCATTCGTAGGATGAATGAAGTCCCCAAGAGATAGTGTTTCCACGTGTTTAGGGCATATAGAATAGCTAGTAGCTCTTTTTTGTATTTACCCAATACTCACTTATCGGAGTTGAGTCTTTGACTCTCATATGCTATGGCACGCCCTTCTTGAAGCAAAATAGCTCCAAGGCAATCACCACAAGCATCACATTGGACCTCAAATGGCTTTGAGAGATCTAGTAGTGTGAGCACACATTTAGAGATAAGATTCTCCTTAAGCTTCTTCAAATGCTTCTTGCACTTTTATAGTCCATGAATACTTAAAGTTCTTTTTTGTTAAATCATGTAATGGGCCTGCTATTAACAAAAAAAAATAATTCTATGAAGCATCTATAGTATGCACACATACCTATGAAGCTTCGTACCTCCTGTAGATTCCTTGGATTAGGCCATCCTTTTATTATCTCTAACTTTGTTGGATCCATACGGGTGCCATCTTTAGAGATAATGTGACCTACATATTGAGTCTCTTGTAGGAAAAATTCCCTTTTCTTTTGATTAGTGTGAAAATCTTATTCTCTCTCACAACTTGAAAGATTACCTAGAGGTGTTGCTTGTACTTCTCAAGAGAATTTGAATGGCTTGAAGATTTTTGTCCATCATGAGTTTGAATGTGTTTACAGCATTTGTCATGCCAAAACTTGTAAATTTTCAAGTAGATCTTCTACTCGCGACACGTGAAATCTATTTTTGATAGTAATCTTATGTAGTGCCCTATAGTTGACACACATATGATATGTGTCGTCTTTCTTTTTCACTAAAAGTAATGGTGAACAAAATGGAGAGGAGATAGACCTCACCATCTCTTTTTTCACCAATTCATGCACTTGCCTCATGATCTCCTCTTGTTGAGCTTGTGAAACTCGATAAGGAGGCTTGGTAGGCGGTGAGCTTCTTGGTAGGAGATCAATTGCATGGTCATCATCTCTCATTTTAGAGGTAGCTCACTAAGGATGTCATCCATGAAAACATCTTGGAATCCATTTAGGAAATTAGACAACTCTAATTTCTCTTGATTCCCTTTATTGCAGGGATATGGTGTTCCCCAACTCATTAGCATCTATGTATATGCTCTTTTCCCTATAGGTGAAGTAGATTCTCCTTTCAAGGAACTTCATGTTGGAAGCCATGCGGTTAAACCATGGTGCCCGAACGATAACATTCTCATGTTTGAGAGGGGAGATGAAGAAATCCTCTTTGTCCACTTAACTTTGGACATGAAGCCTCAATTTCTCAATTAAGGGAGTAATTGAGAGGTCTTGTCCCTTGATAGCTCCATCGGATTTCAATGCATCTCCCATGTTGTGGGCTTGTATGCCTAGCTTGGTGGTCAACTCTGTAAATATAAAGTTGTGAGTTGAAACAAGGTAAAAAATAATGGCATCATGCTCTTGGATCTTTCCCTAAGCATAGGAAAGGAAAAATACTTGGCAATGAGCATCCTCTTTTCGAGCTTCAAATATAGAGGCTCTAGGAGTCTCATTGCGGGCAATTCTCTTGGGGCAAGGACGATAACCATGGCCTTGCTCCCCACACTTCAAAAATTTGTGGTCCTTACAAAAAGCTTCTAGCTCTTTAGGAGAGAGTTTATATTTACCTTTGTAAACTCCCTTCTTCTTGGACAGATTGTTGTTGTTGTTGTTGGAATAGCCTTGGTAAGAATTTTGGGCATTGGTTTTCCCCTTTGCATTACTTTTGTCTTTATTTTCCATGGGCTTGACATTCCGTCTAGCCCCTTGTTGGAAATTGATGTGAGAAGCAACCATTGTGTGGTAGATTGCTTTGGTGATAGAATCAGGCCGTTGAGAGTTGACATACTTGGCCATCTCTTTGGGTAATCCCGCACCGAATTGTTTCTTTTGCTCAGCAAAGTCTATCTTTTGAAAGATAGTAGCCTTGAGATGTAAATCCCAAAACTTGTCCACATATTTATGGATAGACTCATGAAAGAGAAGATTTAAACTTCACCATTTGGTAAGCACTTTGTCCTTTGCATCACTTGCAAGGAATTTCTTCATGATGGAAACTCATAGAGTTTTCCATGTCTTTGGGGCTTTTCTGTTGCCATGAAGGCTAGCCCACCATTGACGAGCCAATTTTTGGAAGTGCATAGCTACATGGCATAGCTTGGAGGACTCCGTGAAGCCCTAGTCTCCAAAGGCCGCATCAAATTTTTGGATGAAGGCCAATACTTTGTCAGTAGCACCAAAGGTGCCATCATTGGTGAGACAAGAGATACTCTTTCCTCTCTCTTTGAACTTCTTGAGCTTTTGGGTCTTTTGCCATGCAGAGTAAGCTTTGCGATGTCCTCCCTCTTGTATTCTCTAGGGGAATAGCCATAGATTTCATTGGTAGAGGAGGAAGGTGAAGAAGAAGGAGAAGAGGGTGACCTCTTTATTGCCGTTTTTTTCCCTTTGTTTCCTCTCTTCCTTTTTGAAGTGATGAGGAGAAGGACTATGGGTTAACCATTTCCTCTTGAGAGGAGTTGGCAATTGTTTAGTCCGCCATCTTTGTGGGGCCACATATTCAGAGGAACTTAGGGATTCATTACTTTCTTGTTCTTTGGATTACTCCTCTCCTATGGGAGAGAGTCTTCTTTTGGGGGTCTCATCAAGAGGCCTCCTAAGCTCTCTCTCCTCTTGGAGAGGAAATAAAATCCCATAAGCACAAAGTTGTTAAGTAACTTTGGCTTGCAAAGCAAGGTTGCCCATAGCTTGTTGCAACTTAGTAAAAAGATAATTTACAACCATGGGGGCATCATCATTAGCACCTTTATGTGCAAAATCAAAGTTATCAATGTTCATTCTATTCTCTTGGTTATTGTCAGCCGTGTTAATGAAACTTATGTGTTTACTTAGTGTATGCTTTGGCAATTCAAAACCTTAGTTGCTACTTCTCTTAGCCTTTGAAAATAGGCACTTAAGTATCCACACCCACGGCTCGAATTGGTTAATTATAGAGAGTAGTGGAATGAGTCTAACATAGCAAAGTTGCCAAGGGATAGATCCTTTCGGACTTCTTATGGCTCAATAATGGTAAAGCCGTAGGCAAGTCTAAAAAGACTCCATTATTAAGACCAAAGCTCCCAAGGTATGCACCATATTTCACATAGTGGGCTCAACAAAACCGATAATAGATCCCAGTCCCACTTACCCTAATATAATTAACAAAATCAACCATTAATAGGCTACTTAAGGACCTCTCTTCTTTAGCAAGAAAAGAGAAACCAAATGCTTTGATATCAATGTAATGGAAATGGCCCATGAACTTTGAGAGTAGCGAAATTAGGAAATTAGGTGAATGGTGAAAGCATGTTAACGTGCCGCGCTTTTTGTGCTAGTTAACATATGCCAACAAGCACATCTTGTAAGCATATTACATGGATAGGAAAGTCATGTTTTTTCAAGTGTGTGGGCCACCATCATGAACCATACAAAGGTTCTATTGCTTCTCCTCCACCCTGCAAAAGATTGAATGCTTCTAATTCCCAAGGATCCCCAATGTCAAAGTACATGCATGCAGGGAAGGGGAAGCAGGAATCAAGTACTCTCTCTCTCTCTCTCTCTCTTCAATGAGGGGGCCACATTTGGAAGTTTTAAATCAAGCAAAGCATGACACGTTTCTCCAGCATGCCCTGACTACTAATCTCTTAGTAAATCCTCTCACCCATGAGATAATTGTGTTGCTAAGCATATGCTGCAATCAACACAGAGGACTATGCATTCAGCTTATATGCTTGTTTTTGCAGTAGCCCCTAGTTGCAATCTAGTTGTGGATTCTCTCACACTGATCAGGTGCTTGTGAATTGCCTTAGGAATTCAAGGTGCATGCTTAGATGATTCCATATAAGGAGAGCCCGTGTAATTGCATGTGTAGAAATTACTTGACAGCCCTATTCTATTGGGGTTCTGTAAGGTTTTAATCTTATAATCCTGTGTGGCATGCAGGCCGATGGAAAGCTCCCAAGCTGAACATCCCATTGTAGGAAAAGTTTTGTGTAACAACAGAAGAGTTTAATGTTGTCCATGGCCTCTCCATGGACGGTGTCGACCCCAAATTGGTGAAGTGGGAGCAAATTACACATCTGAAGTGGTTCAGTGTATTCAAAGAGGCGAAGGAGTGCAGTAAATATTGCTTCAAATGCAGTAGCATTCATAGCAACATGTACGACCAAGTACTTGAGCTGCACTACAAGGTGTACCAGAAGGCCTCCACCAACATGGAAATTAATTCGGCTTTTGCAAAGGGTTTTGTAAAACAATTCAGTCCAGTGGAAATTGCAAGTGGCTCAATCATGCAGTTCAATTGGGCTGAGTTTGCTGTCCAACATTTGTAGGACCTTCGAGAAAAAGGATACTTTGATGCCCATGTTGAAAAGTGGAGGGTGCGTAATACACACCCCTCAAGTCAAAAAACAGAGCAGGGCTCCACGAAAACAAAGGACGATTGAGTTGGCCAAGTAGCTTCGAACGTTGTTTCTGCTGCTAGGGCAACACCCCTCTCTATTAACAACTCTCACAAAGTGATAGCAAGCCTGTCATATTTCGGGCTCTTTGATTTGCATCACATCATGAGTGCAAATGACCATTTCAAAAATCGACTACAGGATACTAAACATCAGCTCAAGAATGCGGGTCAGGAGCTTGAAGCTGCGAGGGTTCTGAAAGCAAGCCATGATATGGTCAACCCTATAGTACTTGCTATGAGACATAAGCTTCATGATGCTGAGAATGAATTGTGGTGTTTAGGCCTCACTGACAGTGTGGATGCAAGGAGAGAAATAGAACTCAAGGTAAAGATCAAGACACTGAAGGAGACAGTGGATCGTTTGGGGCTTCCTCACAGTGAGGACACCCCTATTGCTATTGATATTGACATAGCATGTCTTCATGTAAGTGCCAATGGTTTTTGTGATTGAACCTTATGTTTTGAATATGTGCACAACTATCATATGTACTTACCATGCCTCTGTTTTGATTGGTTTGTAGATTAATGTGAAGGTGCATGAAGCAAAAGTGCATGCCTACGATAGTCAATTGCAGCTGCTCATGCAAATAACTAGGATGATATAAGGCTCCTTCATCCCCACTACCCTATGCAAGATAGCTGTGGACACTTTTACAGAGTGTATAGGAGGGGTACGCGATGGGACAACAAGCAACATGTGTACTCGCTGTGGTTTTCCACTAGAAGTACACGAAATCAATGCAATGGTCAAAATTCCATGTGAGCATACCTATCACCTAATCTGCTTTGTTGCTGCATGCTCCCTGGGGACCAAATGTAGAGCTTACACCTACCAACAGAGGATACCAGCTGAATGGTGGGGCAAGGGCAAGGACCTCCAATCACACAGAGTTCTAGTAAGATAATGTTAAGGAATAGTTATTCAGCCTTGATTCCTACACTAGCCCTGTGTATGCTAGTTAGCTTAGTGGGTATGGTGTCTAGCATATTGTGTATGGTAGTTGTCAAACCTAGTTATGCTATTTAGCATACTATGAGATATAGCTAGCATACATTGTCATGGTGGTAAGCATACTGTGTATGCTAGTTAGCATATCTAGTTATCCTACCTAACATATTGTGAATACTAGTTGGCATTTTTTGTATGCTAGTTAGCATACTATGTATGCTAATAAGCATACCTTCTATGCTAGTTAACAAACTATGCATGCTAACTAGGATAGAGATTTTACCAATTAGACACAAAGTATGCTAATCAGCATGTTAAATAAGCTAATTAATGCACATTGTGCTAACTAGAAAACGAGGTATGCTATTAGCATACCTTGTATGTTAGTTAGCACACACAATGTGCTAACTAACATACATGGTATGCTAATGAGCATATTTAATATGTTAATTAGCATAATTTTTATGCTAATTAGAATACTGTGGATGATGGCTAGCATGCAAGTATGCTAATCAGAACACTGTGTATGATGGCTAGTATATAAGTATCACCCGAGGCTCATCTAGGAGGTGCACATGGTGTTCTATGTACCTTTTCCTCCCCATCCTCTTTCGACAAACATCCTTCTTGTTTGGTGAAATGCAAGTCTCCACTTTCCAAAATGTGTAGACCAATTCCTTAATTTCATCTGTGATAGGGCTATGACGGTGCTGCTTCGTACATGCAACCAATGAAAACAATCGACCATCAACATCAGGCTTCGCCTGTCGTGATCTCGCCTTGTGCAAGGTGTGACGATTGACATTTAGGACCCTGGCAATTTTTGCAATAGGCATGTTTTCCTTTGAATTCAACATCATCTACAATGCTACATTCTTCAAAAATAACTCCTCATTGGAACCTGGCTGCTTGACGGTAGCCGGTGTGCTGCGAACATTGGAGACTCATTGCCACTAGCTCCTCGAAAGACTCATCATGGATCGCCCGAACATGCGAATGTTGAGCAACAAGATTCCAGATTTCCCACTTTGCTTCTGTACTAAAACCTTTAGTCCTACTCTTGAAAGCTCTCACAATCTCGGAGGAGATTTTCTTTTTCTTACAGAAAGAGTTGGATCTTGGGAGTCTTAATTCATTGCTTGTAGTGGCTCTCTTATGCTTTTTCTTGAGAACTATAGACGTGCATAATATGTTACTTAAAATCACTTAAATGTATAGCTGTCAACACTTGATGTTGTAATACACACATACTACGAACAAATGCCCTCAGAAAACTATAGATGTGACCTACAAAACCAATGACCTCATGTAGAGTGGGTGGGCTACACATAAGATTTGCTTACCATCACATTACAGTACACCTCCATTTCCAGCATTGGAGCTAGTGGCAATAATGTTAGCTGTTGGTTCTCCATTTCTATAGGTCTGTGTCAAAACGAGAGAAAGAGCTCAGCTTTGACAACTCAACTCTCAGGCAGGATTCTTGGCGCAAGGAACGAACGAGAGAGAGAGAGAGAGAGAGAGAGAGAGAGAGAGAGAGAGAGAGAGAGAGAGAGAGAGAGAGAGAGAGAGAGAGAGAGAGAGAGTCCCCACGTTGTCTTCAGTAACTGAAAACACAAGCACAGGAGGAGGGAAAATAATTTTTTTATGGAACATTTGAAATTCAAAGGACTTGCCCATCCGCTTTTAATATATGCTAACAAGCGCAAGTAACTAGCATTGTCCGGGACAACATATTCAGTGACCTGTTAACATGCTTCTACCCTGAAGCACTTTTGTGAGATTACTTTGTGAGCATAGTGGTTGAACTTAACTGATGGTAGCAACATAAACATGGTACTTAGTTAACTTGGCATGAACAATACTTTTGCAAGAGAGAGAGTTTAGAGAACACGACAATAGTTGAGGACCGGATTCATATGGAGCCGGTTCCCCCTCCAATAGGCATTTGTATTATAGTTTCTCCCATCAAGAGAGACTTGGTACAATACAATCTTTGTGTTCCTTGTGACCTAGGTGATGCAATGAAGATGGAAAGCTTCATGCATCACAAACATAACATAAACTTTGTAGAAAGCATTAACTATCCCAAGCCTCAGTCCCAAGGCCTCAAACACCTTCGAAGGTGGAGAGAGCAAGCAGGGAATGAGGATAGGGAAGAGGAAAAAGAAACATTCCATAGGAGAAAGAAATAGTTCCTCACTTATCATCACTCTTCTTGCTAGCATACATAATAGCATAGTAATGAAGATGGCAAGCTTAAGCATTGAAGCATGGCTCTTGGTTGGATTTGCATTCCATAGCCAAGAGTGTTGGTGTAGACTTTCACTTCTCACAAGCTTGGAGAATGAGGTGGAGTTCCTCCACTTTCACCAAGTGAGAATGATCCACAAAATGTGTGTGTGGTGTATTTCCCCCCAGCACCCCCCTTGCCTACTTGGGGCGAGTTGTAGCTTTTCCACATGCTTCAAGCTCATTGGACCCCTCTCCCCCCTAGCCAATCACATGTGGCATGCATTCAAGTACAAGGGTAGTCTTTGGACAAGTGTACTCCTTACTCTTTAGAGAGAGAGGCTTGAAAATATCTAGATATTTGTTGGATGGAACTAGAAGCTCATTGGACCCCTCTTTAGCCCAACCAATAGCATTCAAGCACACCATGTGGCTAAGCATAGGGAGAGTTTGACATGTGTCCCATGTGCCCTTTGAGAAAAGGGATGCGATTCCCCTAACTTTGAGACTTTTATGCATGGGGAAGCTTCTCAAGCACCTTCCTCATTAAGTTTGTAGGGTCTCTTTTTTACTCAAGCACCTTACCCCCCATGCATAGGAAGCTTCTTAAGCACCTTCCTCATTTAGTTTGTAGGGTATCTTTTGACTCAATCACCTTACCCCCCATGCATAGAAAGCTTCTCAATCACCTTCCTCATCAAGCACAACAAGGACCTCAAGCACCTTAGTCATCAAGCACGACAAGGACCTTAAGCACCTTAGTCATTAAGCACGACAAGCACCTCAAGCACCTTAGTCATCAAGCATGAAAAGTACCTCAATCTTAGGTTGTGTTACCACCTCAAGCTCAACCCTAGCTTGCCTAAGGTCAAAGGACTTTTAACACTAACCATTGGAGGTATTTAATGAAGCTAACCCTAAGGTCGGTTAAGCTCTATTAGATGCACGTTTCTCTTTGATAGACTACCTCCTTTTGGACCCCTATTGAGATGTAACCATCTCTCCTCTTGGTCCCCTATTGAGGTAAGTTTAGAAGCACTTATTGCACATATGCTCTTTAATAGACCATCTCCTTTTGGAGCCCTATTGAAATACAACCATCTCTCCTTTTAGTCCCATGTTGAGATAGGTTTAGAAGCACATGTCTCTATTCTAACTCTTGTTCCCGTTTATTCTCCCATATTAAATGATGAGTTTAATATGAGAAAATCATTTGGTAAAGTTAGATATTAGATTTTATGGCATATCCTCGCTTCAAGCCTACTCTTTTTTAGCATCATCAAGACATCTGTTGGCCCTTTTAGCCGCATATGGCATACATTAATCATTAAACTTGGCATGTTAACAAGCCGTGATCACTGACCATTAATCAAGTAAGCTTCAAATAAGCTTTCTGGCATCTTTCTTAGCATTAGAGTTGCACGACACCGTGAGACCATATGTGCCATCTGTGTAATCATGTAACTCTTCCTCGTCATTAGAGGCACAAATTTTCACTAAGAACATCACTAGACGTTGTCAGGAGTTTTTTTGAGCAAGGGATTGCGCATATGTACATACCCATGCATGGTGCATCAAATAAAGTATTGCCCATTTTCCAGAGCCAGGTGGTTACGTGGGGCCCACATGTGTACAGGTAGGACACCATGTACATAGTGCATCGATTTTCATCGTTACTAGTACCATTGTGTTTTTCTACAATAAGGAGGAGTTGGTAGCGCGTGAAACTTCTCGAGGAAGCTATCCGCGGGCCGATGACGTGAGGTCAGCAGGTGCGTCAGAAGGCATCTAGTGGCGTCAGGAGGGCGAACGAGGTCAATATTTGCATGCGGATGAGTACGGACACAACGTGGATGTTTTCTTGTGATAATTATGCAGAAAGGTCATCATGAGGACCTTTTTTTGGGGCCACTTCACGTGGTGGCGAGATGCTTATTGGAAAAAAGCTGAGTGCCAGGTGTGCGGATGACGCAAAAAGGTGACAACTATGCACTGCGAGGTCAGTTTTTGGCCTGTTCGGGGTCCGTTTGAGGTCATCTAAAAGGCCAAGGGTGCCCAACTAATAAAGCTAAGTGTGGGAACTGAAAAAACTGAGAGAAGACCAGAAAAAACGTGGAGAAGAGAGGAGGAACAGCCGCAGGTGTGTTTTTGCTCATTTTGGAGCCTGTTTTGGCCGAAAACTGCTCATCCGAGGTCGGATTTGAGCACTTTGACATTGTAGACTGGGGTTTTGGGCCGTTCCGGACGCGATGGCGCTGTCCATTTTGCCAAATTCCTCACTCTTTTCTTGCTGTTTTTCTGTGTAAGTTTCTCCTATGAGCGAAATTTCTGCTCCAGTTTGTGATTGTATCTGGCTTATTTTACCCATATTGTGTGAGCTGTTTGCCCCATTGGTGTTGGCCCAAGCTCATTTGTATCTAAACACCAGAAATTCTCCTCTTTTGAGCTGAGTTTTTTGGGTGTGTGTGTGTGTGTGTGTGTCTGTGTGGAGTGGGCAAGTGGATAGTCTCTCTCCTCTCACTCCAGAGGTGTGTTCCCTGTCTCGGCCAGGTGTGTTGTGTAAGCCGAGTGGTGCCCCATAGTGTGTGTGTGTATCTTCCCAAGAGTGTGTGTCGGGTCGTTATAGAGGCGCTGTGTGTGTTTTCATCCCGCTCACATTCTTTTGGCGCCCCCACGGAGGATCTTCTTCGAGTACCTTCTGCTTCGAGCTTCGAGCTTCGAGCTTCGGGATTACAGGTTACAGGTTACAGGTTACAGGGACAGGGATAGGTACAGGTACAAGTGAATCACACAAGTACAGGTAGCTGGAGTACAGTGATATACTAGTAGTGATGTCACTTGCAGTTGTTGTGGGAATGCATCACTTGGCGCCTATTTGAGCGCATTGTCTGTTGGATTGTACGTTACTTGTGGAAACTGCCATTGTACGCATTTGTGGAGCCATACATGGTTTTATTTGGCAGTCCCAGCCATTTCTGAGACTTGGTCTGGAAGATAGTCATTTCTGAGACTTGACTATACGCGATTTGCATTAGCTTTCGTGTGAGGGTCGATAGCGTGAGGTTTTTATTGAGCTGGGGGATTCTCAAATGTGGAGATCCTTTCGGTGATACAGGTAGCTGGAGCACCCTTTTCGTGACCTCGCCATAGGCTATGTACTAGTGAGTCCTACTTGATGCTCGGGTTCTATTGTTGACAGTTTATGCATACATAGACAGTCTATATTTTGGGTTCCTACTGCTCTACTTCTGGGGAAACTCTGTCGAAATTTTCCCAAGTTATGATGGCTGGTTTTTTGGTATTTTGAGCCATTTATGCTGTTATGCTGCTGAAATTTTGGCAAAATCAGAGGTTGAGTCAGGTGTGCCTTCTTGGGAGCTTCATGGTTGGCTTTAATGGATGATCAAAATGGCCCTCAGTTCACTCCTTTTCATTTAACGCAAAGAATTCAGATTAATGTTCATGTGTCCAGGAAGATCTTTTTCCAGCAGCGCATAGTCTTTATGTTTGGGCCAAGAAGATTGAGAGAGATCCTGGAATGTCCTTTGCCTGTTGTCATTCCGATGATCAACTATGAAAACTCATTTGATGTGCATGTGTTTGTCCTTATCTAAAGTTGAGCTCCATTGAAGTTTCTGGGGATTGGGAAGTGAAAAGTTTTGGGTTCTTGCACGTGTGTTCGAAGGGGTTCTCAAAGCATCATAATTTGGGTAGCCATGGCTTTCTCTTATCCCGAGTTTCATGGAAGAAGTGATGAAGATGTGGAAGAATTTTTGGAAAAGATGGAGGTTGCCTGCATTAGCAACCAGATTCATGACCTTACGCAAATGTTACGCCTTCTCCAAATTTGTTTGAAGAGTGATGCACGAGCTTGGTCCAAAGCATTTGAAGAGGAGTTGCGTATGGCTGATCCACCTATAAGATTGAGTTGGGACAATCTAAGGCATGGATTGGAAGTGGAGTTTGTGAAGATAGAAGACCCTGACAAAGTCTGGCAAGAAGTACAGGCTTTGGTGCAAAAGGAAGGTGAGCCAGTAGATGCATACATACGTAAGTTTTCATTGGCATGGGAGCGAATGTGCAAGGCTTTAGCACCACAGGTACCCCCGCCTGACATGATGAAGAAGGACAGGTTCTTGGCTGGTCTTTGGGAGAATATACGTTGGAGAGTAGAGCTAAAGAAGCCTAGGACATATGAAGATGCACTAGAGGTAGCAAGGAACAAAGAGTGGAAGCTGAGGAAAATGAGCCAGTTAGGGGTGGAGTCTTTGCCAATGAGGTCTGAATTTCAGCCTATAGAGTCTTTACAAGGGCGCATGTCAGGGGTTCATCATGAACCAGTGGTTCCTGTTACTACTCAGGTTATGCCAGCAGTGGTCACTACAGCAGTGCAAGATGATGGCCTAAGGCAAGACATGAGGCAAGTGGTTGATCTGATGAAGAATCTCAGCCTAAACATGCTAGGTCAAGTGGGAAATAATCGAGGTCGAGGGCGGTTTGCAAATCAGCCAGGAGGTGAAGAAAGACCTAGGAATGGTGCTGGACAAAGTAATAGTAGGTTTTGGAGGCAGACGCCCACATGTTATAATTGTGGAGAGTTGGGTCACATCAGCCCGCAATGTGATAAGCCACCAAGGATGGGGGGAGACATGTATCCATTGCCAAGACAGGTGCTAACTAGATCAAATGATTATGGCATCGAAATTAAGGGAGACGAAGGAACCAGTGGACTGACCCAGGAGGAAAAGGGAAAGACAAAAGTGCTAAGTGTAGTCACCTTGGAGAAGGCATCAAAGCTAGAGGATACATTAGTGATGCCTATTGGGAAGAGGACCACAGAGGAAAAGGAAGGAAGAAGTACCCCAGGTCCTAGTAAGAAGAAAGGAAAGAGCCATGAAGGCGAGGATGTCAAGGCCAAGAGGAAAAGGAGAGCTCGTCGAAAGTTTCATGTTTCAGATTTTCCACTAGGGGATGGGCAATTAAGCTATGACTTGAAGGAGGATCTGACGAGCAGGAAGGCAGATGTTACTTTTGGGCAGCTTATAGAGATGGTGCCTAAGCTAAAGCGACAGTGGAAGAGGATGGTTAACCCAATGGAGAAAGAGCCAGAGAGAGGTTCAGTGAAGGTGTTGGCAATGGACGAGCTACCAGACATTTGTCCAATAGTAGATGTGTGGCATAAAAGGAAAAATTTGGGACAAGGTTATGTGGATGGCGGAGCCCAAATATGCGTCATAACACACTCATGCGTTGAGAAGATGGGTCTCACAGTGGCTGGGGTGTCAGGTTTTCGGATCAGATTGGCAAACCATCAAAAAGTAAAATGCTTGGGTGTTGTAAAGAGCTTAGAAGTGGAGGCATATGATGCAAAGGCAGTGGTTGATTTTCATGTGATGCCAGCAGGGTTGGGAGCATATCCTATTATACTGGGCAGACCATGGTTACGTGCAGTGGGAGCTGTTCAAGATTGGCGACGTGGTACAATTAGCCTCTATGGAAAGACAGGTACCAAGAAGCTTTATAATATGGACACAAGGAAACGATTAGAGGAGCTTTATGAAGATGAGGATGAGTCTAGTGATGAAGACTCTTCCACGGTGACAGATGAGGACAGTGATAGCACTACCAGCAGTGATGAGGATGCTGATGTTGCATTTCTTTTGATGGATAAAGAAATCCAGGAGTGTGGTTTAGTCGCATTTGCGAATGAAGTTGAAGATGAAAGTGAAGGACCTTATGAAGTGATTGAAGGGCTGATGCAAACCAAGGTTGAGTTGTCAAAAAAGCAGGAATTAATGACGCAAATGATTAGTGGAGACCTCTCAGCTATGGAGAAGGATATATTTTTGCATATGCTGGCTAGTTTTTCTGATTTGTTCATTACTTCATATGAAGAGATCAGAGGGTTCAAGGGTGAAGAGATGCATATAGAGCTGAAAGAAGGTGCTAGCCATGATTATGATGTGGATAAAGTTATGTGTGATGATGAGTATGCTTATGATGATGAGAAGGGGTTTGGCATATATGAGTCCAATCTCAGCTATGTGGATGCCTATGCTAGGGAAATGTGTTCTGCGGGGATACGTTTGTGCTGTGGATATCAACAAATTTACCTTCACACAATGCTTTTAGCTACTTGGGTGCATGATTTGCAGGTTGTTGCTATGGTTGGTGAAGCCAAGATGCCAGGTGATGAGTCACTTGAGTTGTCTCTATCGGTTGGGTTAAATGTGGCATGCAATATTTATGCTTTTGGCACTCCAGACAGGGCGGATGTGTTAGATGGATATGCCTATGGTGCATTTTGGTTGATTGTTGACAAATGTAGGTGTGGTGTTATGATGCTTCTTGTGAATCAGGCGATATGCCTTTGGCCTTTTGATCCAGGTGGAATGAGAATCTACTAGTGCTGCTGCTGAGCATGAATGCTCTAGCAGGCTAGGGGGTGGGCAAATTATGTCAGGAGTTTTTTTGAGCAAGGGATTGCGCATATGTACATACCCATGCATGGTGCATCAAATAAAGTATTGCCCATTTTCCAGAGCCAGGTGGTTACGTGGGGCCCACATGTGTACAGGTAGGACACCATGTACATAGTGCATCGATTTTCATCGTTACTAGTACCATTGTGTTTTTCTACAATAAGGAGGAGTTGGTAGCGCGTGAAACTTCTCGAGGAAGCTATCCGCGGGCCGATGACGTGAGGTCAGCAGGTGCGTCAGAAGGCATCTAGTGGCGTCAGGAGGGCGAACGAGGTCAATATTTGCATGCGGATGAGTACGGACACAATGTGGATGTTTTCTTGTGATAATTATGCAGAAAGGTCATCATGAGGACCTTTTTTTGGGGCCACTTCACGTGGTGGCGAGATGCTTATTGGAAAAAAGCTGAGTGCCAGGTGTGCGGATGACGCAAAAAGGTGACAACTATGCACTGCGAGGTCAGTTTTTGGCCTGTTCGGGGTCCGTTTGAGGTCATCTAAAAGGCCAAGGGTGCCCAACTAATAAAGCTAAGTGTGGGAACTGAAAAAACTGAGAGAAGACCAGAAAAAACGTGGAGAAGAGAGGAGGAACAGCCGCAGGTGTGTTTTTGCTCATTTTGGAGCCTGTTTTGGCCGAAAACTGCTCATCCGAGGTCGGATTTGAGCACTTTGACATTGTAGACTGGGGTTTTGGGCCGTTCCGGACGCGATGGCGCTGTCCATTTTGCCAAATTCCTCACTCTTTTCCTGCTGTTTTTCTGTGTAAGTTTCTCCTATGAGCGAAATTTCTGCTCCAGTTTGTGATTGTATCTGGCTTATTTTACCCATATTGTGTGAGCTGTTTGCCCCATTGGTGTTGGCCCAAGCTCATTTGTATCTAAACACCAGAAATTCTCCTCTTTTGAGCTGAGTTTTTTGGGTGTGTGTGTGTGTGTGTGTGTCTGTGTGGAGTGGGCAAGTGGATAGTCTCTCTCCTCTCACTCCAGAGGTGTGTTCCCTGTCTCGGCCAGGTGTGTTGTGTAAGCCGAGTGGTGGCCCATAGTGTGTGTGTGTATCTTCCCAAGAGTGTGTGTCGGGTCGTTATAGAGGCGCTGTGTGTGTTTTCATCCCGCTCACAACGTCTATAGTTATCTTGGTCAAGAGGGTAAGTTTGTGCAATTAGAGAGACGTCCTCTACTAAATATGGATTAATTGTGAGATGTATCATCCATTCTAACTCCTCCAAATTCCTCTCACACGCTAGCGTATCTACCAAATACCATTCACATGCAAGCACTGGGTAGACTATGTGAAACACATGTGCAAAGTAAAGAGGGTACCTCTCACCCAAGGTAGGAGTGGATGACTCTATCGTACTAGCCATATTTGTACACACAGATAGACGATGGTTAGAGTACAAATATTATAAGGGTCGTGTCAAAAGGTCATTTCCTTGTGCATAATGTGTTTCTATGATTTTGTGTTATGTATAGAACTCGTAGGTTTCCAGATTTTTGTTTGGTGGCTCTTGCTCTTTTACTTTTTTATTTTTGTTTGTTGTGAGTATAAGGCTTTATATATACATCCCCTAAGATCTGGAGATTGAAAGGTCAGGGAGGAAGGTTAAGAGGGAAGCAAGTGAATGATGGATGTCAGCAAACACTCCCCCCTTCCTTGGGTAGATCATACCTTTTGAAACAATGTCGTCACCCTTTGAAACTATTTGTTCTAACCTGTTATGGGTGAAGGCTTTAACCAATAGTTTTTGACTGCCCTATGCGTTTTATCTGGTTGCAAGGGTGGTAAGGTACTCTCCCATGATTTTATTTGCAATGTTTTTGTAGGTGGTGAACTTACAAGCCAACTTACAACGGGAGGTGCAAATTCTTTCTTGTTTGTATGGATATGTACATTGGTAGGTGTCGGTTGTGTCGAAGCTTCTAGTTTTGTATAAGACTACATGAAGAGCAAGAAGCTTCATCTGACTTACCTGTTCCTGAGCTAGGTGGAACAAATCGTTCTTTCTTTGGTACCCAAACTAGCTCTGGAGTGGGTATGTAGCATTCCGTGATTTTTTTCTTTTCGCGATCTTCAATTTGTTTTGGAGATGCAAAATTGGGCTCACAAGGGTCATGTGACAGGTAAGAGCACAATTTACATTTTTCCACCCACATTTGATTATTTCCTTCATAGTAGCCTTGGGCTTCTAATAGTTTTTTTGGAATCCAACGCAACGTTTCTTTACATTTCTTGGGGCAAGTGGGACGTCATTTACCAGGCTCCTATTTTTTAGCACTGACAATGGTCGCTACAGAAGCTTTAGGGACCCACTTGTATGATTTCTTTGCTATATTAGGATGGGTCTTGTGTGTCTCAAGCTTTATTTCAACTACAGAAGTTGAAGCTCTAGAGAGTTGGGCTATGGGGACATATGGTTCAACCCCTTGGGCATGCAATGTTTTGGGTTTTATTTCTTTAAGAGGCAATATCTCAAGGACTCTAGCTTGAGTGGTAGGGCTAAGAGTTGGTTTGTGCGTTGTGACACCTCCAATCACCTAATAAATAGTGCATTTGGTGGCTATCATCCACGTGTGTCCTAGGTTTATATTACCCTCCATAGTTCCAGCAGGCATGACCAAAAAGTCTTGAGATACAAGCCCGTTTTCATAACTGACAAAAGTGTACCAGATTCCAAAAATCGTGGTTTTTTTCTTGTTGACACCCTTGACTTGGATAATACTCTCAAATAGAGATGGATTTCCTAACTGACACCACACCCCATATGAGATCAGATCATATTTAGCACCCATGTCTAACAAGGCGTTATATAGAACTTTCCCATAGGTGCTATTTAGTTCAACAGGGTATCGTAGAGGTGTGTCAGAGTCCAACCAATCATCCTCTGTTTCAACATGAAATGCATGTGTGACTCCAAGGTTGGGCTTTCGTTGGCGTCTAATGCGTTGTTGTCACTCCTTAGCCTCAGCTTGAGCTTGTATCTTCTTCAACTTTGCTTGTGCCTTGTCTTCCTTAGATATATTTTCATCTAGGGTACCACTTGGCCTTGAATGGTTTTCCCCCATATTTTCACTAAGATTTAACTCAGATTCTTCATCCTCAGAGTCAATTTCAATTGATGCTTCGGACTTCGAATCGCGTGGGCTATAGTTTTGTGAGATTCTACTGGTTCCAATGTCAGTCAAGCCTTCATCTTGTAGGTCAACAGAAGCTGTATGCATTACTTCTATCATATTTAAAGGTACGAGTGGTGGCATTTCATCCCCCTTAGGTGTTACCCAGGTCATCCCCCTATTTTCCCAAGTGTCTATGGTTGCTGCTAGGTGGACCCAATCTACATTGTCAGACTCAGTCATCTCAGGTAGAGCATCCATATAAGGAGAATCTTCCCCAACATCAGTGTCCACTTTACATGTGTAGCAATATTGCAATGGGGCCGAGTGAATTGTGGTGTCAGATCTATGATCAATTATAAATCTGTTCCCTAGAGGATGTGCTCGACTAGTTACAAGATCCACTTGAATGACAAAATCTTGGAATTGCAACAAATAGGAATGGTTTTTAGACCAGTCATGCACCATTTCTGCTTCCCTCATGAAAAAACGTGCTAAGATAATCTCAAATGTCATAGTGTGCTTGGAGAAATCCATAACAATGAAGGTATTTCTTATTTTGTTCCAAAGACCTTGATCTTGAGATCTTCTAGCATCCCGATAGGTTTAACAATAGACCCATTGGCCATCTTTACTACTATGGTTGTGGTCCCAAGGTGAGGTCTTCCCATAGTTTCCCAGCAATTTTTAATCACAATGCTAACCCCAGTGCCACCATCAAGGATTCCCTTCACAGTTAATCCCTTGGTAATGATTGGTATAATCGCATTAGATTCATCGCCCTCAAAGTATTATCCCAACTTGTTAACATGTATTTCTATAACAGAGTTCTCATCTAGGTTGAGTTGTGGATCTAAGTGTTCCTCCTCTATTGGCATCTCCCTAGCTCCATCCATCTGTGCAAATTGTGGTAGCCCGACTTTCAGTTCTCCATTGAGGAAATCTCAAAGAGCTAAGAATAGCTCGGGGTCTCCATATATTTTGGACATGATGGTGGTTCTAACTTTTGAAGCCATGAAATCCATCAATTTGGCAATATTTAACGGCACATTTTGGGCTTCAGTCCCTTGACATGGGAAAGATGGGATCTCCATTTCTTCGATTGGGTCAGGTAGTCCCTCTGTAACCATTCTTTTGAACAAGAAGTGAGCACGCCCACTTTCCCATGACTTTAAGTCACTTTCTTCTTGGATGACACTGGGTATGGCTAGGGGTCTATGGACTTTGTGAGGTTGTTGTTGCGTAGGGAACAATGTGTCTGTAGTCTGAATCTGCCTTGGTGATGGCTCTAGATCTCTTTCGGTATCTTCTACCAAACTCCTTAATTGCTTGACTAGCTCAATCTCCTCTGTAGGGTTTGGGTAAGTTCCTATCTTCTTCTTGGTCCTGGCCATTGTGTTTCATGAAGATCTTCCTTGTTGGTTTCTTTCTAGTGGTCTTTTTGGTCTCCATGGTTTCACCTGAATCAGAATCCTCTTCAGTGTTGTTCATATATACGGGGTCGTCACCAGTCCCTATGTTGGTCTTTGAACTAGGGTCTGACTTCACTGCTTTTTGAAATCTCTTCCTTCGTGTTTTCTTCTTTTTCTAAGATTGAGCAGTTGATGCCGTGTCTCTTTCCTCAAGAATATAATTTTGTTTTTGGAGCATCGATCATGTGAGTACATGTACTGGTACCACAGGTGTACTTTGTGATGGCTCCTCCATAACCTCAATCAAGTTTAATGACGTAATCTTCGATGCATTTGGATTATTCGGACATTGGGCAATCAAATGATCTATGCCACATCGATTACACATGAGTATCGGCATTGTAGACATTCTCGACTGATTGGTCTGCATTAGTGTAGCATTCTTTTGTAGCCTAATAGGACACTCGGCTACACAATGTGGACCTCCACACTCATAGCATTGAAGAGATGGTCTCTTGGCAGTGTAATTGATATTTGGACCTCTTGCAACAAGAGCAACTACTTAATTGTGGACAGATTTGACTTGTCTGCAATAGTCCTCCATGTAGTATTGTGGAATTTCTTCAAGCGAATCAATCCCATAGGCAATATTAGGCTCTATATCTTCCTCACAGACTTCCAAACAAGCAATAGATGACTCACAATCCACTTGATTCACAGAAGTGATTCTTGGATGTGGTGGTTGCGGTCCTAGCACTGGAGGTGGTAGATTTAGGCTCAACAGACACTCTTTCTCCTTGAATCATTAAATTATCCTCCAATTGGATTGCATTGGTGGTGATTTCTTCCCAAGTAGTGATACCTCTAATGACTAGGCCATTGTAGATATCCTCATGTCGTAATTCCCTAATGAATCTATCAAGCATTTGGTTATTATTGAGGTGCTCATTTGGATCACAACGAGAATTCAGATGCTTCAAATGACTAATAAAATCTCTCACCGACTCTCCTTAACAGTTGGCCTTAATGTGTTCCTTTTCAGAGGCAGATTCCTCAGTCATGAGTGTTTCCTCATCTAACTCATTCGGCATCTCGGCGTCATAGTAGTGAATAGAAAAAACTTGTTGTGCCTTAATCAATTCTATAGATACCATCTACACAAGAATTATGTCGTAATCCTCCTCATCACAAAATTGTGTGGGTGTGGATTTGTTAATGCATACATCCATAGTAGCCAAAATATGAGTCCACTTGAATAGTTTGAACAAGTGTTTTGAAAAGGGTTTTGTGATGTATTCCGCATCATTTACCTCTCTATCTAAGATACAATCCTCCCATTTTAACCTAATGCTCTTTGAGGCTCCACACATCTTTGTTCAAACATGATGGAAACTTAATTTTCATTGAGGTTTCTAAATCAAGTTCTTGGATTGGTGTCCTTAGAATTTCCTTTTATGAATGGTCTTTCAAGTCTACCTGTGTAGTTGGTCCAACTTGTTTCAAGTATAGGTACTCGGTTTCCCAATCTTGGATCAACTATATTTGTCTCGTGAAAGGTCCTCCCAATATGATTTCATGATTCAGTTTTTTCCCAAAGTATACAATGGAAAAAGTGTATTGGTAGTCAATTCCACACAACCTGACTATCAGGTTTTCTAGTAATCCCATGGGTTTCTCAATGTTTTTGTCAATTGCAGTTTCATTCGTGCTTTCTAGACTACTTTTTTTGCTATGGCAATTCTATCTAGAACATCCATGGTTGTTGCATCATTGTATTGTACCAAAAGGGTCGTGTTTCTCTTGGTTACTTCATGGTAACTTTGTTCATAGACACGAATCTGACAATGATTGCCCGCGTTTCCTCCTTATGTAACTCTCCCATTATGCCCATATTTTCCATGGTACCTTGTAGATCCCTCCATAGATGTGGTCTTATCTTGAGAAACTCACCCAATGTGATGGTACACTGGGTAGGGGTTGACATGATTGACTACAAATTCTCCACATCCAAAGTCTGCTAAGGTCTATGAAAATTTTGTGGTTTTACAGACTAATGATTTTTCTTCATTTTCTCCTAAGTATGAAGATAATGTTTGGAGTGTCCGAGCTTTTGATAGGCTTGATTTTTTTGATCCCCAATCACTAGCACAACGAATGTTCATTCAACTCCATGGGTGGTTGATCTAGCTAAACTTCCTTAATTGGAGCCAATTTCAGAGTTAGGCTTCCATTGTAAACCTCCCTCACTCATTCCCCCATATGGTTTTGTCAATCCTCCTCTACTAAGGCAATTAATCTAGCCCTTCCTCATTATCTGGAACTAACATTTTAGGTTTGTTTGTTTTAACTAAATATCCCTTGATCCTTTAACATCTTTCATTTTCACGGGTTCTGGTTTTGCTTCTTGTTCTGCTAGCGTCCCTATGATTTCCAATTTTGGCTTTTGTGTTTTCAACAAATACTGCATGATTTGCACCAAGCTATTATAATCTTCAAGCTTCGTGGCTTCCATGTTTGGTGTTGGTTAGTTTTCCAAATTTTTTCCAGTGTTTTAGTCCTGCTTGGAAAGCTTCCAAGGCTACATTGATTGGTTCATATATTTTTTCTACCAACACTAATCCTCTCGATCTTGGCTTCAATTCTTTAAACTCAGATAACATTGATTGAGTCATTTCCTCAACTCTTTTTTGAGCTTTTTCTTCATGTATCATTTGTGTCACTCTCTCTTGGAGTCTTTTGAGGGTTTGTTGGGTGTATCTAACCCACATGTATTTTTTTTGCGTTTTTCTTGGCTTGTGCCCTTGTAACTAACCGAATCAGAATAGTAGGTTCACCCTCTAAGGAGCTATTTGGCATGACTTACATGTTGTTTATGGCTACCTTCCCTTTGTTAGCTATATTTCTAGGATATTCATCAAGAAAGTGCCCACCTTTTCGATTACACTGCATGCAATATGATTCAACCAGTCTACCATTCTTATGTGGCTTTGGAATATCTTTTTTTCAATGGTCATTTGAACCACAATTATGGTAGCTCCCCATTCTTGGATTAGGCATTGGTTTCACCATGGGTGGCCTAGCTCCCTGGTTTGCAAAGTAAACTGGTACCGCCTCTTGAGGTGCCTAATAAATCAGTTCTATCATGGTAGGATTCCATTGGTAGGATTCCATTGAGTGTACCACTCATCCTCTACTTCCAAGGTTGAAAAATTTGTTTCATTATATGGTGTAGCTGGTACTAGAGCTTGCTTATCCACTTTCCGTTCAGAAAACATGTACTTTGACTGGCACAACATTACTTCCTGGTAGAAGTGGTTGATGACCCAATACAGGTTGAGGTATCTCCATAGCCATATGTAGTTTTTGTAGTTTTCATAATTTATCCTAAGTTTATTGCATCCAGGTTTCACGCTTCCCATGTTATATGTTTCTTGCTATACAGAATGGCACGTAATTCCTTGTTGAGCAAACCTTCCAAGAATAATGAGACAAGCCTTTCCTCGATCGAAATTTTTAGCTTTGGACATCTATCAATGTATTGCCTCATTCGATTGATGCAATCTCTCACAGTTTCTTGCTATCTCTGTTTAAAGCTATAGATTTGTGTTATCATGGTATGTTTGATTACCATTTTTGAACAAGCAGTGAAAAATCTCATGGCCAATGTCGGTATATCAATAATAGATCCATGAGGTATGTTCTGGAACCATGTTAAGGCTTTCCCTTCCAAAGTCATTCCAAACCCCCTCAAACTGAGTGTATAACTCCACTCTCAGGACCTGAAGCTTGCTAAACGATCATACGGATCCTCAAATCCGCTGTATGTTTTGACCCATTGTACTGCCAAATGCACTTTCATTTGGATGAAAATTCTATTTCAGAGTCATCATAACAGTTATTATTATAACAATTCCTAAAGAGATGGACAAGAAATTTTGCTAGGCCTTTCTCCTTAATCTTAAACATGTACATAATTTTCAAGGGTGTCAACTGCCCTGGTTTTGCATGAGTTGTTCATAGTAAGTTAGTGACATTATTGTCCTCCCAACAATAGATTCCAAGTCGTGGATTATTCATAGGTATGCATTTTAGAGGTTTTGCATCTATTAGGTCATACCCTTCTAATTCTAACATCAATGGTCCCTCTTTACTGGTCATGTATGGAATCAAAGTATTGGCTTCTAACCCCCATTTGTCCACGGTGTCAGGGTTTTTTATTTTGAGGTATTGCACTCCATTTTGATCCATATAGAAGGTGTCCTTCTTGTTGGCTCTAACCTCCTCTTCACACTCAATTGTGTGGTCATCGATCTTTATCAAAATACTCTTTGTTAAGGATCAAGATAAATATGGACCCCACGCTTGCTAGTCTTGTAGAAGGTCAAAGTGTGCTTAAACCTGAGAGAGGTTGCGATCCCTGATTGGGTTGAGAAGAAATACATTTTGGAGCTTGAGTCGGAGTAAGTGTCGGGCACTTCTTCCATTATAGTCTCTAAAGGCTTTCCTTGGTTTATGCTCTCTTTTGTAGACACTCTACTCTCATTTTCTCTATTATAACCTTGATTCATGACTAAACGGTTCGACCTTAGGTACATAAAGAGTTGAACTACTCAATGGAAATAAATACCTAGCCTCCATACCAATCTGTTTGCGTAGTCACAAGTCCAATCTCACAGTTTCCCAAACTTATCTATATCACTCATGTACACTTAAGGGTAAATAAGTTAGTCTTTTGATATGTAAGAATATACAAGGACTCTTGGTGCAAATTTTTGCTTCAATCTTGTCAAAATAGCCACAAGGTCAATCTACAACCTTCAAATTTGGAAAACTCAATTTCAAGTAGCAAACAATATCCAAATGACTTCAAACCTAATGGGCCACTTGCATAGGATGTCTATCAGCTATCTAAACCAAAAAAATGTCAAATTGAAACTCTCTAACTTGTAGGCGATAATAAGCACTCTTGTTATCTACGAGGTCAAGAGATGAGAATTTTGCACTTTTTCTTGTCCACACTGGTCAACTATAACTTCAATAAGACATAAATGAGTTATTTCAATTTTTTGGTCAATTTGGTCTCAATCCACAATAGTTTCTATATTTGCCAGTTTTAATTGGTCAATTTTGGTCAATCTTGTCTCAATACCCGGTAGTTTCTATATCTGGCAATTTTAGTTGCAATTCCTGTGGTCATGCAGTCAAATGATATCCAAATCACTTCAAAATTCTTCCAAGCACTCTATTACTACCCTAGATCCAATCCCCTTTGAAAAAACTTGCAAAAGTTCAATTTTTAAAGCTAGAGACATTAAACCTGCTTATTATCTCTAGGGTCAAAATGAGGTGATTTTATAACTTTTTTGGCTTGTGTTGAATGTAAACAGACTAATTAAGTTGCATATCAAGTTTCATGAAGTTTGGTTCACTTTTGAAGTTTTTAGGCCAAATTTTGTATCTACAGTCTGAATGAAGTGCTTTTTGGGCAAATTTGACAACGTACACAAGTCCAAATGCTACCAAACTTGAATCAAAGCATTCTTACACTATGCTTATACTTGTGGAGTTGAAAAAAGGTCAAAATCCTGTTCTTTTACCCTCCCAAATATTAAGCGCACTTATTATGTAGAGGTGATTTTTGGAAAAAAATTTCAATTTCTCATCTCCCATAGTTGTAACAAGGTGTTTCAAGACCTGTTAAGAAGTTTAGTCAAGTTTCATTTAGTTTCAAGTGTTCTAACCTTCATGCGTCTATCTATTCAGAGAGAAGGATGTTTTAGCCCAATTTCTCCCCCAAATGGAATCAAAATCTCTTGCTCCTTCACAAAAGTCTTTATCAATCATCCAAAGAAGATGTTCATGTGAAAAAAGTCTAGTTTTAGGCCTGAGAAAAAAAAAGCAGTTAATATGTATAGGACAAAATCTACACTTTTTTGTGGGTTTCATACCAAATCAGGTCTTGTACAAGCTAATGCAAACATTTTTAGCCAATAAAACTCACTTTTGCATGCACCTATCACGGGGGGATAACAAGCTAAGTTCTAGTCAACCTTGAAAATTTTCTTGCAAGTTGATTTTTGACTTAGTCATAGGCTGCCATAGCCTTTCCAAGATCAATGATGACGAGAAATACTATTTGAAGCTTTGAACTCACCTCAAGAGTTTTGTTTCTAAACAATTTGAAATTTCCACAAACAACTTCAGTGATGTCAAATCAAAGAGTGAGATGGATCGAAAACCTTCCTTGATGCTACTTACCCTACTCATCACATCAGCCAAAAGATAGTGGAAAGTGTCACACAAACACTATGTTTTGCTTGAAAAATACGTCAATACTCGGACTCTGACATAGTCTAAGCTATCAATCACAAAAAATCGACTTAATTTAAACCTAAATATCCTCGGTGAGTACGACTACTTCCAAGACACCTCTACACAGCTGAAGTAGACCCACCTCAACCACGCAATTTCTAAGAGTTTGTTTTGATACTCTAGGCAAATCTAGAGGAGTTTTTTGACAAAACTATAGAGCATTGATGTTTTCCCAGATTTAGGTCACTTTCATCCCTAGCAATGGTGCCAAAATGTGGGGGTCTCCGAATGCCAAGCCTTGCTATCCTATTGTAGTGACAGTGAGAACCAAGTACATAAATGTCATATCATGGGACAGAGTCAACTCAACTAGTGCATGGAGGCTATGAGAGGTTGTCAATGTCTTGAAAAACACACTCAATCTCTATCTAGCCCAAAGCCACACTCAACTGCATGTCAAGTAGCAGACACTAGCTATGGCACCTCAAGAAAATCTCATTGGTTCACCAAGAAAACGAAGTTCAAAGGAGACGAAACTTATAGGATGGTTTGAAAACATCTAAGACACATGTCCAAACCCTCAAATCCCCCTTTTGACCACTTTCCAAAACTGTGCTTATTATCTATAGGGCGGATTTGACCTAACCATTTTTAGCCCCGAATACACCCTAGAGCTTAGTAATGATGTTCCTACACTCCTCCAATGCTTAGCCAAAGGTTAATGTTCAAAAAATGAGAAAATTTTTGACTTGCTCCATCCTAGGATTAACTTGATACAATTTGGAAGCACACAGCCCCACTTTATCTTGGTCATAATCACATACTGGTTACAAATTGATTCTAAAAATAAAAGAATTGTGACGGATTTGGGCAAGGAATGTCCAAAATTATCAAAAAAGTGAAAAATTACATCATAGGCTGAATATGTAGGCTCGGATGTTAGCTATGTGCTAACATTGAACCATGAATATAATTCAGAGAAAATAAACAATTAAGATTGACAACTTCTTGGAGCGGCGGTCCCACTTGTATTATCATCCTCTCAAAAAAAAGCTTTATTAAAATACATGTCTATGCTCTTGCGAAGCCTTGCTTAAATCAAGAAGATGGTGTTCTTCAAGATTCCACCCCAGCGGGGAGAAAAGAACTACAAGGAAAAGGACGATGAAGGTGGAGAGAAGTATTTTGAAAGTAAGAGAATTGATATACGGTGTAGACTTGATCATGGTCAAGCTCTTAGCATAGCTTAGTAATAGAATAGTAGAGTGGAGAAGAAGAAAATTTCAGTGGTTTGGATGTGCATCCATTGTCAAGAGCTTGAGCATAGAGTCCATCTCTAGAGCTCCCATGAGAGAGAGAGAGAGAGAGAGAGAGAGAGAGAGAGAGAGAGAGAGAGAGAGAGTAAAAAATCCAACGATCCCTCTCTTTTATAACTATACATGTGTTCAACTAAATTTGAATTAGTATGCTTCACACTTGACCGCTAAGGTGGGAACACCTCTTAATGAAACTCAAGCATGTTCCAACACTTGTCCCTCTTGCCTTATATGATAAACCTCGCCTCCCCCTTCTTGAGACTCATCTTGGCAAGTGGAGACACCACATACACTCACACACACTTGTTTAAGTTCACACAAACCAAGCATATGCTACCTTGGACATGTGGCCTAGTCAAGCTTGGTAAATAAAGACTAGAGTCAACTTACTAAATGAGGAAGGGCTGATCTAACCATAGTCTTTGATTTTTTCATTTCATTTAGTAAAAACCATAAAATTACCTTTTAATTAACTAGCCCAAGACCTTTGCACACTTCTGAAGCTGCCCGCGGGCTACAGCCTACCTGCTAAATTAGGATAAACTTTGGTAAAAATAAAATTTTCATAAAATCTAATAACTAACCAACCAAAATGATTTTCTCGTATTAAACTTATCATTTAATGTGGGATAATAAATGGAAACAAGGATTAGAATATAGACATGTTCTTATGGTTGTATCTCAACATGAGGCCAATGGTAAAGGGGTCCAAATAAGAGATGGTCTATTAAGAGAAAGTCTAGCTAATGGACCTCAAAGACCTTAGGGTTAGATTCATTAAAGACCTCCAATAGTTAGTGTGAAAGCATTGGACCTTAGGTAAGTTAGGGCTTTGCTTGAGGTGGGAACCCGGTCCAAGGTTGAGGTGCTTGTGATGTTTGCTGACTAAGGTGCTTGAGGTGCTTGTCGTGCTTGTTGACTAGGGTTCTTAAGGTGGTTGAGGTGCTTAATGACTAAGGTGCTAAGGTGCTCCATGACTAAGTTTTTCCACAAAGTCAATGCATATTCCTACACAAGGGGGGGCGAGCCCTCATCGTAGGGGATAGAGAGAGAACACACACACCCTCACACAAGGCAAGCTTGGTACAAAGAGAGAGAATAGGATATTTTTCAAGCTCCTCTTCATGTTGCCCTCATGGTGTGCCTAAAGCCTATTGGTTGGCCTCCCAAGGGGTCTAATAATAATTTAGTAAATTTAATTAATTGTTTATGCATTTTTCAAGTCCTCTCTCTCAAAGGGGAAAGGGGGACACTTGTCCCAAGGCTACCCTTGCTACTTGACATGCAACTAAGCCTGTGATTGGCCAAGCTTGAGGAGGTCCAATCATTTGCAAGATAGTTCTAGAAGAGGGGGTCAACCAAACCAAGGAGGGGGCTAGCTTGGGGGATATAATCTCCCACATGCGCGCGCGTGCACTCTCTCTCTCTCTCTCTCTCTCTCTCATTGTGTGAAGTGCAAAGTGCAAGAGCTCCATATCCTTCTCCAACCTAGTAGAGAAGTTGAGAGCCTACACCAACACTCTTGGCTATGGAATGCAAATCCAATCAACAGCCATGCTTCAATGCTTAAGCTTTCCATGTTCTCCATCTTCCTTACTATGCTATTCTGTATGCTAGCAAGAAGAGTGATGATAACTGAGGAACTATTTCTTTCTCCTATGAATGATTCTTCTTCATCTTCCCTACCCTCATTCCCCGCTAGCTCTCTCCACCTTTAAACTTGTTTGAGGCCTTGGGACTGAGGCTGGGGATGGTTAATACTTTTCACAAAGTCTGTGTTATGCTTGTGATGTATGAAGCTTTCCATCTTCATTGCATCACCTAGGTCACAAGGAACACAAAGATTGTATTGTACCAAGTCTCTCTTGATGGGAGAATTTATAATACAAAATCCTATTGGAGAGGGGACCATGGCTCCACATAAATCCGGTCCTCAACTGTTGTCAAGTTCTCTAAACTCTCTCTCTTGTAAAAGTATTGTTAATGCCAAGTATATTAGGTATTATGGTTAAGTTGCTATCGCTAGTTAATTTCACCCTCTATGTTTTCAAAGTAGTCACAAAAATTCTCGCTTTAATTCTCCTAATTTTTCTTTTCTCAAAGTTCATAGGCCATTTCCTTTACATTGGTATCAGAGCTATTGGTTTCTCTTTTCTTTCTTAAGAAGAGACGTCCTTAAGTTGTCCATGAAAGGTTGGGCTTCTTTATTGCAATAGGGTAAGTGGGAAAGGGATCTATTATCTTGGTTGAGAAGAACTTAGTTCGAGGTACAGTGTTGGGAACTATAGTCTCAATAATGGAGCCTCTCGGGGCTTGCCTTTGGCTTAAACATTATTGAGCTATGAGCAAGCTTAATAGGAACCATAATCAACTATGAGCAAGCTTAATTGACAAAAGCTATGGCTATTCTCCTAGAGATTACAAGAGGGGAGGACATCACAAATCTTACCCTTCATGGCGAAGGTCCCAAAAGCTCAAGAAGTATAGCAGGACCATTACATGACTTAACAAAGAAGAACGTTAACTACTCATGGAATGCTAAGGAGCAAAATGATTTTGACAAGCTCAAAGAGATGCTTACCTCTAACCATTCCTTATGCTTCCGGATATTTCAAAGCCATTTGAGGTCCAATGTGATGCTTGTGGTGATTGCAAGTTGGAGCAGTCTTTCTTCAAGAAGGGTATATTGTATTTTATGAGAGCCAAATACGGATGAATGGGTCTTGGGCATTTATGAGAAAGAGCTTTTCGCTATTCTACATGCCCTAGAAACATGGAAGCACTATCTATTAGGGACAATATTTATTTTACAAACAGACCACCAAAGTCTCAAGTAATTCATGACGCAAACCAAGCTTTCCGAAAAACAAATGAGGTGGGCAAATTTTCTTTCGCAATTTTATTTTCATATTTCTCACATTGCTGGTAAGCACAATCAAGTGGATGATACACTTTTACGATGACCAAAAGTTAATGTGGTGTCTATAGCAACTGATCTATCTTCTATGATAGGTGAGTATGCTATTGACCCTGACTTTAAAGACATAATGTCAGCCATTGCTTTGGGGAAGAAAGAGGAACCATTCACCTTGCAGGATGGTTATCTTCTCCATGGCAATAGGCTATGTGTTACCCACTCCCTTTGTGAGAAAGTCATGTATGAATCCCATGCTCCTCCCTATGCAGGGCATAGAGGCATTCAACCTACTCTTCGAGGAGTAGAGACATACTTCTATTGGCCTACCATGAAAGTGGACATACAAGAGTATCTTTCAAAATGTGTGGTATGCCAAAAGACTAAGTATGATAGAGGAAAGCAACCTGGATTACTTCAACGATTGACAATCCCTAATCACCATGGGAGAGTATATCCATGGATTTTATCTTTAGAGTACCCAAGTCTATCCATGGGAATACAGGAATATGGACAATAGTCGATAGGTTTAGCAAGCGAGCACACTTTATTCCTATCAAAAAGACTATTAAGGCACACAAAATGGCAACTCTCTTCATATTTCAGATTTTTAAACGCCACGGATTGCCAACATCCATCATGTCAGATAGAGATCCTAGAATGACCAAGAATTTTTGGAAAGGTGTCTTTGAAAACCTAGGTACAAGATTGAATTTCTCTTTGGCCTATCACCCACAAACGGATGGCCAACGTGAGATAGCCAAACTTATGATACTCGATCTATTAAAGACTTATGTTATAGAAGTATATCAACGCTCACAATGGGAAAAGTACTTATCTCTTGCAGAGAATGCATACAATAATATTGTCCATATTTCTACGGGAAAACGTACTTTTGAAATCATAGAGGGAAGACCTAAAAGTCCCTTGCTACTTAAAGTACATGGGAAGATCTTTGTTGTCGATGAGTATAGTTGTGACCTACAAGAATCTTTCCAAAAGATTAAGGAGGCTATATCCATCCCTCAACAAAGGAAAAAAGTTGATGCTGACAAGCACAAAAGGGCCTTAACATTTAAAGAAAATGATCGGGTCTTACTTAAGTTTCCCAAGGCTCGATTGAGGCAAACAACGGGCAAAAATCCCACAGGCCATCAAAAGTATTATGCTAAGCTAGCAAAAAGATACTATGGTCCTTTTCAAATTTTGAAGCCAATCAATGAGATGGATTATCAACTCAAGCTGCCCAACCATTGGCTGATACACAATGCTTTTCATGTGATCCTACTTAAGCCTTACAAAGGAGAGCCACCGAATGAACCAATTATTGAAGACCCTCCCAAAATTGAAGACCAAGAAGAGGTGCTACAACCCGAAGCTATCCTTTGGCATGATGACTATCCAACGGTATCTTATTAAGTTTAAAAATTATCCTTTTGAAGATGCTAGATGGATGCAAGGAACACAGCTTAAGGATAGTATGAACCTTGTCAATGCGTACAATGCTACATTAGGGTAAGCAAATGTACATGTTTCTTTTTAATGATCAATGTTTTTGTCTTATAAGACTAATTTTCTTTTTATTGTGCACAAATATAAATAGTATGCATGCACAATTATGTTTGTGATGTCGTCGTCTCTCAAACACCAAGTAGAATTTGTCACTCTACTTTGGGAGGATGAAATGGACTAAAGAGCAGACATGCTTGCGGAAGCTACATCTCCCAAGAACTTAATGGATTAGTCATCCATCTTGGAATGATGTTGTAGGGTAAAAATCGATCCTCTACCCGCTAAGAAACATTGACTAATGATTAAGGCTTTATCTCTTCTACCTCATAGTCAAGGATGACTATGATTTCAAGAGAGAGGTAATGTCATAAAATCTAATATCTAACCAACCTAAATGATTTTCTCATATTAAAAATATCATTTAATGTGAGATTAAACGGGAACAAGGGTTAGAATATAGACATGTGCTTACGGGTCTATCTCAACACGGGGCCTGTTGGAATTAGGGTTGCAGAGAAACGCACACAGCTTGGAGAAGACGAAGGAAGCTCAAGTCACATGACTGAGAGTGTGTTACTTAGTGTGCAATGGAAAGATAGATACCCCTAGAGTGATGGGCGTATATACAATGCACAGGGGGAAAAACCTCCTAAAGAGGGAGAAAATGGCCCGGCAGTCCTAGTGTGTTCACACACATCACTATCACATGTATATGGTAACAAATCCCCCCTGGAGTGATGCGGTGAACGAGAGCTGGCAGACATTAGGGAATTTCGGAGGTCATTTGGAGGGCCTTTTAAGAAAATGTATTTTTTGCACTCTCTCTCTAGAAAAAATGGCAAATAAAAGAGCTGGGTCTTTCATAGTAAAAGTTCAAAAAGTGTACTTTAAGTAGATTCCTTACTCTTCTGAACATTCGTTTGTAGTGATTGAGGGATAATCCTCTTTTCAGTTGCATTGAATGAACCTCGTCAATATGGAGGGAATGAGGCTAACATGTAGGGACGAAGGCGCAGCCGCTATTCACTTTCCATTAAACCTGCACATTTGGCTAATGGCGCACTCCTCAAATGGCACAAATGTTACCCAGAAACGAGCCAAATATCACCTTCACATTGATTTGGACAATGAGTACCAACCATTGATTAAGCGCAGTAAAACAAACACACATATACCTCCTGCTTCCATAGACACGCTCAGAGCTCAGGGAGCTAAACACATAGATATCTGGACGAGAGGCTCTCTCTACCCTAAGAATCCAATGACTAATGCGTCTCCACCGTTTGTCAATCCTACAAGCTTATTGACCTTTGCTGGTGATGGAGAAAAGGGCCTTCTGGGTTATTGTAAATCTCTTACAAGAGAAGCTGAAACTTACAAGAGCATTCTCCAAGCTCAACAATGTGAGATTGTTCGCCTTTCACATTTACATTCTACAGATCAGGTTACCATTTTGCAACATAAAATAGAGGTACAACAACTGAAAGGAAAGGTGCGAAGTTGTCAAATGAAGGACACCATCTTGGGTGGTCGTATCCGAAAGAAGAAATTGCGCAATCTTGAAACATTGCAGGTTGCATCAGGAGGTCTCAAGAAAAGAATCCGAGCATTAAGGTGATGCTTCTTGGTTGGCTACATTGTCTTAGTTAAGTAATCTTTTTGTTTTTTCTTGTTATGCATTGTTTTCATGTGCCTAAATAGTGTTAGTGAAGCAAATTTTCTATTATTTACTTATGCATTGTCTTCATGTAGAGATTCAATCTATCCTGACAAGGAAAACATTGACCCCAAAGCCAATATAGTAAAGAGATTGAAGCCACTTATAAGTAGAAGCCTGGCAACAGATATAGTACATGACAAGAAGTTTAAGGTCCTACAACGAAATGTAGTGGACCGCTTTATTTCAGAGAACTCAGTGCCTGCAAAAGAGATACAAGGCACACTTGATTCACTTGGTGTAAGAAAAAGAGGATATTCGGCTATCCAAAAGTCTGTCTCATCCATCTTTGTTAAGAAGGGTATAAAATCCAAACTTCTACCATCAGCCTCAAGTGTTTGGAAAGAGAGGCTTCAGCTTAACGAGGCACAGGGAGACTATCTTGGACAGCCCTTTCATATTAAAGCAACTTACAGTGGCCATGGAGAAAACATGGCATAAAAAAAGTTCAATAATATTTTTATGGACCTGCGGATATTACAGAAGAGAATGGTGGAGTTTTACAACATCACATTTGAAGAGTCACGAGGGGTATTACATTTTGTGTTAAAACTGGATGAGTGTGAGCTTGTTAAAGAGAAAAAGCTAGAGCGTGTTACTATTACTTTAATGAATAGAGCCCTCTCAAAGTGTCCCTGTGATGATCCTTTATATTTTAGTGTTCAATCAGAATCTAACATATGGTGGCTTGGTGCGTTTGAGGTAAGCGAGATTCTCAGGTAAGCTCAAATGTTCACATCTACTTAAGTCTCATTTATTTTGTGTTGCAGGTAAAGAAAGAAGATCATGAGATTCTATATTGGGTGTTCCATCGAACTAATATTCCGGAGGTGATTGATCGACAGACTAACCAGGGAGAGGTACTATGTCTAGATGGAAGGGGAGACTTTCAAGTTCAGTGGCATCTTGCAGGTGACCTCAAAAAATTAAAGTGCATGTATAATTGTGGAATGGGTGCAATGGCAAAGTCGCCGTGTTTGTTCTGCATGGAGCCTGCAAAGGTCATGGACCCAAAGTGGTGGAGAAAAGCTCCAACACATCACATTGGGGATCCTGCTTTTCGACCGATTTTGAAAATACCACTTGTGAATGTCCACATTTGTACAATGCATGCCCTTTGTAGAATTGTGGAGAAATTGGTCTACTTATACATCGGGTTTGCTTGGAAGATTAAGAACTCGGCAGAACGACAAGTAGCCCTGCAGTGCTTAGAAATGGTACTGTCGGATATGGGGCTTCATGGTGGCAATGTGAAAATCCAGCGGGATGAAAAGAGATCAACTGCTGAGAAGGATGTCCCATGCAAACCATCCATCGGTGGGGTGAAGGCACGGAGGTTTTTATCTAAACCCCAAGGTACAAGAGATCCAAAGCTAAGAAAACATGGAAAAATATATAACACATCTTATGTTAGCAAGGTAGAGTATCAGACCAAGAACCAACTACTCGTAACGCGAAGGCTGAGGTTTGGCGATCAATATACATCCTATTTTTGATGTGCGACAAAGATGACTGGTCACAAGGTGATATGAACAAGTTCAAGAAAAATCTCAACCTTCTGAAAAAATCATTCAAGACAGCATGGACAGACACCCAGATTACTCACTACATGGTATTATTGTGTATTTCATTCTCTCTTATGTGCAAATATGTGAGTGTAAAACATTCTAACTAATCTGTTTTCATATCCAGCACATGATCTTCAATCATTTACCATATTTTATACAAAAGTATGGGAACCCGGCAATATGGAATACCCAAGGGATGGAAAAGTCTCATTACATGGCGAGAAATGCTTATTTCAGGCACACACGACATGGTGGCTCTCGAATCAAGGCTAACAGTTTGAGAGTTGAATGGTTCTATCGTAGAATCATTCATCGAATGCAGGCAAAAGAAGTCTTGGCAAATTCAGCAACAACACAAGCCATCAGACATTTACAACAACAAAAAGTTAAAAGATCAATGGCATACAACAACTCCGGAGCTTGTGAAAGTCAACGAAGGTGGAGAGAGAAAATGGTGTATGTGAATCACAAGTGGAGAAAGATACTCTGAGTGGATGACATTGTACACAATTTATGTAATACATGATCTTATACAATTGCTACTTGAAGTGTATCAAGATTTTGAAGGTTCAATTTTGTTTTTTGGCACGTCACCCTTGTAACGAATCATGAGATGTTTGCCATACTCTAAAAGTTCATCTGGGTTTTGTCTACCAAGAGCTAGTGCCATTGTTGTGTAAGTGTAGTAATACACTGCCCGACCACCTGTATAGCCCGGGCAGTAACCAAAACAATCTCTAGCAAACACTTTGTCCACAAGAATGACTTTATCTGCACTATTGGGCAGCACCGATCCACCCAAGAAGCGTGATAGTGTCTTGAATGTGTAAGTTGCTATTGAACCCTCTTGTGACATGGAATTGTGAAAAACTACTATCGGCGACTCGCAAAGCTTTGAAAGGTATTGCGCTAGGGCCGCATCCCTTCCTCGATACTCTCGAGTCCGCCGCCAAAGGAAGTCATCCTTGTCAGCAATCCAAGACTGCACATATCATCTCAGAAGTGACACAAAGAGAGAGAGAGAGAGAGAGCGAGAGAGAGAGAGAGAGAGAGAGAGAGAGAGAGAGAGAGAGAGAGAGAGAGAGAGAGAGAGAGAGAGAGAGAGTTACCATGAAGCTCTCATCCTGCAGAAAGAGGTTTTCCTGCCACAGGTCTACAGATGTAGTTGACCCCTGACCTGAATGGTTAAACCAATCCTCCACTTCGTTGTTACTTGTTGATGGTCTTAGGCTTTGTCTTATTGCTTGGAAGGTGGCTTCATCAGGTAGTGTCTCCTTGTATTTTTCAGCTTTCTCAAAGCATCTTCGAAGGCATTCCATTGGATTGCTGGATGTTTCCATTGCCTCATCATCACTACTATCCTCTGAAACAAATCCACTCCTCTCCTCTTGGACTCTGGAAATAATAGCCAGGGAGAAATCCTCCCTTAAATAAAAGACACTTTGCACATCATGTAAGAAGATATAGGTCCTGTCTCCAATCCTGAAGTCAGGCACAGCAGGCAACATCATCTGAGCATGCTTCTCAGTGAAGTTACTGACATCCAATGGAAGTTTGATTTCTGTGGTTTTCACAGAGAGCATCTTACTTCTTTGTACTTCAATTGCCTCAACCTCAAGGTCGACTGTGTCTTCAACCTCCTCGACTTCTTGTATATGAGTTGTCTCCTCGCATTCTTCATCTGGTGCTGCATCTTGCTCCTCTAACACCTCCTCAGGATTCTGCATGAGGAATCCAAACAGGCTGTTCAGGTAAATCATAAAGCCAAAGGCTTCCTGA